>NC_047678.1:24620785-24985785 GCF_011762505.2 Arvicanthis niloticus | reverse complement strand
CCACCTAGTAACAAATTCCAGATCAAATAACTCGGTAAATAGTGGCAGTGTCATGGCTGCTTATTTGCAGAGGTGCATGGTGGCCAAGGTGCAGGGAGCAGTCACAAATGACAGACTGCACTGAAGGTCCCTGGAGGTGACACATGTGAGCATTGGAACTCATAGGCCTTCCCCTGCCATGCATGTCATGACTGACAAGTGACCATCAAACCACAGGAATCAGCCAAGGGCAGACACACTGATAGGCAGAGAGAAATAATCATGTAACTGTGGATGGAGAAGCAAAGTAAGGCATAGCAAAAACACCGGACCTAGAAGAGGAAGGAGATGAGGAAGAGAAATGCATGTCTTGATAGGCAGAGGCATTTGGGGAGAGCCTCAGCTGTGGAACGTGAGAATGTGGATCTCAGTCTGCTTTAGGAGGGCACTGGGGTCACTCGACAGCCATCTTGCATTAAGTAAGCCTTCCTGTGCCTCTGGTTTTCTGTCTGTACACTGAAATACCACCACCTAAACCACAGGCTTTTCAGTAAAGGTTATTTTAAATAATATATTAGATGCCAATACAATGGCTGCCACTTCAAAGTTATTCAAATACCTTCAATCTAGTGTCACTCACATATTAGCTGGGTTATGGCTGCCCATTAAGTTCAGGGGCTTCAATTCTGTACACTGTTGGCTGCTCAAAATTCCTCCACATTCTTAATGGTTTTGGGAACATATGAGGTGTCCAGGGAGGCTGAAGCGAACAGACCAGGAGGAGAATTCATTCAAATCAGATGGCTAATCTTAACAAAATCTCATGAAGTGGCCTAGGCTGTCCTCAAACTTTTAGACTCAGTTGAGCCTCTGGTTTCAGCCCCCAAATAGCTGGGACTACTGAGGTGTACCACTGAGTACCCCACTTACTTAGCTTAAAGTATCTTCTTACACTTCTACCCATCCTTCTCTCCCTCTGTGTGTGTGTGTGTGTGAGAGAGAGAGAAAGAGAGAGAGAGAGAGAGAGAGAGAGAGAGAGGAGAGAGGAGAGAGAGAGAGAGAGAGAGAGAGAGAGTGAGAGAGAGAGAGAGAGAGAGAGCACATGTTCCAGTTTCTATGATGTGCGCATGCAGGTGTATTATGTGAACACGAACATAGATGCCCATGCTTGCCCAGTTTTCATGTATGTTCTAGGGATCTAAACTCCAGTCTTCATGATTGCACAACAGGGACATGGTCCACTGGATAATCTCCTCAGGCACTTCCCACTTTGCTCCAATCATCTCTAGAGAACAGGGTGACGCTCACAGGCTCCCGGTAGCAGGGTTGAGCTGCCTGTTCCCGTGTCATGCTTCTTTGTGATTCTTGAAGAATGCACCACCATAGCTGAGGAAGCTCATTTCCCTAGGGATCAGGCAGCTAGCATCTGACACCTTGTACATTTTGTTCTGTAAGGATCACTTGTGGTGCTTTAGACTCCTATACCATCCTTTATACTCTTGAAAGAAGACTTCTAAGTCCACAACATGCCAGCACCTGTCTTGTGTTCATGGTCTGAGTAGCTATGGCAACATTTCTACAATCACCATGAGGCCTGAGAACCGCTGCTTTAAAACAGTGGTTCTCAACCTTCCTAGTGCTGCGACCCTTTAATACAGTTCCTTATGTTGTGGTGACCTCCAACAATAAAATTATTTTTGTTGCTACCTCATAACTGTAATTTTGCTACTGTTATAAATCATAATGTAAATCTATCATATTCAGGACATCTGATATGTGACTACTGTGGGAGTCAGGACCCACATATTGAAAACCTCTGCTTTGAAGTGGCATCTCAAGACTTTTCATTTAAAGACATTGTGCACCGTCTCCTTTCCTCTGTGGATCTAATAATCCCAACCTTCCTTGAGTAAAGGTGTCTCCTTCCTTCCAAAATATTAAGGTGACAAGCAAATGAAAGCACAGACAATAGATTAAAAGCACAGATATTCTGAAATATCTTCATCGCATACCCCTTCCCACAACCTCTTTTGCATCTCTGCTCTTCCACAGCATCCCACCAATGAGTGATAACTGTTACTTAAGAGGATATTGGTTTTGAGCTGGCTTCCTTCAAGCCTACTCCATGTGAGTAAAACTGACAAGCACAGAGGCATGGAGTTTTTGTTGTTAAATATGAGCAAAAAAGAAGCAGGGGAAAGTATCAAGTGGATGAGGCTTGCCAGGGAAGCTTCTAAATCTGTTCTGCTGTGAATTCAAACTGGGACACTGGGAACTTCACATCTTTGCCATGTTTTTTTAGGCAATTAGTAATTAAAAGTGCATCAAAAAAAAAAAAAAAAAAAGACTTGAAGATTTGTGCTCAAGTCCTATTTGGCTCCTCTGAACACACAGGCACTTGTGAAATGCAAAATTCTTTAATCACTCCAAATTGCCCAAGCACTAACCAGGCCAAGAGCATCAATTGCATCTAAAATAAGATGCAGGTGTTCTCAAAAATCTACATGCAGTCTGCTCGTTGCTCATTTTAAATTGCTCTTCAGTTCATGTGCCTGTCGGAGAGGAAAGATTGGAGGAGGCATTTCCTATCACAGCTTCAGTGGTGGAAAGACAGTAGCAACTCCAAAAACAGAGAGGAGGACAGGCTGGGTGGGACTGGACAACAGGGAGTCTGTCCACCTCCTCTCCACTGTGTTAGCTTGTTCAACAAAGGGAGAGGAAGTTCAGGCAAGCCCTCAGGGGTATCCTGATCATATTCGTTGTGGGTGGAATTATCAGCCCCAGTTTTTTTTTTATCCTCAATAGAGCCATACTGTTTGCCAAGAACTATGGAGATACCCTCACCAGAGAGCACTGTAGATTTCCCCACACCTTATCTTTGTCCTTTTCATTTTATATGAATGGATAGAAGGCATAATCCCTCAGGACAGAGCCCAAGTGTTTATGTGATATTCTGCCCCATCACCCATCCCTCCCTCCTCCTCCTCCTCCTCCTCCTCCTCCTCCTCCTCCTCCTCCTCCTTCTCTCTCTCTCTCTCTCTCTCTCTCTCTCTCTCTCTCTCTTTCAATCTTGCTGTCACAAAAAATGTGGTTGGGATGACTCTCTAATCTCAGAAGAAAATAAGAAATTGACTCAACAGAGGTGTTCAACCAAACAGAATGAGAAGGAGCCCACCCTGAGCCATCACAGACACCTCAGCCAAAGAACATTTGTATTCCTATAGAGCAGCTTCTGTGGGTATTTGTTCTCTAGCATTATGGAAGCAACAGCCAACCGAGACACGACACTAAACCTAAGCTTTACTGAGCTAAAAGTGCAGGACACACTGGGCACTACTTGAAGTGCTTCACATGTGGTAAACTTATTTAATCTTCTTAAGAATCGACATGATCCTGTAGTGTGATAGGGCAGACCCAAGTTACACATCTAATAAATTACAAAGCAAGAACTTAGCCTTGGGTGGTGTAGCATCAGGCCCCCCCCCCTCCCTAACCCCTCAGTTATAATACCATCTGTTAACTTAAATGTGAGTTTGCTTCAGATGCAGCAGCTCCAACCATCTATTTCTATTGCATTTATATACAAGATAATATATAAGCCATTTGTGATACTGATAAACAGAAACTGTAACAAAGGAATCTACTGAAATACATGCTTTGCTTGCTACTACTTACGTTACTATTTTAGATGCCTTAGGTATGTATGACTATGCATGCTAATGTATAAGAAAAGCCCCAAAGTGAAAGAGATATGGAAGGTGTCTGGGATAGGAGATTTGTGATTGAGAATAGTTTAGACATTATTAATATCAATAATGTTTAAATCTTTTAAAACAAGACTGTATTTATATATTATAGCTCAATTACAATTAATATTTTCAGTTTTCTCCTTAAGAAAACATCAATGAGAAACTCAAGAATTTGACTTACAGAGTACTTTCTGAGCTTAATTCCCACTGTGCAATAGTTGGGGTGTTTGGGTACATAGAGGTTTGTCTCCTAATCTCACATTATAGTGTTCTTATAGAGTCCTTTCATGAGAGCTGGTGAGAGAAGAGAACAGAGCTAGTCATCTGTAGGATGATTTCTGTAATCCTCTAAACGGCCAGCATGGAACAGTTAGAAAGCAGAGGACAGAGCAATCTAGTGGGAGAAAACACCAGCTTAGCCTGAGCTGGTTTGGGCTACATCCCCTGTTTTCTCACAGTCCAATCTCCATTGCCACGTGCTTGGAATTCCGTGCACTAGAGGAGATATGCAGGCTAACAGCTTTGCTATTACACAGGGGAGAAAACAGAGGCATGTGCAGGAGATGTGGGGTGCCTGAGATCTCTCACCAGCAGGAGATCCCATGCTGGGATCCTAGCCTTTTCCTGTTCACTGCATGTCTGATGAGGTCACCTTGATTTCTGAGGAAAAACAGAACCATAGTGTACCTATCCTCTCTGTGGATAATTCTTAACACATGCACCTGTATATAGAGAGTAATTACATAAGGGGGAAGCCTTTTATCAAAACCTACTCCTAGAAGAGATATCAGAGAATTGAGCTGTACCTGTTAATCTGCTGATTCATGAGTACTTTTATTCTTTACCTTTTCCTACAGACTCTTAGAGCTTTAGGAGTATATCTCAGGAAAGGTGATTTGGGGCATGAGAAAAAATGTTCCCTTCTTGGGATCTCAGTCTAATAGGATAACACAAGCTGTGTGCTCTTACAATATTATCAAATAGGGTCAGGACAAAAAAATATCTGGTAATGTGTACAAAGGAAAATACAGTTATGACTAAGTGAGGTTCATCCCAGGTGGAGGGCTGATTAACATTTGACGATGAGTCTACCTAATACATAACTTCAAAACATAAGAAACAGCTGGCAGTGGATGTAGCTAATATTTAAAGCACTTTTCTGGTCTTCTTTCAGGGCAAGAAGACTAAGAGAAAACAAACAAGCATGTGAACGAAAGTCCATATTAGCAAGAAATGTAGAGAAGGCATGAGACAAACTTAAGAACCAGTTCATGTCAAAGCCTCTCAGAACACTGAACATGGACTCTTCCTGAGCAAATCTTCCACAGTCTTAGGGCTGGTGCCATACTGAACAGTGAAACACTAGATGCCTTTCCAAAGATCAGAAATAATGCAAATGTATCTAATCATTTTGTATCTGCTCAACTGCTCACTAGATAATAAAACTAAAAAACTTTAGAATGACAAGACCACCATCATTACTGACACAATAATTCTGGGCACTCAGAAAATAAAATGTGTCTTTAAACTTTTTTCTAATTATAATGACTATCATTGTAAATTTTGAAGTAACACTACTCTAATGGTATTTGTCATGACACTCAAGATGGCTTCTAACTCTTAAACCCTGAACTTCCTTCCAATAATTTGAATAGGACATAGAGCATCAATTCATTGTTCCAAACACCTATATAAATCCTCTTGTATACTCAACACATTAGTAACATTTTTTTTGCTAGATGATTAACAAAAGTAGCTGTCTTAACTTCTTGTGTCAAAGCTATTGGAGAAGCAGTGGTGCTAGCAATTAATTAAAGCTGTTATACCAGCAATAATCAAGCCCACTACCCTCTTGCTTCTGCTTAAAGCCTAATTCACTTCTTCTAGCCCTTTCAAACTTTTTCCAGAGAAACAAGGTTTTCTAATACTCAGGGCAGTAAGACAAAACTGGTCGATAGACCCCCATAACAGACATCCCAGGTATTTGGCATAATTCTAACACCTCTCTGGATGTTTTAACTTTGCATAGTGAGACTATGAATTTAAAGAATGCTGCTCTGCTGAGTTTTGATGCTGCAGATACTGATGATAAAATTATTGATGGCTTGAGGTCAGTATTTCCATTTTGGTCAAACCTCAGGAATGGCATATATAGCTTGATCATGTTAGCCCCTTTTGTTCTGGGAAAACGTTTATTCCTGCACATCAGGTTAAAACTTGTCTCTAACTACATCAACAGGTTGGCAGCCAAAGTACATGACTTGAAACTGAAAATGGAGATCGAGACAGAGCTATTAATTTAACAGCCTGGCAAGCCAAGGATGGGTAAGATTCTGCACAGAGCCTTATCAACCTAAGACAGAAGTGCATTGCTTTTAATAATGCATATTCTACAACAGGTAAGGAAGGCATTCTTGTCAAACCAACCTAAGACTTGCTCAGTCTGGTTTATACAATAAAAAAGGGGACAATGTGGAGAGCTTTTTGGGCTGCCTGGCAGGAATCTGACATAGGCCAAGGACAAGGAAATGGTCTGCTTGGAAGGAATCTAACATAGGCCAAGGACAAGGAAATGAACTGCAGGCAGAAATCTGACATTAGGCTAGAACAAAGAAGTAATTACAGGCAGAAATCTAAATCCTAGGCTAGAACAAAAAAGTAATTATAGGCAGGAATCTAAATTTTAAGCTAGAACAAAGAAGCAGGCTTCAGGCAGGCTAGGACAGGGAAGTAGGCTCAGATATTTTGGTCATCCTTATAAACCCTTAAAAATAGTGATCACAGGTGTGATCAAGGGACTCTGTTTATTGTCCTGCATGTTCTTTGACTATCTGGGTTTATTGTCTTGCTTGTTCCTTGACTAGTTGTATCTATTTGTATTGCTAGTTCCTCAACCTAGAACTGATCTCAATACTTGCATATAATTTAAATGGTATCAAAGGAAAAAGAAGGAGGAGGGATGGGAGAGGGAATTAATGGGGCGGGGGGAGAAATGGGGAAAGGGGATAACATCTGAAATGTAAATAAATAAAATATTGAATAAAAACAAAAATAAGACATGATTTAAGAAACAAAGGAGTTAAACTAATTGAATGAGTCTGCAAGGTTACATAATGCTATGGAAATATATAAATGAGTGTGCTTTATATAATAAATAATTTACATATAAAACAAGCCAGACACCACACGGAAGCCCATGACCTGTGCTGCCACTGACTGGAAAGGACAAGGAAGCTTATTTGCAGTGATCTCAGTGACTTGAGGTTGGGAATGAGAGATAGGGAAGGCTTCTGTGGTAACCCCCAACCCTCAAAAGAAAGAGGAAAGAGAAACAGTCTAGACAGGAAGCCATTGAAAAGAACTCTTAAAAACTGTGCTAAGGATGCTGAGGTGTGGCTTTTCACAGTTGGTGGCTTCTGGCAGGGATGGGGTAGGAAAAGGAATTAGTTATCTTTATGGGGCTGGCCACTGGGAGTTTGACCATGCTCATGTGAATATATGGGCATCACAAACTGGACTTAGTATTTTTACTCTCTCTCTCTCTCTCTCTCTCTCTCTCTCTCTCTCTCTCTCCTCTTTCTTCCTTCTTTCCTTCCATTCTCATTCTCCTCCTCCTCTTCCTCCTTCTCCTCCTTCTGTTTCTCCTTTTTCTTCTTTAGTTTGTTTTGAGGGAGGTCACAAGAATGGGGGAGGACCTGGGAGGACTGGGAAGTGAATGTGTGTTGTGTTAGAATCACGGCTCGCGTCCATACAGACCACACCAGGCCAATACAATTGCACGTGGGGTTTATTGTGTGTGTGGGGGGGTGAGGGGGCAAAGGTGGCAGCGAAGATGAAGGGGAAAGAGAGAAAGAGAGGTCAGAGGAGTCTGCCTTTTATTTGGATTGTGACATAGCTGCTGGAAAGTAAAGGTGTGAGGTAGGCCAAGTGAATTCTGGGAATGTATGGCTGTTGCCATGGACCCACATGTGTGGGTCCATGTCACCTAGGTTTGATGTCACTGGGTTCAGAGCTGATCTGCAGCTCCGCAGGTTCCTGATACCAACAATGTGATTAGGAGCATTATGCATATTTTCCAAATAATCAATAAAAATACTATATTAAAAAAACAAAAAAAAAACCTTAAGGTGGCATAAAATACGATGCTCATGAATAAACTTAGTAAAACGTATAACCTGTATAGTGAAAATTCTAAAAAATAATTGTCAAAAACAAATTTAACCGTGTGTGTGTGTGTGTGTTGGTGGTGGTATGATATTCATGTGTGCAGTATATGTGTACATATGTGTATTGCAGGAGCTTGTAATTCTGGGTGTTGAGTGTCCCCATCTATCACTTTCTGCATATTTAAAAGAATGTCTTTTAGAATGGTTTACTTTTCTTTATGCTCAAGAGTGCTTTGCCTACACAGATTTTTGTGAGCCACCCTGTGGATGCTGGGAACCAAACAGGGGTCCTCTGGAAGAACATCCAGTGCTCTTAATCACTGAGGCATCTCCCCAGCCCTGTTCTCCAGATATCTTACAATGTTTGCAACTGCAGATTTACCAGGTTAAGCTAGATAATTACTCCACCACTTTCCACTAAATTGTCAGAGCAAAGCAACCTCAGTCAAAATACCAGTTTAATTTTCTAAAGAAATTGTTCTCCTGAACTTACAATTTCTTGAAAAGCTCACGTGATGTCAAAGAGTCAAAATAACACTGAAAAATAAAAGTATGAGCAGGCTTAGATTATATGAATTTAAAATTGATGCTGAAATTATAATAATAGTTTTTAAAGGGTGATACTGGTATAAAAAATAGGAAAATGGACAAATTGAAGCAGGTAGAGTCCAGGGAGTCTAGAATTAAAATCGCACCAAGCAATTTAAATTGATTCTCAACAAAGGAGCCACAGAAATTCATGAGAAAAAAAAATGTTTAAAACATTTAAATAACTAGGGCAGGGGGTGGAGGATGTGGCTCTGGGGCAGTGCACTTGCCTACCCTGCAGGAGGCGCTGAGTCCTATTCTTAAAGGAAATGTTTTCCAGTCACTGTGAGTGCCAGCTCAGAGGAGAAGGGGATGGTGGATGGGGGAAGGATCTAGGGAGAAAATGACCTGGAGCAGGGAAGTGAGTAGCATGTAAAGTGAATAAGTAAAAAATAATTAATTTTTTAAAAAAAAATGTCCAATTGTCACTGAAACAACTGAACATCTGTATATTTGTTTTTTAAATCCCACATCCTATCTTAGTATATAAATAAAAATGAATTTGACATGGATCATAGGCTTAAGTAAAAGCTAAGATTCTAAATCATCAGAAAACAGAAGATGATATGTATTTTTTTAGTTTGCTTATCCAATTTTATTTAAAATGGGGAAGGCATGAGTCAGCAAAATTCAGCAGGTTACAAAATCTGTCTTGGAGTAGGCAGAAAGAACAGGTCCCTGAGCATCCCTGGGTTTTGACATTCTCTTTGATATATCCTGTCAAGCATTTCTATTGTCACTTTTATTCTAATATAAAGTAGAAATATCTATAAAATCATAGCACCAACAATACCACAAACACCCACAAGCTTTTCCCAGCCACCTAAGAAAATAAAACAATACTGGTAACTACGAAGTTCTTTGTGATACCTGGTACTATGAAATTTATATTGTCATTATAAGCTTCAGGAGGGGATGCTTTGTGACTTATAGAAAGGCAACGATTTCTTAGGATAGCATTAATTTTCAATAGATATTTAAATATTTAACTTTAATTAGAATTTTTTCCCTTTTAGAGGTATGTTAGGAAACAAAAAGGACAAGCTATAGAACACAATATTGAAATATTAAATTGGATAAAAATCTATGACCACTGGACTTGCTAACAATTATTTTTAAAAATTTGACAATATCAAATGTTGGCATGGATACAGAACAAATGGAGATCTCATTCACTCCCTCTGGGAATCTAAATGATATAACTACTTTGGAAGACTGAATGACCTTTCTTAGAATATACACATACACTTGCTACGTGACTTAGCAATTTCATGTTTATATACTGGTACAAAAGAATCAAATATCTCTAGTTGGTAAAATACTTATATAAGATTGTTTCTAATAGCTAAAAACTGGTAATGCATGAATGTCCAAAATAGAGGAAGAAATGAAAAATATTTTATATTCAAATGATGAACTGTTAGGATAAACTACAAACACTCAAGACAACCCAGAAACATCTTTACAACATCATGAACATCATGTTGAGAAAGGAAGTAGCTAGGCAAAAGAACACACATACACACACACACACACATATGTGTGTGTGTATGAGTATTTTTTAAATTTGCTAATTATATATATGTATTTTTAATATGTACATATTTCATATATATGTGTATGTATATGATGTATATGTATGTGTATATGTATATGCAGGATTTGACAATGTAGACTGTTTTCTTGGAAAAGATAAGCTTAGAAGGGGAAAAGAACACTGAGGACTTTCTGATAGATGAATCTAACCTATACATTATTTTTTCTAAGGATATGTAAGTATGAGAAGAATATGCGTCAGCCACCAGATCTGTGCTCAGGAAGTAAATTTTATATACAAATTTACTACACTTTTTAAAAAAAAAAATAGGTAAAAGCAAGCCAGGAGTGGTAGCACACACCTATAATCCCAGCACTTGGAAGGTAGAGGTGGGAGAGGGTGGGAATCAGGTGTGTAAGACCATCTTCAGCTACATAACAAGTCGTTGAGGTCAGGCTAGGGTACATGAGAACTCTGTCAGAAAAAAAGGAAGGCATAAATAATTTTAAAATAAATAAAATAATGTTTCATCAAATCTGACAGAAGAATGCTAACTATATTAATATTCTCTGCTTCAAGACACAGAGTGCACCTTTGCAGGACAAACCTATGTGAAATCTGTACTTTCTCATTCTATTGCTGAAATATAAAGTAGTCAATGTTGTTGTTGTTATAGTCAAATGTTTTGATTTCCTCCATTCATTCTTTCTCCTTTCTTTGGTCTTTCCCCACCCTTTACTCTCTCTGTCTCCATCTTTCTCCGTATTCCCCCTACCTTTCTATTGTGGCTGCACAAAAATTTGCAATGAGTTTCATCAGAGAATTCATTTTCATATAATCCAATAATTAAAACCACGTGTGACCACTGCACAGCACAGAGCCAAATACCTGTCTATCTCCCCAGTGCCAACACAAGCCAACCAAGTGTACTCTTACATCGCCTTCAAACGGGAGTCTAGCAAAAGGAATGAATGAATCAATCCAAGAGAAAGGACCAATTTTTACTTTTTATTAGTATGATTCTTACGAGTCCTTTTCTGAGTCTGATCTGTCAGTATTCAAGAAAGCCTGAAGTAGGCCTGACCTTAACTGTTGCATCTTGAAGTTATTGGCTCTTTCTATCCTGGACCCCAAGATACACAGTCATCCGTGGCCAGACAATTCTGATAACTGACAAGCTCCAGTGGGACAAAGGCTGGCCTATGATAAGAAATGGAGATTCGGTCACCACGTGTCCCTCACAATGGTAGCAGCAATGGCTTTGGCCCAACTAAGGTTGGTACATAGAGGACAGATGTGTAATGTTGCCCAGCCTCAGTTTCTGGGCACAAGCAGTTATTTTTGGCTTGTTCCTTGTCAATGATTACACCATGGTTTACAGCATTCTGATAACTAAGGAGTCTCAATCAGGTTTCAGAAAGCTTGCTCCAGAGCTTGGTATGATGGCGCACAACTTCAATAGCGATACTTGGGAGGTAGAGGCAGGTGGATCTCTACAAGTTCGAGGACAGCCTGGTCTACAAAGTGAGTTCCAGGACAGCCAGGGCTGCTAAACAGAGAAACCCTGTCTCTGGATAAAACAAACAAACAACAAATTAAAAACCAAAAAACAAAACAACTAAAAAGGTGGCTCCTTTTGAAAAGGGTCCGTTTCACCCTGCACCTCTGTCCTCTGTGGTACAACTTGGTTTTAAAAAATCATCATCTCCATCGTTAATCTTGTATGTATTATTTATACAGGGAGCTAAATCACAGAGTCCTTAGTTTCTGTCTGTAGATGAGTTCTCATTTGTTCGCTTAATTGTGCCTTGAGGTTGCAGTGTGAGCAATGCGTGGGAAGGGAGTGCAATGTGTAAGTATATTATAAAATTCAATCATTTCGTCTTGAAGAATTTCTTTGGGCCTTCATTTACAAAGACTTCCACTTTCAGCCTTGACTTAGCTAAGCCTATAATTCTTTATCTGGCTATATCTGCCATCACTATTACTGCAACCAAGCCCAATCCTTTCTAATAAACAGATATTGAGTTCATCTAAATAATTTTTTTCTGTTTCTTCGTGCACTCAATTTCATATATCTGCCTTTCTGAGCTCTCCACCCCCAGATGAATAGCCAGGAAAACACTGATTATATTATATTTGGGACTGGTCATTTGCCTGGAGTCATTCTGCTGTTTGCTGGAATACTGTGCTCTCTTCCTACACAGGCCAGAAGCTTTTGATTCTTGTGTCTGCCATGGCTAAAAGGAAAATGACCAACCACTCAGCTTGGTCTGTAAAGTCCATTCAAGGCATCACACATTTTCGGAGCGCTCACTGCAGAGAACCTGGAGGAAACACAATTCTGTTGTATGATTTCCACACAGTCACTTCTTTTATAACGATCATATATTCACTTTATTCAAATTTGTAAGTTTTATAACAACAACAACAACAACAATGAACAACAAAAATGTTTCAAAACATCTGTGAATGAGCCAGGAAACCAAGGTGCCAAACTTCTCATTCTGTACTTGTACCGGACCTGATGGATCTGTGCTTTGCCCGGAAGGTGGGATGTGACTTTGTTTCTGCACTAGGGTAGGGAATGAAGACGAGAACATTCAGAATACTAGAAAGCCTGAGAAACAGACAGCAAAACATACCAAAGCAAAACAAACAAACAAACAAAAAACAGTACTTGGGAAACCTGCCCATGAAGAGACTTTCTCCAAACATGATCTTTGGAATGAAAATGCCTAGGAGCCAGTGAGATGGCTCAGCAAGTTAAGTCACTTGTCACCAAGCATGATGTTTTAAGATTAATCCCAGACACCCAGGAATGGAAGGAGAGAACTGACACCTACAGGTTGTCCTCTGACCCCCACATATGTGCTGTATCATGTCTGCACACTCAAATGCACAAATAAACACAGATACATAAGTAGGCTGGTAGATGATAGATAGATAGATAGATAGATAGATAGATAGATAGATAGATAGATATGGCAAATAGATAAATGATAGATAGATAGATAGACAGACAGACAGACAGACAGACAGATAGATAGATAGATAGATAGATAGATATGGCAAATAGATAAATGATTGATTGATAGATAGATAGATAGATAGATGATAGATAGATAGATAGATAGATAGATGATAGATAGGTGTGGTTTGAATGAAAACGCCCCAATAGGCTCATAGGACGTGGCATGATGTTAGGTGTAACCTTGTTGGAGTGGGTGTGGCCTTGCTAGAGAAAAATGTGTCATTAGGGATGAGGTTTGAGGTTTCAGAAGCACAAGACAGGCCCAGTCTCTCTCTCTCTCTCTCTCTCTCTCTCTCTCTCTCTCTCCCTGCTGCCTGCCAATAAGGATATAGAATTCTCAGCTACCTCTCCAGCACCAAGCCTGCCTGCATGCCACAATGCTTCCCATCATGACGACAATGGACTAAACCTCTCAACTGAAAGTCAGTCCCAACTAAGTGTTTGCCTTCATAAGAGTTGCCTTGGTCACGGTGTCTCTTCACAGCAACAACACCCTAAGTCAATAGCTATAATAAAAGCAAATATTTGTGTGCTCACAAGGCAGTTGTTACTTTCGCCATTTTACATGTGAGCAAGGTTAAACAGTGAAAACTCAGTGCCACAATAGCATCAATAGCAAGCCTCAGACTTGAAGCCATCCTGGCTGAAGAACCCCTGTTCTTCTCCATAATGATCTATTATTGCATTCATTCAATGAAGTGGGAGTTTTCTTCATTATTTCTGTGGTATTTCACACACAAATATCAGCTTTCCCTGATGTATACCAGATATACCATCTACCTTGAATCAATCACCTGCCAACTCTCTGCCTCAAGAGCAGGAGCAAAAAAGAAAAAGAAAAAAAATAAATATATTATAATATATATATATATATATATAATATTATATAAATATTATAAAAATATAATAATAATAGTCACATGTCCCTTCCTATAGTTTAAAGAAAAAAAAAAATACCTTGTGCTGACTCCAGTAACAGAGTCTAAGGTTTCAAGGCAACACTGAGTGAAGTTGACCTGCAAGCAAACAGGCACTGAATGGTTTTAGTTGCAAAGACAAAGTGGTTGCTTCTGCCCTGCAAACTTCAGCACAATATAAATCAAGGAAAATGGAAAGCTGGTCCTCCAGCAATCATTTACTCCCTCACTGCCAGAGGGAGATGGGGAAGGTTTCCTCATTCCCAGGGTTCCACAAACAAGTCAGAGCAGTGCAAGAATTGGTAACTATCTGTCTAAGTTTTAGGGCGCTAGGAATGAGGAATAAGCTGGAGCCTACAAGACTTGACTAACTTGGCTTTAGAAACATTTTTTTTTCACTTATCCTGAACCTTAATGACTTCATTTTATAAAACAGTCTAGATGGTCTCTAAGGTCTCCACGCTGGCATCCTGTAGTTCCATAGAACTGCCGTTAGTCAGCCTCAGGACCAAACGCTCTTTCTAGTTCCCACTGTCTGAGGAAGGTCAGCAAGAGAAACACTCTGAGGACTAGTGAGGGGAAAGCCTGTGGTAGTTTCCCATGCCTCATCCCCAGGCCTTCTACTGCTCAACCAATTAGACTCCTGGGTTAATTGTGTTGTGGCATCTGCTGAGAAATTGAATCCCACCCTTGTTTCTCTTAACAGCACAGCAATTTCCAGCAGGTGTTAGGTGGTTAAAAAAAATTAAAACAGAAAAAAAAAAAATACCAGATGTAGGCCATATAAATACTACCACACAGGTGCTAGGAGGGGGTAACTCCCCCTAATTATGCAAATATGTCTCCTTTTCTTGACAACTCAACTTTTCTGAACAGCTAAAACACATTTCTTTGGGGATGTCTTATTAAATTTAAATTTTCAATGTTCTGTGTTTCTGTGCCTTCAAATTTCTGTCAAACTCTTCAAGTCAAGAAAATTGAATGTTTCATCATGGTTATTTGCTTTTAGACAACATATGAAGTTTTTTAAAAAAAAAATACTATTATTTCAGACGCGAATCTGTGTATTCCAACCCAGGTTCACACTCTTCTCCCATCTCACCTCTTTCCCATCCCACCTTATCGCCGTGTCCACTAAAGCAAAGGTAGTTAGTTGGGTTTCTTTTTAACTATCATTTTTATTTCTGTATGTGTATGTCTGTGTCTATCTGCAAGCCACATGTATGCAGATCACCACAGAGGCCAGAAGAGCATACCAGATTCTCTGGAGCTGGAGTTGCAAGTGGTTGTGAGCTGCTGAACATGGGTAATGAGAATTGAACTCCAGTCCTCTGAATGGGTAATAAATGCTCTTAACTACTAGCCATCACCCCAGCCTAGCTAGCCAAGTTTCCATTTATGTATATTTGATTTTTTCTAATGCATGCTAGTGAACTACTGCTAAAAAAAAAAAAAAAAAAAAAAAAAAGCAGCTCAAGAAAAAGACAACAGAACTAGGGAAGCACAGACAACACACCAAGCTTGGATCAGAGAGATATGCTCACAAAGAAGCCATGTGTTCCAACACCTAAGTGGGACACTTTCCATCCTTGTTATACACAGTCCCCTTTACACGTGACCCTAGAGGGCATCCTCAGGAACTGTCACAGCATACTGAAAGTTATATTGCAAGTTCTCTTTAAACCATCCTCTAAGGGTCACTGTTAGGACTGTGAATTTTGTTGAGGACTTGCCACTCTAAAGCAATAGGGTCTCATCGTACATACCACCAGAATTGGCTTGAAATCCAGCCATTTGTCATCCACAAACTCCCCACCAAGGAATATAAGTAACCTCCACTCCTTAAGAAGTGATTCTTAACCACAGTGGCGAATTTATATGACTTAGAAAGTTTCATATGAATAACTATAACTGGAATTAACCTACCCAAGTCAGAGGCACCTAGGGATGAACAGACTGATTGTGGTGTGCAGGCTAAGCTGAAAAGGATTAGAGCTGAGATGACTCTGACAGTAGGGTGCTTGCCACATGTGGTCGTTTGAATAAAAATGGCTTCCATAGGCCCACAGGGAGTTGCACTACTGGGAGGTGTGGCTTTGTTGGAGTGAATGTGGTCTTGTTGGAGAAACTGTATCACTAGGGGCAGGCTTTGAGGTCTCAAAGGCTTAAGCCAGGCCTACTGTGCCCTTCTCTCCCTGGTGTCCTCAGAGCCAGATGTAGGTAGAGCCCTCAATTACCTCTCCAGCACCATGTCTGCCTGCATGCCACTATGCTTCCTGCCATGACGACGATGATAAACTACACCTCTGAACTGTAAACTAGTCCCGACTAAAAGTTTTCCTTTTTAAGGGTATGTTTATGGTGTCTTTTCACAGCAATAAAAACCCTAACTAAGATGTCATAATAGCAGGAGAACCTGAGTTCAAACCATGTGACAAAGCTGTGTGTGGTAGGGAAAGAGGGAAGGAAAGGGGGAGAAAAAGATGGAGGGACACACAGAGAGAGAGAGAGAGAGAGAGAGAGAGAGAGAGAGAGAGAGAGAGAGAGAGAGAGAGAGAGAGAAGAGAAGAGAAGAGAGAGAAGAGAGAGAGAGAGAGAGAGAGAGAGAGAGAGAGAGAGAGAGAGAGAGAGACCCTAACAGTCAGGGCACAGCTCATGCTAATAAAATTAGAATCTCATTGAATCTCTCAGGGCAGAAGTCTCCCATTAGCATCTTAAGGTCTCTAAGTAATTTGAATGTTTATCTAAGACTGAGAAACAATAGTATCCAGAAGATCTCATCAAGCATCACTGATGCAGATTTACAAGGGTACCTGAATTCAGCCCAAGAGTCTGCTGGTGCCTTGACTTGTTTATTTCTCCAGAATCAAATTCTGGAAGGGACTGTCTAATGGAAAAGAAAATATAAGGGAGACACTGTCCAGCATAAAGAAATTACAATGTTGCTAGAAATGAGTAAGATGAATAATGAGTAGGTTAAAGCAGCCCAATGCAAATCCATTCACAGAAGGACTCCACAGCAGCTGTACTTTCTCATTTGATCTTTTTTTTTTTTTCTAATCTCAAGTCAACTTCTGATTTATACCTGGCATCTGTATGCACAGAATCACACTTCAACCCACCAAGCCACCTGTATCTTTATCTATTCACCACGAGTTAGCCTTAAGTATCTGTAAAGCCACGATGGTGCACCACACAGCAAAGCATAGCAGTGGTGCCTCAGGAGTTACCCCTGGGTGAGAAGGATGATCACAGGGAGGACCTAGCCACCAGGGCCTACAGTGCCTAAGGTCATGAATCTACAAAAGCCACTGTATCTCTAACTTACAATAAAGGACTGAAAATAGTTCAGATACTAAGTGAGGATTCCTGTTCTATAGAACCCAGGGGAAGAAGAGACAAGACAGCAACAGCCTTGTATCTGACTTCAGCCTATTTTTATTATTCTTATGCAACACTTAAAAGAGATGTTGGGAAATGGGAGGGAAATAGTCTAGACAGTTCATGTATCTCACATGACTTCTTTGTAGTTAGACTAGCCGTTGTGAGGCTGTGATGCTTCACATTGTATCTCACATTTTAACTATGAGATATCATTTTATGTATTTAACCACTACCAAAAATTAAAAATCCAGAACAAGATGAGGAATAGAAAAACAATTAACTGTATCTCCCCTTTCCTAACTTGAAACTAGTCTTCTACCTGAACTAGTGCTTCTTCACTCCTTGGTATGTAGCTTTTCTTGTTCTCTTTTCTACGTGGTATACCGTTTCTACATGCAAATACAGTTGTGGATTTCAGTCTTGACTACAATGCAAACATATTTACATTTGCCTTTATTATATGCAAAATTGTGATTTGACTCTATAACGCCCCCCCCCACAGCCTCATGTGTCAAATGTTTGCTTCTTTGCTGATGGTGGCATTTTGAAAGGTACTGAGAACATTTTGAGGTAGAGCCTAGTCTCTGAGACCAGACCAGGTACCCAGAAGAAACAGAAACTGCTGAGCTGCCTGGAAGAGGTTTAGAAAAACTGAGTCACTCTCCAGTCTGAAGAGCTTCCTGTAGGCTATGGTCCAGGTTCACAGCTTGGTGGCTGTCACCCATGCTGGGGTGGGCTTAGGTGATGCAGCTGTCTTTAAGTCATTTTTGCTCCTGTAAGTAACCATTCACCCATACTCCTGTAAGCAACTCCAGTAAAACTCATGGTTCATCAAGTTGGGCTTTGGTAGTATCTGTATTTGATCTGTTGTGGGCTCCCTGTCTGAGGTGATCAAATGTGTGTTTTGAGTCTCCTCGGGAAAAGTTTTGTCACACAACATAATGCTCCTAAGTCCTTCTTTAATGAGGGACACCCTAGAAAAGGGAATGAGCTTGTGTGGCACGGCTTTTTGAAGCTGAGATCACTGGAGCACAGAGAGCCAGGATCACTTGCTAGTCTTAACATTGTGACAACAACCCATTCCTTTTCCACCTTGGAGGCTGGGTTCACTTTGTTATGACCTAAGTATCCCGATTAACAGAGAGCAACACTTCCCCCATAACACTGGTAAACTCATGAGATACCTGTTTCTTTTAACAAGAATTCTGGAAATTCAGATTGCTGACATTTGTTTAGTGTCCAAATTCCAGGCCTGGGGCCTCCCTGAACTCTGTGGTTTACTCTCACAGCTGACTAATAGTTTTGAAAACCTTAGTCACTGAATCTAGATGCTAGGGAGCTGGAATAGCAAAAGACAACAACACAGTGGCATCCATAGGAAAGCAAACTTTTCTAGGAGTCCTTAAACTTTACCAATGGCAACACTATCTCATGGCAAGGGCCTCAGATACAGGGAAGGCTAGAAGCTGTGATTCATACATCTGGGCCAACTGCCTATCCCAGTAATGTTCCCAAGGCAGACTCTTGTCGGTGAAAAAAAAAGAAGAACAAATATAACTTAGGGAACAGGAATTTCTGCCATATAAATTCAGATTGAGGAGTCCAGGTTGAAAGAAAGTCAAGAGACAGGTAAAGAGCTTAGCTCATATGGAGACCTGGCTGGTGCACAAAATAATTGTTTTGTAAAGTGACTCTTTCCCATTTAGCAGAACACAGTTTTATAAATGAATAAGGCCTGCTAGAAGAGACAGAGAAAGGAGAGTATTGTACAGCTTTACACAGCAGAAACAGATTGTCGGGACAAAGAATCAAAGTCAGTACAAATTAAAGAGGCAAAGAAGTGACTAATGAGGAAAGGGGGAAAACAGGAATGAAATACCACCTAGAATTAAAATAAAACAAACAGAGAATGCAAGACACAAGGATGTCAGCAACCAGTAAGACAGTCTCCTTAGAACTTCAAGCGAGGAGTCAAAAAGACAGTTGCCGATGCTGGTTGCCAGTGTTGATAAAAGAAGCTAAAGGTCACATTCTGAAGATAGAAATAGGCTTCCTTGATGTGAGGATGGAGCTGCAAAGAGAGCTGTGATACTGAAGAGGAAGCGAGTCCCTCCCACCACCACCACCACCTCCCTGGCACAGCTGTTACAAGAGCAGGTACCATAAAAAATAAAATCATCAGGAGCTGATAAACTAAGAGTCCCCAAAGTCATGATGCTGCTGCTGCAATGAAGAGCAAGCAAAATGTTCGGGAGATCTCAAGGACAGAGTGAAGATGGAGTTACCTGGCAGGAAAGAAAGGATATGTAGAAATATTGGATGAGCCATTATGAATTTTCACTAGAGGGGTCAGAGAATGCTGGTAGTTAGGACCACTTACATACACCAGTGTAGTCCTCTATGCAAATGGTGGCTCTGTCCATTCTTGGAAAATTCCAGAAACTTCTTGACTACAAACTTCCTTTGCAAGTTCAAAAATCTATCCCCTCACATTATAATTGATTTCTATTTGAGGGAGGTGAGACCTCTGCGGTGGACCTGTCACCGACTGTCCTGGCAGGGATCCCAAATTTAATTCTGGCTCTACCACTAACCAGCTCCAAGACTTCAGAAAATTTGCATTTTTTCGCCAGACCTCATTTCCTCATCTGCTCAATGAGTGAGCTAGACCATCTGTCCCTTGGCACTCTCGTCCTCTATGTAAATGAATGATGAAGGATGTGTTTTCCTTCTAATAATTCTTCATGAAATATATCTCAACAGTAGTTCTCCAGAACAAAACATTACCTAATAATTGCCCTTTGAGAAGCAGGCAACCCCAATTCCATTATTCTTCACTTTTCTCCTAGATCCCTACTGATAAAAATACTACTGGTAATATTTTAGTAATAAAAACCTGCCAAGGAGAAATGACTTAAGCAAGCAAAATATATTCTCATAAAGTATCTCTTTTGGTGCTTGGTATACACCCTACTTGTCTTCAGAAAAGTAGTTCCTGCGGTGGTTTGAATAAGTATGGACCCTATAGATTCATATATTTGAATGCTTGACCCATAGAGAGTGGCACTATTAAGGGGTACGGCCTTGCTGGAGTACGTGTGGCCTTGTTGGAGGAAGTGAGTCACTGTGGGAGTGGTCTTTGAGGTCTCATGCTCAAGGTACAAACAGTGTGACACACAGTCGGCTTCTGCTGACTACAGACCAAGTTGTAGAACTCTCAGCTACCTCTCTAGCACCAAGCCTGCCTGGACACTACCATGGTTCCCACCATGATGACAATGGACTAAACCTCTGAACCTGTAAGCCAGCCCCAATTAAATGTTGTCCTTTATAAGATCTGCCTTGGTCATGGTGTCTCTTCACAGCGATAAAACACACACTAAGAGAGCTCCTAATTTTGATCTTGCCTCATATTTATGTGAGAACCGGTATTCTTCTCCACCTTCACACTGCAATTAGGTGCGGCACCAACCACATCCTGGCCAAAAGCAGTGTCCTTAAAGACAATCAGCCACACCCCCTTTCCCCTTTCTCATTCTTGATATTTGAAAGGACAAGAAGTTAGGTGAGGCTATAAACCCTCAAGTCTTATCCCAGTGATGCACTTCCCCCAGTGAGACTCCACCCCCTAATGGTTTCAGAACTTTCACAAACAGCACCATTAGCTGGGGACCAAATGTTCAGCCTATGGGGGAGATATTTTATGCCACAGCCCAGTCTAAATAAATCCTAATATATTATTAATTTCATATCACATAAAAGGTTTTCTGGAAACCTCTATGGGGTTAGCATTTGAATGCAGGACAGTTTCAACACCTATGACCCACATATCTCCCAATCCTCTATAAATAAATACAATCAAGTGTGTGTGAAGTGAAAAGACAATCTTCTAACATGGTACTGGAACATCTCAAGAGCAGCTTTGGGGGCCTCCATGTAGACAAATATTTCTAGGATGAATACAGAAGACAACCATCTTTCTAGATGTTGAGATGCTGAGATGGTATATATGAAGGGCTCTAGTCTTCCACAAAGTGTCTGAAGACTAGGAGGATATGGGGATACAGCCTCAAAATAATAACTGACAAAAAACCAGCCATACATATGACAGGTGCATTCTAAGAGGCTATTGTGATATAAACCAAAGATGCAAAATGAATTAGATAGTAGAAAAGTATAGTATTTCTTCTTTCATCCCCTCAATCCCTCCTTTCCAGTGCCAGTCTTGAAAAGGGACATTTAGATAGGATAAATTTATAATTTCTACAAAGAGTACAGTGAGACTGGTGTTATTTCTCATTGTGTTGAGAGAGTCTATGACTTTCACATTGTTAGTGGCCTTGCAGTTCTGTGTTCTGAAGCGCATAGCAACTGGACAAGGACTGTTATTACAGAAATGGGTTATATTAGAACTATTAATTTTTTTGTCATTTTAAGATAAAATCTTTCCATATTTCTCACAATAATGATATTCCCCTCTAAGAAGAAGATGAATGTCACTGATAATTCTCAAAATAGCTGGGACAGCCCATTCAAAATGAGCAGTAGAGGCAACAGGAGCCCATTAGTTAACTCAGCTTTTCATAATGTAAGGAAAACTGCCGGCCATGTATCCTCTACTTCTGCATATTTTATAGTAATGGAATATTTTTAGACAAAAGCATAAATAAAAGATGTTCCTGGGTGTTTGAACGGTACATTGTATATACTGTATTTTATTATGACTTAATCCTTTCACAGTGCCATCATAACTTCATAGATGATTATAGTTGCATCTTGAGAGAAGAAGAAGGAAAAGAGGGTTCCAAAATGCATAAGAAGTGTTTTGGCTTTTTAAATTACACATACTTCTACTCCTATTTCCTGAAAGGAGAGGTGGCCTAGGCAATGTTTGATACCAGAAGTAACTTGAAACCTAGAAGCATGTCTGCCTTTCTCTTATGTGGCTAGTATCTTGAAAGAGACTACAATTAAGATGCAAGCCATAAGATGTGTCATCTCCTGTGATGTGAAGGATGGAAAGGAACACCACCGTCTCTTAGTCTTGGTTGCAAGGGAGAACAGAATTTGAAGGCTTAGGGCAGTTTCTCAAGGAATGAAAGCTGAGTTATAACCTCTCCACGCCCATCAGGAGATGTTCTGAAGGATGTGGGAAGAGGAAAGAGGATGGACAACTACACAGGAGTACCCTAGTGAGGTCCTATCAAAATACCATCTCAGGCAGGTCCTACCTGGCTGGTCGCCTTACCCTCAAACAAACAAGCCACCACTACTTACAATGACCTGTTCATGCATTCACTCAGTCTACGCTCTCTGAGTACTTGCTCTGTGCTATCCTATCTGTATTCTAGAATTGTAAAGTTCAAAGTATGAGGAAGACACATTAGTGACACTCAGGGAACAGCCAGTCTTATGAACAAAGGCAGTCCTTACCTCTGGCTGTGATAACAAAACATAAATGGCACACAGTGTGACCAATGAACAACAGGCAAGAATACTTCAGAGAGGAAAGAACAAACTAGTAATAAATGAGGTTAGAGAGATGGTCAAAGGAATTCCAGAAAAGAGAAGACTGAGAGATTCAACCCTGAGAGAGTCAGGCACTGCATGTTTTCTTCTCTTTAAAACCAGCCAACTTAACTTCATTAGCTTTGTAGGGAATGCATTGTTCTCTCAACAAGCTCCTTTTAGATGTTCTGAGCAAGGATGCTAGTTAATGATGGTGATACCAGAAGGTTTCTATTTAGAAGTCACTTGACTCCAAGTAGGAGACATCAGATGAAGCCATACTGGAGAAGCGTGGGGAGCCATTTGTTCAGCGCCCTCTGTGAAGGGGCCCTTCTGATGTTTAGTGGGCAAGCAACAGAGAGAGCTAATACATTGCCATACCAATTATTACGTAGCTTCAATAGCCTATGGTGAAAGGTCTAAATTCTAGAGTGAGGGAGGCCAAAGAGACTATGATACATTTTAAAAAGTGGATGATACACTGTTTAGATATAAAGTGATTCTTCAGTTAGGAAGTGTGGGACCGTGAAAGGGTGGCTTGCTTTCTGGTAGAGCACTGGCTTAGAGATAGCCGGAGACCCAACAGGTGTCCATGCCTGCAAGGGACGACACATATCTTGCCACACCCCCAGACTCCAGGCTCCTGACACAAGGCCCCCCTCCCCCCAGGCTCCATTGATCCATGCTTTTCAGTCACATAGGGCAATGCAGCCCCTCCCAAAGAGGTTTATGTCACCTAGCATAGGTAGATGGCATGACTACAGGCTTCATCCCCAAGAGATTTCCATGTTAATGACATACCTAAAGACCAGAGGGCATAGCCAATTAAGTATTCTTTCCCAGACCCGCCTTCGTCCTCCCTCCCTATTTAAGTCAGGTCCACTCTGACCTAAGGGGGGGGGGGTAACAGCCAGACCCATCTACCATCCGTGATGACAATAAAGCTTATAAAAACATGGACTCCCTCGTATCATTGGAGCCTGCGGTGGACAACGTGGAAGGGCCCTTTGATTACCGAGCTGCTGTTTAATCTCCCGCCTGGAGGACTTCTCTGCGTTCCAGCCACAGAGCCCTGCCAACTCAACTAAGCTAGCTGAGCTGAGCCAAGCGAGTACAATAATGAAGAGTCTCTTTCCCCCATGAGGCGCTGTTGGGGGACCCCTTCCCTCTCCCCCTCGAATCTCTGTTCTTCTGCGGCCTCCAGTTGCATCTGGAAACCCAAAGGACAAGACCATCAGCCTCTGGGTCCACTCAAGAGCCCTAACCCCTACGGAACCTCAGACTGAGTTCTCCCTGCCCTGGCGGAGCCCCAGTGGCCTGTCACAACCCAGCTTCTGCCCGGCGCCGTATGGAGGAAACTCAGTCAAATTTCTACACTTCTGTTCTCAACAGAAGTGGGATTCACAACTCTGCCCAACAGAACTCATGCCCTCAAACACACGTGAGCATTCAGTCCTACAAGGAATACCAAGAGAGAAAGAGCCGGCAACACCTAATTATTTGTAACTGTGTTCTGCAGATGGTAGCAACTGTCTTATAAATTCTACTGCCATATGATTGAAAATACCCCCAACAAGTTCAAGGTTTGGATGTTGGCTCCTTAGCTAGAGACACTGACCTGGCTGGAGGAAGTTGGTCACTAAGGGAGGACCTTTGAAGGTCTGTCAAGTCTATAATTCTTACCATGCCCAGGATTTTCTACATCCTGATCCGCTATGGTAAAATGAGAACAGCTTTTCAGGCATATGTTCTTACTGCTGTGAACTGAGCTTCTCTGCTACATTTTCCCCACCATGAAGGACAGAGCCCTCTGAACCCATGATGCATAATAAACCCTTCCTGTCTTACAATATGTTGTTACATACTTGATCACAGTGTTGCAAAGTAATAGCCACCAAGTAAAAACAGAACATGTGCATGCATTCTCTGTGTAGAGGGAAGTAAGCTGGGCAGCAAAGAAAACTCTGTTGGGATTTGTCTCAATGGGAAGTGTCAGAACTGATGGATATTAGAATCCAATTTATCAAGGAAAGTGGAGTGGTCTCCATGGAAAACTTCAACATTAAGACTAGTTTCAGATGCTTGGATGCTCGAAGTGGGAATGATCATCAAAATGTTGACAGCAGCTAAATGGAGATGTTGGAGGCCATTTGCTGATGTCTTCATGTTCTCTTCCCACCTATTCCCACCCTGATGCTGGACACATCTGCTATTATGCTAACATGGGGACACCTTCTGGGGTCCAGATAGAACATGATGTAAGAGGACACCGGATGGGCTAGTCTCTGAATAGAATCTGCCTCAAGATGCCATTGTCCTAAGGCATAATAAGCTCTTTAGTCTACCTGGCTGGTGCCATTGCCCTCCTATAAGAAAGGAGGGGCTTGGTAAATTCAGACCCTTACCAGTCAAAGAAAATCAAACACAATGGCTATGCATACCCAGTATCTATGTAATGACCTTACAGGTTGATATATTTTTAACTCTAAAATGAAACACTTTCCACTACCAACTCCTTATAGTCATTCAGAGTTTAAAAGAAACAATGTTGCCACCCTGACTCTTTTTTAGACACCCCTTCCCCTAACCCCTGACTGAGTAAGATACTGTGACAGATTACAATTTCCAAAGATGACTGATGTATCATATTCACATATTCTTCCTATACTCTAGTGTTGACAATTTACAGCAAGATGGGGGGGGGGGGGTGTCTTCATTCCCAGGCTGTCAGCTGCCAGGTACTTTGTGATTGGCTTAATCAATACAATGTGGCAGAGGTGAGGTTTCTGAACTGTATCAGTCAGGGTTCTTCAAAGAAATAAAACTCTGTGTGTGTGTGTGTGTGTGTGTGTGTGTGTGTGTGTGTGTGTGTGTGTGTATGTGTGTGTGTGTGTGTGTATGTATGTGTGTGTGCGTGCACATACATTGTGTGCTTGTGCACATGTTCATGCACATGCATATGTGTTACTGTGCATGTGCACATGAATGTGTGTGTGTACGTGTGTGTGTCTGTGTGTGTGCATATGCATGTTTCTATATGAGTGTATGTGTGTCTGTGTGGATGTTTGTATATGAATGTGTGTGCATGTTTATATATGAGTGTGTACATCTGTGTGCATGTTTGTATATGAGTGTGTGTGTATGTTTGTATATGAGTGTGTGTTTGTGTGTGTTGCAAGGAATTAGCTCTAATGATTACAAAAGTTGGAAAGTCCTAGGGCTGGCAATAAAAGCTCCAGTCAGAAGCCTGAGAACTTTAAAAGCTCAAGGTGTTATTACACACTGAAAGCCACCAGGCTTAAAACCTAGGGAGAGTTAGTATTCCATGTCAGCTCCATAGGTATGATAAGGCAGAATGGATTCTCTTGTTGTAGGTAACATGAGCGTTCTGTTCTATCAACCCTTCAACTGATTAGATGAAATCCACTTATATTAAGAAGGGAAACTTTCTTTCTTTAGTCTATAAACATAAATGTTAATATCATACAAAACCCTGTCATATAAAGAGTGTTTGACTACCTCATGGCTCAGTGAAGCTCACACATAAAATAACTTATCATGTGAGGGGAAATCACAAAATGCTATAGGGCTGTGCCTCATATTCCTCTTTTCCTCTGATAATTGCCACAAAGCTCCAACCATTATGTTATGACTTAACCTAGAATATATGTAGAAGCCAAATGTAGACATTTTGAGGAACAGCACTAGCTAGGCACTGCAAGTGGCCACACCATACACATGACTAAATGAGACATTCGGTAATTTCAGCCTTCAGTCTTTTCTAACAAAGATTCCAGTACCATCGGGGTGGGACAAGATGTGCTTTGATATGCTTTGTCTTAATAATAGAGCCATAGGAAGTGTAAGAAACCACTCATGATTCCCCTTAGATTAAGAATGAGGTAAAGCTTTGCATAGCAATAGAAAATGAATGGTGATCTCACGTGGTCCTAGGATACCAATTTTAATAAGTCATAGCTTCTATCACACTGTTTGTTCCTCTGTTTGCTCTCAGAATCACAAGACTGGGAGCCTTGACATGACAGGATCCATGCTTTTTTGCCTATATGCTTCCAGATCCCAGAACACAGCACTGAAGATATTGATGGATAGGTGAATTTGCAGAGGATACATTTTATTCACTCCTTCAATGCTTGTTACACTCAATCACAAATGGCTCCAGTGCAAAGCTGGTTATTGTGCCATTGATCTATAATCCTAGTGCACACGGTAAGCCAAAGCAGGAAGATCAGAAGTTCAAGGTCTCCCATGGCTACATAGTAAGCTCCAGCCCAGTCTGGGTTACATAAGACTACACATGACATCTCCCCCACCCCACCCCCAAATAAAAGAAAAAAAGAAATCAATGGCAGAATAAGAATTACTATTTGGTAAGCATCTACTAGTACTGAGCATCAATTTATTTTGAATCCATACCATCTCCAAATGTATAAAGTGGTCCTGTTACCGATGAGATAGAAGGTGGGTGACAGACTCTTGCCTAGATAGTCAGTTGCGGAGTCAAGGCCAAAACTGTCGGGGAAATAGATGACTGGGTAAAGCATTTGCCATACAGACATGAGGTCCTGTGTTCAGATTCTAACACCCACACTGAAAGGCCACGCATGACAATGTGAGCTGTAACCATAGTGCTGATGAGGCGGAGCCAGGTGGGTTTCTGGTGCACACTGGTCAGCAAGTCCAGCTGAATCTGTGAGCTCCAGATTCAGTGAGAGACTTGGCCTCAAAGATAAGATCAAGAGTGACTGGGGAAGACACAGACATCAAGACTTTGGCCTTTGCATGTATGCACACTGTATGTACACATATATGCATGTAAACTACACACACACACACACACACACACACACTACCCACACAAAACTTTAGGTGAGCTTCAAACCTCAGAGCCTGTTAAAAAGCCTGTGTCCAACATCATCAATTTATTAGAGAGCACAGATGATTCCTCAGACAGGACAGACAGGAATGGGAAAGCTACTGTTGCTATCTAAGACAACTGATAAATATGCAGATAACATCAAATGACTTAAATATCAGTCATAGCCAACCAGAGCATTTAGCTGTCTTGTACAATAACTGAAGACAGCTCATGCCTATGACTATCATACCATTTGGGGACAATAGACCGGTGTGAGGATTATTAAGCTTGTGCGCTCATGGCTTTGTGATATTGGATCCACTGACTAGGAAAACCAGTCTCTACCTTATTGCTAGATCTCTACTGGGCTCAGCCTCTGCGGGCCACTAATCAAAACTGCAGGCCTGGAAAAGAAAGAAAAGGAGACTAGCTCTCAACTACCTCGGTTGTTCTTCCTCTTCTCACAAACATTAGCAGCCTTCCCCAACCACATGTAGCTCCTCACCTGGGGACTGAATTTCTTCTCTTTAGCCATTTGTGGAATTTGCTTTTCACTTTCCCACCACTCCTGAAACCAGCCTTAATGATCCTTGCTTAATTATCTTTCTGTGCCTGAGAAAAAAAAGGCTGATGAAGGAAATGAAGGTTTATTTATCCTGGCTCACAGTTCATCGGGATGCTTGCCCTTCATGACAGGGAAGGCATGGTGACAGGAGTAACTTGAACCATGGTACCAACTAGCAAAAGCTGAAAGGGGATTCAATGCTTGGCTCATTTTCCCTTTAAACTCAGTCTGTGGCACAGTGCTGGTCACAGTCAATGTAGGTCTGCCTTCCTCAGTTAAACATTCCTAGAAATGTCCAGAGGTAAGTCTCCTAAGTGAGTCTATATTCTCATCAAGATGACAATCCACACCAACCATACACCACCTCTCACCTCTCTAATGACAGCACATCCTTGTTCCTTCTTGAAAGTCTGAGCTTTGCAGACAGCCCTACCCAGGCCCCCTTTTCCTCCCATACCCAGGGTAGAAGCTGCTTCCTGCACCTGCTGATTTTTTGATTGCCTAACGACACCACAACTTTAGCTCCTACTAATCGGTTCTTTAGATGAAATTTTCCCTTTCAAGATAATGGATGGCTTCTGTCCCCTGATCAGACGCTGACTGATACAGTAGAGATGGAAATGATTGTCCCAGCAAAGCCCAGTCCTAGATTCAGATAGAGAAATGAATCTTCGGGATGCTGAACCCTTCTTCCTTTCTTAGAACTGAAGTCTAGCCTGCCTATCCTTATCTTCTTGTCAAGCCTTACTGGCTCTGTATTAAGGGCCTGAGGCCACACTGAGCACCTGATGTTCCAGGAACTTCACTAGCAGAGGTCAGACTTCTGCAGCGTGGAAAGCATTTCTTCTAGCCCACGAGTGTCCCTACGTGGGTCCACAAATACCTATGGCACACAAACATTAGGGCTAAACGGTGGGAATTTAGTAATGACAAGTGTTCAGATCATACACACCAAGAATCCATTTTTTTTTTAAAGTGATTGATAAACAGTTCTTCTCAGCTCAGCCTAGCAAGGAACACAGTAGGCCCTTGGGGGGTAGTCCAAAGGAGTGGTCATCATGGATTCCTTCTCCCTGGATCCTCAGTGTCCTTCTTCACTGCCTGCATCTCACTCATCGGGCCACACTTCAGGGAAAGGATAGCCCATCAGACAGATGGCGAACAAAGGAGAAGATAACTGGATATTCCTCCTCCCATTCTTTCTATTAAGGTTCTGGAATCAGTAGCACAGTGGTTGTCTCCTGTGGGAGGTACCTTCCGACCAGTTAATCGTGGTTGAAAACCACTTTAATGGCTTATGATTTAGGACTCACTTATCCATCCAGTTAGTGTTTATTGGACAGATGTATATTAAGCAGCTACCACCAGGCACTGGGCCAGACACTGGAAATAAAACAGGGAATGAGATAAAGTCTTGACACCCCCCCCCAGGATGCCTTTAGAAATGGGAATTTAAAAATAAAACAAAACAAAACCCATTCTTCAGCCTTTCCATTCCTCCTGCACACAGGCCGCTATGGAGTTGGGGTACCAAGACCTCTTTTGATGCTTGTGTAACCTTGGTAAGTCACAAGGTCTCTAAACTTTGGTTTCCTCAACTACAAATAAAGGTTAACCCCACAGTGAAGCAAGGTTGTTATGGAGATGGAGTGGCTGTGCTTAGGAAAGTCCAGCATACAAACTGGATGAACTTAAAGGAAAACATCCACTTCATCTCGCTTGTTATATTTAATGTGCTCATTTAGTCTGCAAAGCATTTGCACTGAGATGATTGAATTACTACTTTATGGTAAATAATTCAATTTAAAAACTCACATCTGGTGTTCCTTGTTACAATGGGAGAAGGTGGAAAGAACTTGGCTTAAGGTCAAATTAGATTCCAAAAGAGGAGGTAGGGGAGGGGTGCATGCCTAGAATTTGTGACTATTTCTCATATCCATTGCTGGACGAAAATGCTCTAGAGAATGTGTGTGTCTTTAAACTGACATTGGAAGCCTTTGCTATTTGGCCTTCACTAAAGAGACCTGACAGCATGATACCGCTTACCTGTCACGTAAACCTATGAATTAGACATTTTCCACATTATGTAAACAAAGAAACCAGAGGTGAGGACCCTGAGTGACTTAGGCAGGCCAAGCCAGTATTCAGAAGGTTTGTGTTTCTACCTTTACTTCTCTATCTGCCTTTTGCCAACAGAACTTTCTCTGGGCTTATGAAGAGGCGCTTAGTTTTTTGTTGGTTGGTATTTTTATTTTATTTATTTATTAGTCCTGTTTTTTTAAAAAATAGAAATGACCACCTTGCCCGAGGAAAACAAGTTCCTCTGTTTACCAATAAAGAACAAAGACAAATGTTTATCTGGTTTACACAGAATTCCAAGCCAAACCAAGTGGAAGGCATGCCATTCATTGGGGGAGGAGGGATGTTTGTTGTAAAACATTACCTTCGCATTTCCCACTGAGTGTTGGGTAGTGGTGTGTGCTGTCATTGATTTTACTAAAGGTCAATTGGTGTGGTAATGGGGGAAAGGTGGATGAGTTTAATGAGCCATGAACACAGCATCATCCCTTAGAACAAACAGCCAGATAGGGGACACTGAGTGTAGCCTAAGCCCATGCCCTGTGCACCAGGCCAAAGGTGAGCCTGCACCAGCAGAGGGCGCTGTCGATTCCAGTGGCCTTGTTCCCAGGCTAAAGAGGAGTTGACTAAGCCATGCTGTTCCAGATGCCTTTCTCCAACATCTACAGCAAATATCATTTTATTTCTGCCTTCGTACCAAACCAACACCTTCTCCTTTGTTCTGCTTTAGGGGTTTGAGAGTCAACCACTAATTTCCCAGCCTCCCGAGAAACCAGTTCTAACCAGTTACTCTGTGATCTTCAACATAGAGAGCTAACAAGCTAGAGAGAAATCTCAGCCTTTAAGAGAACTCACTGAACTTGCAGAGGTCTTTTGTACCCAGTACCCACATCTACCAGCTCACAACCTCCTGTAATTCTTGCTTCAGGATATCTTATGCCCTTGTTTTGCTCCTGGGGGAACCCACATACATGAGACATACACAGACATGTATTTACCTCTTATACAAAATAAGTATATTTTAATATACTTTTATATATTTACTATGTTATTCTATTATTTTAAATTATATTTTTAATTTATTACATAGTTATAGAAATAAAACTTATGATTTATATATTTTATATAATAAACATATTATATACTTATATAAATAAAATTATTTATTTAAAAATAATAAAAATTTAAAAGCCAGAGATATGAGCAGCTGATAGAGTACCAGATAGCACATTCTGAACATAACTGGAATAGCCTTTCGCATCTTTTTCCCCCTTAGAATGTGTACAAGATAATTGGCAATTCAACTATCATTCTGTCTTCATGGAACAGCTACATAGACAAGAAAGACTCAGCTTGTTAAGAATGAGGTAAAAATAATGGCGTGAAAAAACAAATGTGGATTTCTGTAGTAATAACAGAAGCTCTGGGCCAACACCAGAAACAACTCTTTATATGAAAAATCTTAATCTTATTTATGACTGTCTGGTCCACTTTCCTACTATAAGTAGCTGTGGTTGGAATACTACAGAGATTTAGTTTTGGTTACAATGAAGTGCATGACACAGTATGGCAAATGATCCTAGTATATCTGAATCAAGAATAGCATGCTGATTTTACAGAGGAACAGAAAGATAATAGATACTAAATACAACAGTATAAAGCTCCATAACACAAGATTAGAAGTAGAAACAAATACAACAGTAAAAACTTAAGAGTTTTAAAGATGTTAGTTTAATAATGGTTGTAGGGATGAAGTGGTTTCAGTAAAGAACAATAGTTAGGGCTAGGGACATATACGTAGACTAGAATACAATTGAAAAGAAACCTTTGGTAATTGCCCTGTGTCATAAAGGCCCTGTAGCTTTGGATCTGTAGAACTGGCCCCTTCATGCACTTCAGCAGTTCATGGGGTAGCTGTTGGGCTGAGCCAATTCAAAGCTGTGAATCTGGGCCTGAAAGGTATCAGTGATGGTCAGCCCACGGGCTCTTACACACAGGGTATCTAAAAGCAGTCCCAGAAAAATTCCAGTATTGATAGAGGCAGTATTGGCAGAAGCCAGAGGCATCCCTCCGACAAGACCCACAAGTCATGGTAATAAACACTGGTAAGCAAAAAAGTATGAACAAAAGGGAATACTGTGGGACACACTGGGACACAGCACGGTTTCCACATCAAGACTTTTTTTTTCTCTATTGGGGGAGAAATTGCTAGGGTAGAGGGTGGGTACAAAGTGATGGGGAGATGAGTGGAATTGGAGTGCATGATGTGAAATTCACAAAGAACCAGTAAAAGGTTAAAAGATGTTTATCATAGAAAGATAGAGCAAAACTAAGATGATCCAGCATGATGGTACACATTTGCAATCCCAACACTCAGGAGGCTGAGGCAGGAGGATTACTGAACATTCTGAGCCAATCAGAAATACAAATTAATTCTCTGTCTTAATGCAAATGTAAACAAAAAGTCTCTTAAAATGCAAAACAAATAAAAACAAAATATTATAATCAACTTCAATAAATGTATTAGTCATAATGAATGTGTGTGTTAAAATCCCTCTTCTAAGGGGAGGCTCTGAACACAGACAGCTTCGTAGAAGAGAACTTGGCTATCATATTTGAGGATCTGGGTTTGGTCTTCAGCAAAGTACCACTGCAGACCCACCAGAAAGGCTTTAATGCAAAGAATGAATAACACCACATGTTGGGGGAACAGGAGGCATGTTGATAACCATCACTCATTACTGGTAGAAGTATGTGTTGGTATAAACATTTTTGGAACGTATTTCAAAATATCTACCACAGTGCAGCATATTCCCATTCTATGACTCAGCAATCATACTTCTAAATATTTGTAGCATAAAGAACCAAATTCACATGCTTATGAAAGTGATCTATATGTAGGCGTGTCCAAAAGCACCTGATATGTTAGCTTTGATAGCTCTAAACCAGCAACAGCCCAAACGTTCATTAGCAATAGAGTAAATTGATACATCATAGCTACACAATGCAATAGTATGCAGCAGGGATGGATCAACCAGATTCCATACGATAGCATGAACTCACAAACCTGTTAACTGAAAGAGATCACAAGCTAAACAGGAAATCGTATGTGATATATATTCATGTAAAAGTGAGGCACAATCCAAATCCCTGTTAGAAGCCAACAACAAATTATCCCACACAGATGGAGAGGCGAAAAAGGAAGGTCCGAGAGTGGTGTCTGAGGTGCTGCTGATGTCTTTCTTGGTTGGGTGTTGATGGTAGAGCTGTGCCCCCCTTTTAAAAGTGGATTTAGCCACACAGTTAAGGTATGTGAGATAAGGTTAATCTACAAATATTTATCAGAGAACATTGCTCTAAAGTAAGGTTCCGGTAACATATCTCATGGATGGGATGACTGACTCAGTAAGAAATCAGCTTTTCCAAACATGCTGCCATCAAGAAGTAAGACATTTGATTAATAATAGAAGTTCATCCATGATTCACAATATCAAGGAATGGAGCCAGCCTAGGTGTCCATCAAGAGATGAAGGGAAAGTTAAAATGTGGCACAGAGGCACAATGGAGTTTTACTCAACTGTAAGGAAAAAATGAAATCTTCAGGGAAATGGATGAGTGTTATATCTGGAAAGGATTAGATTAACCAAGGAGATCAAGATTCAGAAAGACATCACGTGTTCATTCTCTTGTGATCCTAACTTAAAACTTAAATGTGTGCATGTGTGTAAGTGGGTGTGAGTGAAGGCATAGGATGGGACACAGAATGGAGATGATGAGAAGGGGCAGGGTGTGTTGAGGAAAGAAGAGAAAGCAGCAGATTATCTGAGGAAGGGAAATGCAGAGGAGGCTCCTGAGGAGGAGGGTACAAGAGAGGGCAGAGGAATGAGAGAGCAAGCAAGGAGAGGAAAGGGGGTAAAACCAAATGTTGTTTAAAATCCTAGAATGAAACCTTATATTTTGCATGCTGACTAAAAATAAGCAGATAAAATTGACCTTTACAGAACCATGCTGTAACTATGGGGTACACGCATCCCCATAGGAACAGAATGCAGCAAGTGGGAACCTTCCTCATCCACACTCCACGCTCAACTATTAACTGTGTTAACCTGCTGTCAGACATGGTCCTAGGTGTAGCAACTCTGTGACTAAAATCTTGATCTCCTGGGATTACTGTAAGTCTGTTCTTATTTTCTGATCTACAATAGTTTAGAAATGGGTTTGTTTAATCTAGAAAATTCTACCTAAAATTACAACTGAAGCAATTTGCTCTAGTTTTGACTCCCTGGGTTGGTTTTATTTGCTAAGCCCCAAAATTTAGCTCTGTACTGAATGCAACAATTTATTATGGGAATGTGCATGTGTGTGTGTGTGTGTGTGTGTGTGTGTGTGTGCATGTGTACATGTGCACATGTGTGTGTGTCTTTTTGCGCCTCTCTCTCTCTCTCTCTGTGTGTGTGTGTGTGTGTGTGTGTGTGTGTGTGTGTGTGTGTGTGAAAGAGTCAGGTGTGTGAGATCATCTAAAACAAACTGAGCTTCAAAGTCTTATATAGAGTAAGTGTGCAATGTGAAAAGAGATACAGGAGATGTAGGTGAGGGTATATATGTGTCAGGCTGAACCACAGTAACTGGTCTAACCCAAGTACATTTTATTAAAAAGACTGCCAGATCTCTCACTCTCAAGACCCAGCAATGGAACAAAAGTCAGCTGCCATATCCGACATGCCTGCACTGTGTCTCCTTGGTAGATTCAGAGGAAAGGCCACCATCAGAGTAAATTCACACAAGCTGAAGACCACATCCAGGCAATTCTCTATTCAAAGACTCAGCCCTCAAAAGCATCAATCCCTCCTGGGAAGTCCTTTCCTCTCCCCAGCTGAGCTCTTCTGAAAACCATCTGTGCTGAACAGACAGTGAAGCGAGACCAGCAGGGGCCCTAGGATGGCTCAGGCCTCTTCTGCTCAGTCTGTCTTTAAAAATAGCAAAGACCATCTTTCCTGGGGGTTAAGGTCCCAGCCAAGGAGATACATCCAGCTTCATATGGTCTTGTCAGAGCTACTCATCATTGAGTTGTCACAGTTTATCAACTGGGGATCTCCTTTTCTTAGGCTCAGCTTTCTGCAAAAAGTTTACATTTTCCTTTGAAAGCAGTGTTATTTCTGCACTTTATTCCCTTTAGACTCACAAGTCAAGATCAATCTCAGGTCATATCTCCTCTATGACATCTTCCTTGGCTTGTCTTCTTACTCCAGTCTAGAACAGACCTTTCTCTGGCACCCCCATTTAAGCTTGCAGAGAACATTTTGATTTATGCATTACTCTGTCTCTTGAGGAACATAACTGTTGATTCTCACATGAAGTGACAAGGGGGGTACATGGCATATGGGGAGGTGTGCAGTAACTTCAGTGATCAGCTGATACTTTCAAATGAGAAGTTTGGAAGTGAAAATGGCTAGAACTCCAAATACTATGTTGAAGAGATACAGAAAGCGTGAACAAACTTGTCCCTGATTTTAGTGGAATTACTTTAAGTTTCCTTCCATTTAATTTGATGTTGGCTATTGATCTTGCCTTTATTGGGTTTAGGTATGGGCCCTGTGTCCCTGCCCTTTCTAAGACTTTTATCACAAAGGGGTCTTGGATTTTGTCAAAGGCTTTTCAACATCTAATGAGATGATCATGTGTTTTTTTTTTTTCTTCCAGTTTGTTTACATGGTGAATTCCATTGATGGATCTTTATATATTGAACCACACCTACATCCCTGGAATGAAGCCTACTTGATCATGGTGGATGATGTTTTTGATGTGTTCTTGGATTTGGTTTGCAAATACTTTATTGAGTATCTTTTCAACAATGTTTATAAGAGAAATTGTCTGAAGTTCTCTTTATTTGTTGGGTCTTTGTGTGGTTTAGGTATAAGGGTAACCGTGGCTTCATAGAATGAGTTTGGCAATGGTCCTACTGTTTCTATTTTGAAGAAATAGTTTGAGGAGTATTGGTATTATCTCTTTGAAAGTGTAGAAGAATTCTGCACTAAAACCATCTGGCCCTGGACTTTTTTTTGGTTGGGAGACTTTTAATGATTGAGTCTATCTATTTCCTTAGGAGTTATATGGGGAATCTATTGGGTGATCCTAGCTTAGATTACTAAGCAGGGGGCATACAGAGACTGAAGTGGCCCCCTCTTATAGCCAGGCAAAACTTCCAGTAGAAGGAAGGGGACATCATGTACCCACAAAACCTTCAACCCAAAATTTTCCCTGCCTACAAGATATGCAAGGCTAGAGATGAAATAGAGACTAGAGAAAGGCCAAACAATGACTGGACATGAGAGCCATCTAATGGGAGAAAGCCATCCCTTACACTATTAATGATACTCTGCTATGCCTGCATACAGGAACCTAGCATAACTGTCTCCTGAGAGGCTTCATCCAGCAATAGATGGGAACAGATACAGAGACCCATAGGGAAACATCAGGCAGAGCTTTGGGAGTCTTGTAGAATAGTAAGAGAGAGAATTGGACAAGCTGGAGGGGTCAAGGATATCACATAAAGGCCTACAGAGACAAATAACCTGGACCCATGGGGGCTCACAGAGACTGAACCACCAACCATAGAGCATGCAGGGTCTAGACCTAGTCCCCCCACCACCACCACTTTTGTAGTAGATGTGCAGCTTGGTCTTCATGTAGGTCCTCTAACAATTGGAGCAGAGGTTGTCTTTGATTTTGTTGCCTGCCATTGGATTCTCTTCCCTACCTGGTTGAGCCTCAGTGTGAGACAGAGACGCTTAGTCCTGCTGAGACTAGATGTCCCAGGGTGGGGTGACTACCAAGAGGGGCTTCGCTATCCCTGAGGAGAATGGGAGGGGGAATATGGGGAGGAAATTATAAGAGCAGGACTGGAAGGAGAGGAGGGAGGGAGCTGTGATTGGGATATAACGTGAATAAAAAAATAAATTATGGGGGAAAAAACAAAAATTAAAGAAAAAGTGAGACTGTTTCCAAAACCACAAATAACTGAACCTGGCTTAGGAACTGAGACAGGAATGGAGCCATCTATCCCACTGAGGTGCTCTCCTTGCCAAATCGTTGGCAAAAGAATCTACTCTTATTTTGGGGGAGGGTCAAAGAATATGAAGAAGTGAGTAGATACACGAGAAGAGTAAGTCTAGAAATCTAATTAAAGTGCACCGCAAAAAATTTAGGTGGGGAAATTATACTGTATTTGGACTTGGTGTGAAAAATAGAGATTTTAACACCCTTGTCATCAAAACCAAAAGAAGCAGGAGGTAACTGTAATATTGTAGATGTGTTAATTACCTTGCATTAGCGTAACCTCATAGCTCCATGTAGCCTATACAATCAGACTGTATTCTTTACATGTGCAGGGATACATTTACGTTTAAGGAGCTTCAAATGGCGATGAAATGAGACATGAGTATCTTCCAATGAATTTGTGAGAATTTTACCTTTATATGATCAGGAAGGTAGAAGAATAACAGAGGAAAATGGTGTTAAAGAAGAGATGAATATGTAGATGACAATTACTTTAAGCATCTTGCCTAGTCTTTTAATATAAAAGAAAGAACCTTCATGGCAGTGTGGGGAATTCAAAGGCCAGGAGGTGGGAGTGGGTGGGTGGGTGGGTGGGGGTACATTTTCATAGAAGCAGGAGGAGGGGGGATGGGGTAGGAGGTTTCTGGGTGGGTGGGTGGGGGAAATGGGGAAACAAGATAACATCTGAAATGTAAATAAAATATCTAATAAAAATAAATTTCAAAAAAAGGAAGAAAGAGAGAGAGACAGAAAAAAAAGAAAAAATGAAAGAAGGAAGCTGGGAATGAACCGTCACTGAGACACAAAACTTGTTATGATTAACTTTTTCCCTCTTTTCATGCTTTGCCAACATGCAGACTGAGGTTAAGTTACATTAGAAACGTAGCAGCGCCATATCTGAGCTTCACTCTGCTCAAGAGAAAAGCAGCCTCTGATATATAGGAAATGACTTGGTTCTGTCTACCTGGCCTAGTACAGATTGGAGCTGGCCTGGTACCCACAGCTGAGCTTCTATGTCCTCCTACCAAAGATTTCCATAAGACAAGGTCATTCTGTGCCTATGACGGGGCAAGAAAAAAGCGAGACAATTTCATAATCACGCCTGTAGCAAAACAGAAACATTGTTCAAACCACAAACACATCCACACATCTCCCTACTTTGGATAAGATGAGTGAAATTTATTTCTTTGTCTTCAGTCATGGTCTGTTTTCCACACTTTAATAATGTTTATTAAGAGATGCTCAGAATTTCCCTGCCTTCTTGACAACAGTCCATCTAGAATAAGACTATCCCCATGCAAGCCCTCTTTCCAGTGCCTAATGCCAATGCTGTGAGCTCTTCTGAACTCTCTTAACTAAGGAGCCTTGAATAACCCACAATGTCTATCTTCTCTGTACCCACAAGCAACAAGTACAGCTTAGTTCACAACTGGTGTACATTTCTCAGTTGTTCACTGGAAGATATGTGCAATTCTTCAACAACTTGATTCAATCAAGGAGAAAAATGGGTTGTCCTCAAAGCCAGAGTTTATACTAAAGTATTAGACTCTTTGGAAGAACCACCAGAAAAAGTTATTATTATAATTTTTGTCATGTTTCTACCCTACCTCAGTTTAAAAATGGAATATCAGAGAGATTAGCAAAAGAAATGGTGGTGTAAAAATTTATTATTTTTGGTTTTTATTTAAAAACTTTTTTCCTTACAATATATTTTGATCATATTCTTTATTCTCTCCCAATTCTTTGAAAATTCTCTTTCCCTCCTTACCTACCCAACTTGGTGTTCTTTCTCCTCCTCAAAACAAAACAAAACCCAGAATGATGAGACAATGGAAATAAAATAATTAAATAAAATACCAATAATCTAAAAATAAAAAATAAAAATAAGTAAAAAAAAAAAAAAAACCCAGCAAACCAAAATAAAAATTGAAAGCCCACCCTTAGCCAAGAAGCTATTTGCAATTGATGCCTGCTGGAGAAGGAAAAATAATTTTTTCAAGTGGAGTGTCACTAGTATATCAACCACATTCCATGGCAGGACCATACCCAGAAGTAGTGGGACAACAACAACAAAATGGAGTAAAGTATTTTTAAGGAACAGCTGGGATTTCATTTCATTGCTCTCCTCACAAAATAAAGAAACAGCCACTTGTATATGAAGCTGTAGTGTGGTGGCCCATGGATTGTTGGAAACAATGAATTTCCCCACATCCTTACTCAGCACCACGGTTTCTACCAGTGCCTGTGCAAGGATTTCTCCAGAGAGCTGTCACAATATTTTTCTTTCCACCAAAGAATACCAGAGTGCTTTTTCTTCTCAAGTTCTTTCTGTGTTGTATAATGTGACAGGCTATTAAATCAATTTCTCTCCCTCTCTTTAAATAACACATAGCATCAAGCACAGAAATGTTTCAGAATTAAAAATGACAACCTAGAAATGTTTGGATTCATCATTTATCTCAAACACACACATAGACCTAACCTACACTACTTATGTCATTGTATATTACTGGTATATGAATTAGTTGGGTTTTAATTATATCCCAACTCTACTATGATCCTAGCCACACTATATTATATCTTATCACTGTATTATGTTATTATAGTATTATATCATATTAATAGTTAAAACATTTATTGACATAAATTAAATTTTAGAAAAGGGAAATGATTTAGGATCACTTAAGTGAGTTCAAATCATGTCAAAACAATATATGCTCATTAATCTTGATTGTTAACCTGACTGAAATGAAAAATGCCTCAATTAGGTGTGTCTAGAAGGGTGTTTAGAGCCATGCAGCTCTGAGGGCCCTGACAGATCCATAATGTGATGGCACTGGGAAATGGTAAAAAAAAAAAAAAAAAAAAAAAAAAAAAAAACAAACAAAAAAAAAAAAAAACAAAACAAAAACAAAACAAAAACAAAACAACAACAACAAAAAAAAACAAAACAAAAAAACGAGGCATATGTGGAGAAGGAAGGAAGTCACCCTGGATGTATCCCTGAGGCTGCATTTCGCCTGGCAATTCCCTATTCTTCCCCCCCCCCCCCGTGTCTGCTCACAGTCTGCTATGGAGAAGCCCTCCACCATCAGATCCTGCTACCAGGATGCTTCCTGATGGGGTCAGAGACATGGAGTACAGTGATCCTGGACTATACCTTCTGAAGCCATGAGCCAAGGACAACAATTGCTTCCTTTTGGATGCTTTTGTTGGGGTCTGATCACAATAATTAAAAGTTACTAAAAATGCCAAGAAAGTTTACACTCTGTGACTAGGGCTAAAGCATCCCATTGCACTGGAAATATTTTAAATAGTCTTTAAATGGCCCTCCTGAATCTAGTTTTGCTGGTAGGCATATATTGTTATAATCACTTCAGACAGAAACTTGGATTATTTTTAAAGTTTAAAAAATGAATATGTTTTTAACATTCCTTCACAGAAAAAAATCATGTAATCTATCAAGTATTAATAATAATATCAATAGTAATTAATAACTAAATGATATAGCTCATTTTACTATCTCCATTTATGAATGAGGAAATGTAGGTTATTTATTTCTATAGGATCTCATAGACAGTAAACAAAAGCTCTTGAGCCCAAATGTAGACCATCTCTGCCAGAGTCTGCTGTATTTTCCCCAACATTAAAAAACACGTTCACTGCAGAGTTTCTGATGCAACCCCACTCCAGAAGTGACCCACTCCTTCCTTCAGTACTTGTCTCAATCAGTCAACCTCATAGCTCTGGAATCCCCATTAGCTCTTGAGGTTTTTCTTATATAACTCTTTAGTAGAAAGTACAAGGGTTACTTTTATTTAAAAGCTCATTTTCAACTATTCTTGGCTTCACCACAGTTCCTTCTTATCCATACTATCACAACCTCAGAAGGACAAATCCAGTGGCCTCCCGACTCTCTACAATATCCACATTTGTCATTGTGCACTATCACAAGCAAGTGAGGTTATTTAATAGAGTATAAGCTGCTTTTCTGTTCCAAGCCCTCCACTTGTGTTGTAGAACTATATCCTGAAAGTTGAAGTATTTGGCTGAGGCCAAGAAAGTAAATACAACTCACAAGTCCCAAGAAGATTACAAGAAACTTGCAGGATTCAAAAGGCTCCTGTCCAAGGTTATACAAGCACTAACAATTGCTGGGAGAAGAAACAGTAGCACTAATTGAGCTGTCTGTAAGTAATATAGATACCTACATGGATGTAACCTTAGTGAGTTGCCATTCATTGCAGTAGTTTAGCCCCCCACGGGCTCATATGTTCAAATACTTGGTCCTCAATTTGTAGAACTGTTTGGGAAGGATTAGGAGGTATGGCCTCACTAAAGAAGGTGTGTCACCAGGAGTGGGCTTTGAGCCCATGCTATTCCCAATATCTCTTTCTATATTTCTGCCACTTACCTATGGAAAAGGATGGAAGCCCTCAGATACTGTTTCAGCACCACATCTGTTTGCCTATTGCCATGTTCTATGCCATGATGACCATGGGCTTCAACCCCCTGGAATTGAGAAGCCTTTTATAACACATTGCCTTTTATAAGGTGCCTTGTCCCTTCATAGCAATAGAAAAGTAACAAAGATGTGTATCCTGAGGTGAACTTTTCAGTAATACAGCTGCCTGTGAGTCATCTAATCTCCTATAAGTAACCCCAAGAAACTCAGTGGTTCACCAAACAAGACTTAAACAGATTTTCCTTCCCCTTTGGCCTGTCATATTGATAGCCTATCTGGGGTGAAAAGATATGTGTTCACATCTCCCCATGGGAGGGAACTCATATACATGTGGCATACTGAATAAAACCCTCCAAAACCTCTTCCATTGTCTCCAGGGCTTGGTATGATGTTTGTCAACTTCAAGATTCTTTTCTGACATATTTCTTACCACACTGTCCTCCAGTCACCTTGCCTCCTCGTTATTTGGGAATGATAAAGATGGGGATGATGAAAAAGATGGTGATGATGATGGTGATGATGGTGATGATGATGATGATGATGATGACGTCGACTATGACTGGCACCAGGTCCAGACTCTTCACGGACTTATAAGTACATAGCAGAGTAATGCTAACTCTAGACACCATGTTGCACAGTAGATCTATGCTCTACCCATCTAACATAATCTTAGATTCATCTCGTATGAAGTCCAAGAGCCAGTGGCAGGGCCTCTGTCCTTACTTCTGTCAGAATACCATCCCCAGTCTGGATGGCTGACTCCTTGCCAGTCAGGCTTTTGTATGAATATTTCTTCCTCAGAGAAGTCCTCCCTGACTACAGTTTTAAAATCAGTCTCACATCATTCTCTCTCCACTTCCTTGCTTTAGTTATCATCAGAGTGTTTACCATTTTCTAACAATAGATTAGATAATTATTGCATATTTTCTATTTTTCCAGGAAAAAAAGCTAATACTATGCTGTTCCCTGCTATATCTCCAGTGCTGAGAAAAGTGTCTGTGCAGGAACTCAATAAATGTTTGCCAAGTTAAACAAACAAACAAAAGTAGAGAATTATTTAGGCATGTTTAATCCGTGAACTGGTAGGTGAATTAGGTTCATCCAAAGGACAAACTGCTTTATGCCATTGATCTGTTGTATAGAATACATATTTAAGTAGAGTAAAATGTAGTTTCAGAATTTTTTTTTTTTATTTCTCAACATGTCAGGGGTTTAGTCCATGCCTTTATTCCCAGCACTCAGGAGGTAGAAGCAGGGGCATGCAGATCTCTGAGTTTGGGGCCAGCCTGGTCTACAGAGTGAGTTCCAGGACAGAAAGGGATACACAGAGAAACTCTATCTCAAAAATAAATAAATAAATAAATAAATAAATAAATAAACAAAAGCATTAGCAACAGAAAAAAACATCTCAACATAGTAGTGGACAAGAAAAGGACTAATTATCAAAGAAGTGGGAAGATTCAGCTTCAGTTGTGATTCTGTAGCCACATGAATACTGGTCCAGTAAGTAAACGGGACTTGGCATCCTTATCCACCAGCAGAAGAGGGATCCGGGAATGACTGGAGCTCCTGAATCAGAAGTCAGAGGATTTAGAGAGAAGTCTCCACTACAATGAACACACACTCTTTGAGAAGACATCACGGCATCTCAGACCCTCAGCCTCCTTATCTGTGATGAGCAACTGAGGTTGTAGTACTAGCCTTGAGGGGTCAGTTTGAAGAATCAATGAGAACACAAGTGTGAAAGAAATACCCAGGAACTGGTTGTACTTCTTCATTTTCCCCCATCTCTAGTGTGGTAGTCTATGTGTGCATGATCCTAAAAGTAGGAGAGCGACTGTAGTTCATATTTCCTTCCCATACTCCTTGAAATTATTCATTGCCTAAGATAAATATTCAGGATAGAAAGTGCTTCCTTTCACAAAGTCTATGCTGCGTTATTCAAGGTTCCAAGAGAGCTCTCTAAAGAGGAACTGAGATCTTGAGTATGACTACATTCTTCATGCCCACACACTTCAAAGCAATCATGTTTCTTATGATAATAAGATGAAATCCGCAGACAAATGATGTATCCAGGTATTGTCCTGGGCTTCATTGTGTGGGAAAAGTTAGAATTTCCCATTAAAAAGAGGATCCATACCCTTGTCCTGAACTGTCATGAACAGGAGTCTACATAGAAGCATTTTACCTATTTGTGTGAGCCTGTGATGTGAATACATTTGAAGATAATAGGAAACACTGGCCATTCAATCATTCTTAGTCCTTCAAGTGTTCCCTGCTGCTGCTCTAGCCATTGTGGAACAGGAATGAACCATACTGCGTGTGCCCTGTCTGACCTCTTCCTAGGGAACCAATGAGTCAATTTAAGCTGCTTCAGTTCTGGGTACTTGCTATACAATGCTAGTAAGTGAAGGAAGCTGGAGGAGGCAAATCTTCAGTAGATAAAATAAATTCCTTACACCACGGCCTCCTTGCTCAGAAATTGTTTTGAAAAAGGTAACACTGAGCAAAGTGGAGGGAAAGACTGTCTGATTCTTCTTTGATACACAGTTCTTCGATGTGATCTTTCACCAAGAACTTGTCTATGTATTCAAGAGGCAAAGATTTGGAACTAAGTCCTCAGATGAGAGGGAACTCTCAAAAAAAAAAAAAAAAAAATCAAGTATTTGAAACTAGGATCCGAGATAGGGAGTTGAAGATTTCCAAGCTTCAGTCAAGATAAAATATTTAATTAGCCTATAAACTGACCCTAAGAACATCTGGAGATTCCAGAAGGCAAGAAATTTTCTTGTCACTTGTAAGTCTGTCAGACAGTGGAGGACCATGTTGGCAAAAAAAGCAGAAATGGGAAGAGAGGTTATCAGCATGGCCTCTCTGAGATTCTGAGCTTACAGATTAGAGAACACAGACCAGCACTTTCTCCACATCTATTCATCTTCTACAAAATGCAGGGAGTGGAGGGGATAAGGAAAGTCAGATAAATCCCTGCCAGGAAGCTGAAACACATCAATCAGGTGGTTTTTCATGTGGCAAAAACATAGAGACCTGTGAAATCTTCTCGTGGAATGGTCTCTTACGTTGTACAGACAATAGAACCAAGAACTCTTAGGCTACTCAGCAGACCAAAACCTTGCCTTTGGCATTAAATACATCAAGATGTGATCAGTACATGATAAGTATTTTCATATCTCTATATAGATATACATACATGCATACATATATACATACATATGTACAAACATACATGAACACCAACTGATCTGTAATATTAGTTTTCATGCGACATTAGTCTTCGTGCATTATCTCCATTAGGCAAAGTAGTGTCTAGTGTTTACCAAGTGCCCAGTTTTTGCTACATGTTATATTAAGTAACTCTTAGGCACTACCCCTTTTCATCCCCATAGTAAACCTTACTTTTACTATCATTGTGTAGCTAATGAAGAATACAGGCCAAAGGAAATTGGTGAATTTATGTGAGCTCATGAAGTGATCAGATTCCAGATTCTGTATCTTCAACCACTTCATTATCTGACAAGTCAGGTACTCCATCTTCACAACCATTTAGAGATAAGGTCATATGAGAAGCTCAGACATGATGGAGGACTTCTCCAAGGTCACACAGTGAATCTGAGGCAGACATTTGCTTCATGCTACCCCCAGATCAATCAAGGCTTCTAGAATTCCCTGAATTGTCTAGAAAGGTAACTCAGTTTGAGCTGAAGTCTGGTGGCCCATGCTATAAAGATAAATCACATTGGATTTAAGTTTCTTCCTCTGGCATTTTTTTTTCTGGAGTTCTCCAATGTTAGAAATTTTTTGTTTTATGAAATGGAACCATATCATCTCCCTTTAAACCAAAATCTCATATAGAATGCCATTATGCTTAATAGTTTCATGTATTTTAGTAATGTAATTTACAATTCCTGTCATTTAACTGTAATGTCCTAATGGCACACAATCTGAGAGTCAGTGGCTTCAAATGTAGTGAAATTTAAGCATTCGTGTTGGTGAACTGATCTTTGAAAGGGGGGCAACCATACACAATGGGGTAAGAGTAACCCTGTCAGCAAATGGTGTGGAAAAACTGGACACCTACAGCAGAAAGATGAAGGCATCTTCACTATTTGTGGCTCAGATATCATAGACCAGGACAGCACTGGGCTAAATGAAATAAGTCAGTAGCAGAACAAACACTGCCCGATTCCTCTTATGTGAGGGCCTAATGTAGTCAAAGGTATAGAAAAGGACATTAGAGTGCTCATTTCTAGAGGACACAGAGAGGATATGGTGCATTTTTGTTTATGTTGCATAAAGTAACAGTTGTGTATATATAAAAGAGCAAGTTCCAGAGGTGAGCACCACCCCATGTGCCTGTGGTTAGCAATAAGTTATAGCGTTTATAAAAATGTTGTTAAGAAAATGAATCTTACATTATAAGTGTCTTTACCATTATGAACAATAAACTAAACCAAAAGGCCATATAGAAGCATAAGGAGGTTATGAATATATTTTTTACCTAGATCATGGAGATATTAGCATGCATGTATATACAAGTCTAGACTTATTAGAGTATATACATTGACTATATAATAATTTTATATAATAATTACATCTTAATAAAGTTGGGCTTGAAAATAATAATTAAGTATGACTTACATATTATATATTAAAATATATTCCAGAAACTATTCTTTCTTAGTTGAGATAATGATTTCATGAGTGCATACATTTGTCAAAATGTACCCAGCATTGAAGAAGGATGTGTTTTATATGTAAATTGTCTCACTAAATTTGATTTTTAAAAATGAGGTCTCCAAACTATGATCTGTCATCACAGCTCCATTCACAAATGGGCATGGTTTATAATCATTCTAAAAATGAAAGAACTATGTTCCAGAGAGCTCATTTCTACATGCATAATACAACAAGAGATTGGTAAACTGCTCACAACCAACATCTCTGGGACACGCATGGACACATATACCCCTTCTGTGTTGCTAGCAGGGGTGCTTCAGCATATGAGGATTGAAGACTACATCTGGATAGAGTGGAATAAGGAAGGAGAAAAGAAAATGGAGAAGCCAAGACAGGTTAGAAAGGTGGAAGGCAGTATGTAAGTGGGGAAGGAAAACCAATCCTTCCCCCAGGAGTCTGATTGAGGCCTCTCATCATCTGAGAAGCAAGAATTCCAGCACAACTAACTGCTGTGAAAGTTGCCAAGAGACACAACATTCCTTTCATATATAGATAGTTTACGTGCAATAGCTGTGAACTGAGCTTAAGGCTTGGAATACCGTTATCTTATCTCTCTCATAAACAAGGTGATTAGCATGGCTTACAGCAATGCGATTCTGTGCTCTAGAGTTTGACTTTCTCTGCTGTCGTCCTGTCAGGTGCTCATCAAAAACCACTTTGTGATCCCACTCATGTTTCCCAACTAGCCTTGGATGTTCCTCAAAAGGCACTGAATATGGTACTCATGGTTACTATAAAGATGACAAAGTATGATGTGTCACACCCATTCACATAGGTGTATCTTACTCCTCTCCCAGCATTCTCTTTTCTCTTAACCCTGTGTGTACCCCCTTTTAATAAATTCCAACCGTATGTTACAGTGGCTCATCCCCCCTTTTAATAAATTCCAACTGTATGTTACAGTGGCTCATCCTGAAATTCTTTTCTGTGTTGAAAAAAAAGGACTCCCCAGGCTGTATCGGGGACAGTGTATAGATGTATCTCCATCCCTGCATCATTGGGAAGAGTCTTAGAATATGGGTTGATTTGGGGTATCATGCCATTGTGCCCACTACACCTTAGGAATAAGAACAAATCTAAATCAAGAACTGTTTAAGTTCTTTCCTGAGGTCTGTCTGAGCCTCTAGTCCTCTGCCTCTAAAACAGAGTGAGTACTTATTGACAATCACACATTTATGGACATGCATCATGCTTTCCTCATGGTGCCCAATACACACCGTGGTTAATTTTAATGTCCATGATGCTTTTACACAGGACCTGGGTGAAAAGCAAATTAAAACCCTAAGCAGAGAATGTGACTATAAAGAGCTATGTGGACATAATACTATTAATAATAATAACCTTATGTTAGAGTTCATTGAGGAAGTGTTAAATGTAATGATCATAATTATTACTGACTGTTACTCTTGGATAGTGCACCAAAGCTCAGGATTCACTGAAATGTACTTTCATATGAAACTGATCCATGGGTGATTAGTCCTGAGATGATCAACATGTCCTATGAACCCAATAATCATATATTAAAATTAGGTGTAGCAGTGGGATTAACAATGATTGAAGTAACGTCTTCAAAGCCTGCAATGTAATTCTGGCTTCCCCATAATGACAAGTTCTCCTCATTCATAGGATCTGGGCCCAAGCCACACAATCATCAGCTTGGCTTGGCTCCATGGAAAACATCCAACACTGCCATGGAGAAGAGCCTATGTTCCAGTAAACAGAGGAAAAGCCTTCAGGTCACAAGCGTCTGCCTCTCAGTTCTCTGAGAAGCTTGCATTTATCACCCCTGTTAAGATGTCTAGTTCCAGGACCTAATGACGCCACTGACACGAGAGACAAGGAGGAATTATTCCCACACCTCGTCAGAAAGCTGAAATTTCCACATTCTCATTCATTGTATACTTTCATCTTTGTGTGGCCAAGAGAGGGTACATAAGAGATTATAATAACGAATGGGTATAACCTCCAAATTAAGAAAATTGTGTGTCTGAAGTACATCCAAGTCATAAGCTTTGTCTTCCTTCAGTAAAGTACATAGGCACTGTAAAAGACTTATTGGAAGTTTGCACACATACACACACACACATGCACACACATGTACATGCACACACAAACATATGAGCACATATTTCCAGAAGGAAAACAATGCTGCTTCTGAATTCTTAGTTCTTAGATATATACCTCAAACACTGCTGATATGCACAAAGCAGCCATTATAGTACATTTCAGAACAATCGATTTCCTATATTTCATAGACACCTTAGCACATTGTCCTTAACCACCAATACAATCAATAGCACAGAAGGTCAGAGCATAGGTCTATTTGAGGTTAAACAGTAAGCTTTTATAATCCCATTTAGGGGTCAGATGGTCTCTGTCCTTGCTAACTGGTCAATAAAAACAGAAAATGTGTGCCCATTATGTGGAAGGCTCAACTGAAAGTAGTTAGATCTGTTATATCAGTAACCTGAGTTGCTTACCAGAGTATCACAGGGCCCTTGCTCTGTTGAAATTCCATTTTAAAGTATATTGGGGTCTGGAGAGATGGATCAGTGGTTAAGAGCTGGTGCTGCCCTTTTACGGTACCCAGGCTTGACTCCCAGAGCTCTTATGGCAGATCACAAGTATATGTAACTCCAGTTCTGGGGGATCCTATGCCCTCTTTTAGCCTCCTTGGGCTCCACACGTATATGTGAATCATAGATATACATGCTGGTAAAACACCCATACATATAAATTAAGAAAAAAAAATACTGTCATTAGAAGAGGTAAAACAAAAAATATCAAATTTTGATTTCATCTCTCATGCCCCATTTTAGGCTCAAAAGGAATGTTCATGACCCATGCTGGCTTGTTACACTTACAATGAAGTTAAACATTAGTTAAACATAAGTCATGCCAAAGTTAACTATTAGTTATGCTAGTCACTGTCTACATGCTCAATTGCCACTCATTGGACAGAACAGGTCTACAATGTTCATCTTTCCAAAGAATTCTGCTGGGCATGATGCCAGCAGGCATATCCAACCTGCAGCCCACAGGCCAAATGCATTCTGACACTACTAGGGATGATGACCTAGCACGTTTGTAAACCACAGGACAATGTTAAGATGTCAAAAGACTGAAAAACTCATGATAAGGCTTCTCCTTTTTGTCAAACTTTAAAGCTCTGGCTAAAAGGTAAGATTATTTTGATTTTCTGAGTCTCACCTGAAACTTATCGATAATGTCTTCATTAATTGTTTAGCATCTCAGATTCCCTATGATGAAGATACCAAGAAAGTTAACATGGTACTTGAAATAGGTTTGGCCCCTGTAGATTCATGTGATTAAATGCTTGGCCATAGGGAGTGGCATTATTAGGAGGTGTGGCCTTATTGGAGTAGGTGTGGCCTTGATGGAGGAGGAGTCATTGTGGGGATGGGCTTTGAGGTCTGTTAGTGTTCAAGTACTACCCAGTATAGAATCAGTTTCCTCCTGGCTACCTTTGGATCAAGGTGTAGAATTCTTGACTCTTCCAACACTGTGTCTGCCTGGATGCTGCCACACTGCCTGCCACGATGATAACGGACTAAAGCTCTGAAAATGTAAGCCAGCCCCATTTAAATGTTGTCCTTTATAAGAGATGCCTTGGTGTCTCTTCACAGCCATGGAAACCCTAACACTTAAACAGTCTTCAACCTTGGATAAAAGCCTTTCTCCCAATTCTGTGTTTCTATACATAGGAATCTCTCTTGCCACCAAGGTCTTCAACAGAAAAGTCTGCCCTTCAGTACTTCTCCCTACTGAACTGTGCTTGCTGGCCTTCACTAAGCATATCCCTCCTCACTTCTAGCATAGATAGGAGGATGCAAAAGTCACTTTTGGAACTTGCATCAGAAAGTAGGTGGTGTCACTAAATAAATGCTCACCACTTGCTAACCGTAAACGATTCTCCAAGTGGGTGGTTGGTAAGGTTTATGTGTCGTCCACTTGCCTCTTTTGGTCTAAACTATATTCTGTGTTCTCTTTCTGCAAACTTTGCCAGCAGACTTCCAGCAAAGTTTGTCCAATAGAATTAGTGGGAGAAGGGAAAGCAACAAAAGAGGAAAATTACTCATCCCAATTTGATTTTAAGATAGCTTCTCCAGCCCTATATGCTTACTCCTGTCTCTTCAGCTCCTGGTAGGTTGGTTGGTCCTTCCCCCATCCTGACACCCATGGATCCAGCTTCTTCTAGGTAATGCACCTGTTTGGTCTTTAATATACAACTCTCCTTTTTATTCCTCTTGACAGTGGCAGGCTGGCACATTTTTTAGCAATTGACTCTCTGTTTTGTCCATGTAAGGAATACACATTGGCCCAAACAGTCTCTGAGTATTTAACAACCAGCTCTCAGGCAGCTTTATAAGTTTGTCATAACACAATCACTTTTCCAGCCCCAAGATGAGTACCAATTTCCTGGTTCTCATCTCAAAGTTACTTCTCAGTCTTTAGTTTCAACTCCATCATCAATAGTCATATAAATGAATTCTTTCTGGCAGCTGCATGGCATGGGATCTGTTTCTCTAGTCATCTCAGAGGGAAGGAAGTTATGTCTGGTAAACCTAGCCAACTACCTGTATCCAGAGAGGTCTGTAATAGAGCCTAGAAAAGAATGTGTTACTGCTATTTTCCTAAATTAATGTGATTTGTGACTCGACTTTCCTTATTCCCACAGATAAGTGTAGCTCTCATCTGTCATCAAAGAAGCTTCTCTTTGCAACATACAGAGACAACTATAGAAATCTACAACTTGTATAAAAAGTAAGTGACTGCAGGGCACCCACCCCTAACTGATATTTCCACAACACAGCCCATACACTTATGACTTAGGGAGCAGCATGGAAGAGAGAGCAGAGAGACTGACAGAACCAGAGGCTCAAGTTGCCTCCTGAGAGATAGTGACCCCAACACATGACAGGTAATATGTACTTGTAGACTCTCAGAAATGTGGTTGTCTGACCTAGACCAGCATAATAGCAATACCAGTTGACATGTCACCATAGAAAAGGGAAGGATCACAATGTCCTACCTCTAGATGATTCAGATGGTCAATGACTGTTAAAAGAGGAAGAATCAGTTTCTGGCAGGGACAGGCTTGGGCATAGGTTATCCAATTCCGAGTGACCAACTCTAGACACATGTATATATGAGCAATGCTATATGGACTTAGTAGGTTGTATACACACATACATATACGCACACATGCACATACATATACACACATGCATGTGCAAGTGTGTGTGTGTGTATATATATAACAGTAGTAAAGAAAAGGCTATGAATTGGGGAGGAAGGGGGAGACGCAGGAGGAGCAGGATGGTGTAAATGCAATACCCATGTGTGAAGTTCTCACAAAATAAAACAAAATAAAATGTCCTATCCTGTATCCCACCAGTTCTATTTTGTAACATCTCTTCTAGGAACCCATCCAAAAATAATTGAGAAATTGTGTGCACCAAGATGTTCAGTCTGGTATTACTTAAATTACGGCATTTTAAAAGGCAAGAAACCAAACAGCGGCTTAAGTAAATCTATTTGATAGGATATTATGCAACTTGAAAATTACATTTTATCAAAACTGTAGAAATGTGGGAAAAGCATATACTGCTAGGCAATAAAATCAGGAAAGAACATTTTACATGCATAAGAATCGTGTTAAAATAGAGCCTGGGATACGGCTCAGACGGTAAAGGCTCAGAGGAAGCAGATAACCTGGCTTCTATAACCAGAACCCACAGGGTATAAGGTGAGAAGGAACTTCTACACATTGACCTCTGACCCCTACTCATGTGCCGTAGCATGCATACACTCTCATCCTCAACCCATGCCAAGTAAAAAAAATATTAAAAATGAAATTAGAAAAAGAAAGGGTTTAAAAATATGAATGTCAGAATAGAAAAAAACAAGGTGTTTCAGAAAACAACTTAATCTGTGCTAATTTTCAGAAAGTGGTTTTCCCCTACAAGATCATTCCATTTAATTTTGTTTAGCTGAGATTTATTTTTTTTAAAGATTCACCAACAAAGTGTACAAGATGGTTGCTTAGAAGGAGAAAAACATGCCATTACACATAAAACCCCAGTGATGAAGAATTCAGTTTACAATGTGGGACCTAATTTAAGTTCCCAATCTTCCTGTCATTCATTCTCCAGGGATTAGTCCCCTCACTAGAATGCCATCTATACATGAACAGCTATCAACACTCCCTTTCAGAAAAGTGGTTACTACCACAGGATTACATGAGTAATACATTGCCTCTTAAATCTTATGATATTTTTCCTACCATGGAGGGGAAGACTGTCCTACCTATTCAGAAACAGGCAAGAAAGGAGGGCAGTCTGTAGGGCTTATCATATGAGATTGAAAATGGGTTGCGTTGGTTTGGGATTAACTAAAAGACACAGTGATGGGCAGGTATTTCTTGCAAGGATTAACTGAGGAAGGACATCTCTCCCCCAGGATCAGCAGCATCCTTTAATAGCATTCCAGATGAGAAAGGGATCCCCTGGCTAAGGGGGCTTTTGTTCAGCTGCCTTCTCACTTTCTAATGCTACTGTATGAACCTCTGTTCTGTTGCTGTGGCTGTCATCTGCTGACAGTGGAACCCAGATTCATTGGCCCTCCAGGAAGAACTGAAGACCAGTGACTCTCCAAGCATCACACTGGACTGCCACTGCTCCTAGGCTCTCAGCCTCTCTCCAGTGTGAAGACAGCCATTGTTAAATGCCCCCATCACACCTATTATGTAAGACAGTCTGTAATCTCTAATATATACCCATCCTGTTGGTTTCTGTTCCTCTAGGAAACACTGACTCATACAGCATGTTATTATTGCTCATGTGCAAAATATATATTGGCACACACAGAGACAGAGCAGGAGGAGCATTATTTGAGGGAAGAGAGAGAACCATAAGAATTGGGGAAAGGACCTAGAAAGGACCTTGTGGGACATGAATAAGGTCAAGGTACAATAATACATATTGGAGTGGTTTGAATAACTCCCAAGGGCTTATAGATTGGAATGCTTGGTCATAAGACAGGACTTAGGAGGTGTGGCCTTGTTGGAGAAAGTGTGTCACTGAGGGTGGGCTTTGGAGTTTCAAATGTTCAAGCCAGGCTCAGTGTCATGCTTTCTCCCTGCTGTCTCCAGATCCAGATGTCACCAGCACCATGTCTGTCTGTGCTGCCATGCTTAAACCTCTGAATGTAAGCAAATCTCTATTAAATCCTTTATTTTATAGGAGTTGCCAGGGCCAGAGTATCTCTTCTCAGAAATAGAACACTGACTTAGATAGATAGATAGATAGATAGATAGATAGATAGATAGATAGATAGATAGATAGATAGATGCATACACACATATATACATACATACATACATACATACATACATATGTGTTTATGAAATGCCATAATATACCCTTATTTTGATCATTAACTGGAAAAATAGTAAAAATATAATTATTTTAAAAGGCTGCTTAGATGCAACATCTGGATTTATAAAGAATCAACAATAGCAATATTTCTGCCATATTTCCAAATAAACCACCAAAGACTATGCCGGTTTCTACAGTAAGCCTGAAATAGCAATAAAACCTTCAGGCCGTGGATCTCCATGGGCTTAAATATTGCCTTCTGCTCATACAGGCAGAAAATATTGAATGAAGCCACATTCTTCCTGTCATTCTTTTTCCCTCCTATTCAGAACCTGGAGTCAACTAGATCTGTCTGATAAGTCACTGAAAATAAATGTAACTCACATTGTTTCAATTTTCACTCAAAACCATAAATATGGTATGGCACAACATCTTGTATGGCAGCCATCTCTGCCCTTCCCCGAGTACCAATGTGTCCATGTGAGCATTTACTAACATAGCTTCTAGCCAAGCCAGTCCAGGGGATATAAAGAATCTCCCTGCTTCTCCCTATGGCTCTTCTTCACAGGGTCACCGATATCCTAGAATCTAGCAGGCAAACAAATAAAAAGATCTATTTCTTCCCCAAAATAGATGAAATAAAACAATAAGTCTTCTCTTGACAAACTGGAAATGGCCACTCGTTGACTCTAAGACTAATTCATAGCAATACCATTTTACGCATACTGTTACCCGATGATCCATTGGGTTATAGAACTTTTTATGGTTTGTTTCCTTCCAATACCATTTAAAGCATTATGAACATATAGGCTCACAGATCCTTCCTTCTCCTTCCCTGCTCCATCCACCATCCTGCTGTATCTCTTCACTGTCAAACCCTTCAGGATTTATATACACACAGGCTTCTCTTGCGTTAGTCCCCAACCAACTCAGATTAAAGTTATACATCCAACACAGAATCCCGGTGCCATTGGACTTAGAATGAGTCCTCTAGACCGGTAGTTCCCAAACATCTTAATGCTGCAACCATTCAACACAGTTTCTCAGCGTTGTGGTGTGTTCCAATCATAAAATTATTTTCATTGCTACTTTATAACTGTAATTTTGCTACTCTTATGAATCATAATGTAAATAACTGATCTGTGGGATATCTGATATGCAATTTCTGTGAAAGTGTTGTTCAACCCCCAAAGGGGTCATAACCCACAGGCTGAGAACCAGTGTTCCAGGTCCTGAGGACTGGGTTCTATCACTGTATGTCCCATATTGCTCTCTTTGGTTCTGAGAGCCACATCACTCCTTAAAACTTGTGCTGTCCCTCAACTCACAGCATTTCAATGCAAGCAAGGTCTATCTCAATCTAGAAAAACCTTAGACCCTGTACTAACTCCATCTGAATAGTCAGTTCTCTCTCAACTTCCCACAAGTGTTCCCTCAGAGCAAGGAGCCTCCCTCCCATCATGCCCCAGAACCTGGTTCTTAATAAATCTGACCTGAAGTCTGCCTTGGCTCTGTAGATTCATCATTTGCAACATTCATCTTGTCACCCAGACCAGACTGGGTTCTGGATAGAAGTATGTTTCTGACCCATTAACATTTTGTCAATGACTGGGTATAATACAGAGTGCATTGTGGTTATCTCTCAGTAATTATTAAAAACATGCTGAAAATTCCAGGCTCACATATTGTCAAAATATTACATATCAAAACATCATGAGATAAACAGAAACATGATTCTATTTAAAGTTTTCTCAAACTTTCTCTTGTTTTAGAGCAAACCTGCTAAAGACAAAAAATATTTTTGTTTTGTTTTTTACATTGAAGAGACCAGCCAGCCAGGCTTCTTTCTGGCTCTGTGGGCAAGCCTACCTCGAACCACTGCCCATGGGATTGCATCTTGAGGATGACACAAGGGTCCGGCTTGGACAGGGCGTCTCTGTCGGAAATGCCTTTACATGCCACACGCAGCTCGACTTTGGTCAGGCAGGGGCTGTTAAAGATTCCCAGCGTGTTGGCAGCTGACTCATAAATGTTGCTCATCTTCTTCATTCTGTGTTAGAAAATAAAAAGAAAAAAAAATGATGTGCCAGTCACTGCAATATTTTTCAAAAGAGGAAGCGTCTCCATCCCCATTCAGGAAACTGTTCGGCACACAGATGCAAACGTCTGAAGTCTTTATTATTTCATGTTTCAACTGACTAGCAGTGTCAGTGAAGCAGGTAAAAAACAATCCTCCCCATCACCACAAAAATAAAGCTTCCCAACCAGATGCTGGCACACTCGGCTAAGAACACCATTTTCTTGTATCGTTTACATGGTAAAAAATTTTCGTCTGTGAAATAAAAATCATGAATTAGTGAAACACACCGTAAGACACAATCCAGATTTATATTAGCTATAAACTTTATGTGAATCTATTTTTTTTACTGATCTGTTGGCTAATGAATTCTATCACATCTCATTTATTATTTTTAATTATTATTGCAGCGTGTTGTGTTTGTCTGAGAGTACAGGTGTGTGTTCACCATGCAGCATGCATAGAGGTCAGAGGACATCTCTGTGAAGTTGGTTCTCTCCTTCTACCTGTGTAGGTTCCAGGAATCAAACCCAGATCACCAGTCTTACAGACAACAAGCATCTTCATCCACTGAGCCATCTTACTGCCCCTTCAAGTTTTTATAAAACTCCAACTCTCCTCCTACATAATGGATCATAGAAGTTCATTGTCTTGTCTCTGAAAGCAATCCAAGTTTCTCACTTCTAAATACTATCTCACTTCCCAAGATGCCCTTGACAAGCCAGTACCCAAGGAACCCCAGCATGGGTTTTTCTACCTCAAGTGTCTAAGTTTACTCTTCCCTTCCTAGCCTCTGGACTCCCAGTTACTATATCAGGACTCAAACCTAAAAGGGAAAAATGGGGAGACAAAAAGACCAACCAACCAAACAGCCTTCAGAGCCTGATTCTGAACTCCTGAAACATCAGTCATGGGTCTAAACACTATGACCTAGCCCAGTTCAACTTGCCATGCAGTGCTCAGGCAAGAGGTACCCACACCTTCCTCCTCTGAACAGAGAAGGCCTATGAAGATGCTGGAGGACTCTCAGGAATACAATCCTCACAGCACGCTCTGTGCTTCTAGTTGCAGCAAGAAAACCAGCAAAGGCTTCCTAATCTTCATGTGGTGTTGATGTCTTACAGTGAAATTTCTCCTATAAGACTGGAGTTCCTCCTTGTCTCCTTCTTTTCCACAAGTATTTTGTTTCTCCCTCTTGCTGGTGCCACACTAGTTCAAATGAGTATGCCGCATCACCTTTTTCACAGGGTGCTGACTGTACTTCAGTCTTACACACACATGTTCATGTACATATGCACAGAAATTTGTATATACAGGTGTATATACAAATACACCACAGTAAAGTTTTAGTGGGATGCAGGCATATACTATTTACTTACCTATTATCTGTGGTTACTTTTATTTCAGTGGCTGCACTCAGTAGCCAAAATAGAGATTGCAGGGCCAACAAAGCCTGAAATATTTACTATGTAGTCAGCAAATATGTGCCAACCCCATCTCTAAAATGTCAGGTTAAGGTGCATTTGTGATTGAAGGGAATTGCCAACCTATTTTTTTTTTCAAGCGTGTTGGAAAGTTAGACTATGAATGCATGCAGCTCTGTCTTCTACCAACTGAATATTAATAAAGACTTTGGGACAGTTGTTTTTTTCCATATTAAAAAAGTCAAGTTCCGAGAGGATTGGCGGGTTGCCCGTGTCGCATAATTATTCTAATGGCAAGACTGGAGCTTCAGTGCTAGCTTTCTCTCTCCCAGCCCACAACCAGCAAAACCTTCAGTGTGGAAACTTCCAAATCTACCAAGGCACAAAGAACACGACAAACATCCTGGACTTGTGTCGGCCAAACAGTCATACTTCCGTTCTCATTCAAAATAACTGTGATTCAAGTATAGAAAACAAGCAGGGTGTAAATCTGCAGCTTACTGAATTATGGTCCCTGTATCTGTACAAATTGTGAGCAACATGAACGCCAAGGCATGCCTGAATGAAGACCATAGCAAAGCAAATGAGGAAGAGAAATGTCTCAGATGAAGGTGTCTTAGTATAGAGAGACAGGTTGCTAAGTATTCAGTGGATGTTGCCAGTTTTCAGTAGGTCAGAGTCATCCCAAACTCCTGATCCTCTCAGTGCACTCATGGCTTCCTTCCAATCCACTATGTTCTTCTGCTGTTCTTGTCGCCACCCCTCTCACTAGGAACTGCCCCTTCCATCCCTTCGTAGGATCATGTCTGTCCTTTTTCAGATGTGAAGCCTCCACAAAGAATAATCAAGCTTCTCCAGAGAATGGAGCATCTTCTCTAAAGCCAGTCTTCTGTTTAATATTTATTTATGTTAACTTTATGGGTATGAGTCTTTTACCCGCATGTATGTAAGTGTACTCTGTGTGGGCCCTGGTGCCCATGGAGACCAAAAAAAGCTCTTTGTGAGCTGCCATGTGGTTGCTAGGAACCAAACTCAGGTCCTCTGGAAGAATAGTAAGTGCTCTTAACCCCTGGGCCATCCTTCTAACTCCTCTAATGCTAGTGTTAATGGTGGTGTATAATGCAAGAGTCTCTATCAAGGAGAGAAGTAGTTCTATGTTTGACTGCTTAAATCCTAGCTTCTCCACTCATTGTGAAACATGGAATGGGACCCCCAACCTGTCTGTTAGTAGCATCTATGAAGAAAACATTCTGTAATGAATATATGAAATAACGTATGTCAAGTGGTTTGCACAATGCTAGGCACATGGTAAATACTCTCAAAGTTTCAGCTATTGTTCTCATTGTCTGACTTCTTGCAAGAAAAAACATTCTCCTACTTGGAATCTCTAATGTGTCTCCCTATTGCTTTAAAAGCAAAGCACAATTCACTCCTGTAAAGTTCTTCTGCCTTTGGAGTTGTAGTGGTTTAACTGGGGCTGGCTTACAGGCTCGGAGTTTCAGTCCACTATCATCATGGCAGAAAGCATATCAACATCACAGGCAGAGCACTGGAGGCACTGAGAGTTCTCCATCTTCATCCAAAGGAAGCCAGGATCAGACTCTTCTCAGGCAGCTAAAAAGAGAATCTCGAATCCCACCCCCACAGTGACACACTGTGTTAAGGCCACACCTCCTCCAACAAGGCCACACCTCCTAACAGTGCCTCTCTCTGGGCCAAGTATATTCAAACCACCACAGGAGCTCACACTATCTAGGCATGCCTTCCTCTAAAAGCTCACAGCCACTTCTCAAGTCAACAGTTCACCAGGGGAAGCCATGTGTAGGAGTTACTATTTCTTATAGATTCACAGAGCAAGGAGAAAATGGTGGTGCCTACTCTGATACGTTTATTTAGCTTAGGTCATTTATCCTCCCGACAGTGGTCTTTCTATAGCAGCAGCTGGCTCATAGGAACTATGTATTTCATAAAAGTTATCTCTTAGTCTATATGACAGATGGTCACATGCCCTGTGTGTGTGCATGAGAGGTCTGCTGGGATCTGGATGAGTTCTGCAGCACCGGCAGCTCCACAAACACACCTTCCCTCAGTTTTTTCATTTAGAGATTACTACAATACTTCCCCCCAACCCTCCACGTGTACCTTGTTGTCCTATGAGCTTCAAGCAGAAACGAATACTTCCATAAATGCAAAGAAAACCTCTGATTGAATGTAATGCAGTCATGAAGATAAGAAACCACATTCGTGTGGGGAGGGTCAGAGGTGCCACATCTGCTCTTGATTTGAGGTTCCTATCAGCCAACTTACCTGATTGTCAATGGTAGCAATCTACTCATATGTGCCAAAAATTGCCCAAAATCAACTGAAAATTATCAGGCTTTTTTTTTCACAGTAATTAATGGTGGTTGTGTAGCAGTTTTCTACAAGATTGATACATTCCCTTCTCCAGGGAAGCTCATTCAGATAGGAAAAAAGCAACTCAAAATAACTTCAGGAAGTCACTGAAACAGATGAGATTCACTAGGCTCTTCCCTCCCAAGAATATATAAATAGGAAATACTGCTACAAGTCACTCCCAGACAAGACAAGCTGCAAAGATTCTCAGACAAGCCTAGCCTCTTAAGAGAAGTAGTGATCAGCTGAGTAGCCTGGAAGAAGCTGAGACTAGCTTCTTCCAACTGCCTAAAAGAAACAAAAAACAGTTGAGCTGCCAAGAAGAGTCTCAGAACAACTGAGCTGCCTGGAAATGACATGATGTGACCCATTGACCTGCCTGCAGGCTGTGCAGTGTACTTCAGCTTTTGAGCTGTCATCCATTCTGGAATGGTCCTTGGTGTTGTAGCTGTCTTTAAGTCATTTCTGCTCCTGTAAGTAACCCCAATAAAGCTCATTGGTCTACCAACGTGGACTTTGGTCTATATTGGTCTGCCTATCTGGGATGAGATGTGTCTGTAATGTTTCCCTAGGAAAGGTCTGTCATACAACATGGTATAGCTAACATTAAGGATATGCCATATACTAAAATATACAACAGCAGTAAATCAATCTATTGATTAAATTTGTCAATTATTTTATTTTACCAGGGTCTCATGCAGTCCAATCTGACCTCAAACTCTCTATTTAGCCATGAATTACTGTGCCTCAACCAAAAGGATAGACTTACCAGTATCCCCCCTAATGCTTGGTTTACACACCCAGGGCTGCATAGAGGCTGAGAAAACACTTTATTAATTGAGCTACAACAATAGACCCAACAACAGTGAAATTAAGCAATTTATAAATGAACAAACAACCTTTTCATACATGGTCAGAATTTTTTTTTTATTAATATCTAGTCCAGAGTTTCAGGGTTCACACTTTTGTGATCTTTTAAGCGACATAAAAGCAACACAGAAGATCTAGACAAGGTGGAGCCGAGTGAGTGAGGGATGGCAAAATAAATGCCCTGAAGATCATTCTAGCACCATTCTGATGGCTGTATTGGCAGAGAGAAGGATCATGGGCTGGCTCTTGTCTGTTGTTCTACTTTCTGGTGATTCCTCCTGCTTCTGCTCAGGATCCTAAAAGGACGACACCCACTGGTCCCTAATGCTGGGTGTTGGCAAGCATTTTGCAGTGTTTGACTAAAGAGAAACAATTAAAAGGAGAAGAAAATGCATAGCGTATTTCTTCCCGGCCCCTGCTTGGGTCCAAACTAAGGAGCACAGCTCCTATCAGGCAACTCCCCAAGGCCTTGGTTCTCACTGTTGTTTCTCCCCCTTGTTCTTCTAGATTCATGGATTAACAATGGTTTCTTACCAATCTTAAGGTGGACTTCACAGAACACAGTAGGAAACAGGAGTACATGTACACTTGTTAAACTGCGCAGAGGAGAGAGAGACTAAGCATTCTCCAGGATAAGGGCAGCTGTGAGCCACTAGAAGCATCACTTACTACTACAGGGGATGAGTACACTAACTGAATAAAGGGATCCAAGCAGAGTATCCACAGAGTCTTTTTAACCACAGAGGTGGGTCTCCATAAGAGTGCCTTTTGTTTCCCTTGACTCTAGACACATCATTGTACATGTCCTTTGTAATAAAGCTCTTAAATCAAAAGACATGGTTCCATTTCCTCCTCAAAAGAGAACAACATTAGAACAGTAGACCTGGAAAGTAAATCAGGTGTGATGTTGACACAGAAATATTGAGGTATCTTTGAGAACTACAGAATCTTTCTTGGGAATCTGGGATACCAGGAACTTGAAGGTCACCAAAACCACCCAAGCTCTCAAGTTCTTGTGTTGCAAATACAAAACATGAAAGTCATGGACCACAGAGGAAGGCAAAGACCCCAAAGCAGCTGCAGCTAATAGGAAACTGAGTCCCTTAGGCTCGAGGATATGAATTCTGTCTACAAGTGAGCATGGAAGTTATATCATTTCCAAATCAAATTTCAGATGAGACATTATCCCTAGATGATACCCAAGTTATGGTCTCACAAGACCCTGAGACAATAAATATAACTGACTCATGACCATAGACCTAGGCCATAGATAGTGACTACTAGAGCACATGACTGCACCTTTACGCCTGATTCCATATCCTGAATCAAACCACTCCACCATCCAGCTCTCTCTGAGATTAAAAAGCATTCTGTGCCGTGACTTAACAGCTGTCAATTTATGATATCGGGCTCTACCATGCTCCCTGTCATACATGTTATACTGAACTAAATCACATGGCATGAGATTTCACACTGCCCTGAAAGGTTGTACATTGTCCCTTCCTTCACTCTAGTCTAGGTCTAAGACTCCCCAGAGAGACTTCTTGGGGCTACCCTGGCCTCTCCAGTCATCCCACATAGGGTGGCTATCTCCGTCTTTCATTCTCCCTATTCCTGACTGATTCTCACTGTTAGTGAGGCTCTTCATCAGTCACAGCCTTGAAGCCTTCCCATCCTAATAGACCTCACTGAAGAGAACTGTGCCAGCTTCCTTTATAGACTAACTAGGACTGTTATTTATGTCTAGTAATAATTATAGTCTGATTCTGGTAATATTATTATACAGTAACATAACTAATATGAAAGAATAGTGAAGCACTCTAGGATGTTTATGTGCATGTGTATGCATGTACACACACACATGTGTACATGCATGGTTTGGGGGTCAAGAACTATTTTTTATACATTCTGGCATCCTTTATGGTTTTCAACCCCACCTTCTTCCTGGGATATTGGGTACAAGATAGCAATGTGGGAGTATTAATGACAAAGTTCCCAAATTTTCACAGTTCTTCTCAGAGTCTCTGGTTTATGTCTCTGCCCATGCTCAAAGGAAAGCCTCAACCATATATCATGGACTACGTGACTACATCAGTACCCAAGCCTGCTCAGAGCAAGCAGCAACCCTGACCTTGACTCTGGAGATGGGAGAGAGGCCAAGAAGTCAGATGGTTTGGCCTTGGTCCAGCTGAAGCTCACTGTTGAAAGGTGATCACAAAGTGTAACTCTGTCAATGAGTGATCAGCTTCCCCCATGGCCCTGGATAAGTGGAATAAACAAGTAATTTCACACTCTGTTAGAGACCGGGATTAATATGGCCAGATTATCAATACATTTTCCGTGGCCTATTTAAATCCTCTTTGTTGCCTTTCATAGAACACCCGGGTTATGTCTGCTCAGAATAATTTGGATGAAAGCTGACTTTTGGCCAATTTTAGAAGTAAATTATAATTGTCCTTTCACTCTGATAATTTAAGGTATAAAATCTACCACTTCAGCATATCCACACTCTCTTACAGGACAGACTGATCCAGAAACTTAATTAGTTTCTGAATGAGTTGCAAACAAGAAGAAGACAATAGAGAGCTCAAGAGGGAAGGAAATCAGCTGGAGTTCGCAGGGGAACCAATTGAGCAGAGTTTGTCCCAAGACATTAAGAATAAGAGCTTAATCACTGTTCTGCTTGCCATGGTGTCATTCAGTCTTTTAAATATCTCAGCAAATTCAAGAGAAGCAGGAATGCTGGATGTCTCTACCAGAGACATTTCATGCAACCTTTTGATCTTATTTCAAGAACTATATGAAGTAGCTTCTAGGATTCTGGCTCTGTGTTGGATGGTACTGGACACCATGAACATCGATACAGTCAGCTATGATTCCAAAGACCAGCCAAGTCAATAATTCATCTGTTCTCAACTGTAAGTAGCAAGCACTTTGTAGGACCCTGTAGGAGGTAGTGGTATGAATAAGATGAGGAGTCCATCTGTCTGAAGTCTGAACAGTGATTCTCAGACCTAACCTGATCAACAGTGCTAAAAAAGCTTGCCTCCATGACTGCTGATTTTAATTTGATTTTCAGCCCCACATGATGGAAGGAGAAAACCAAATTTCAAACCCCACAGTCCCTCCACCCAACCACAAGCATATGCTAACATACATATACACACACACACACTAAATATATATATATATATTTTTAATCTAATTGTAGGGTCTGGGCAATGGCTCACTCAGTAAGCTTTTTTGCAAGCATGGTGCCCTCAGTTTGATTCCCTAGAGGCCATGTAGAAAAGTCAGGCATGGTGATAAACACTTGTAATTCCAGTAACAGTACCAGGGAGCTGTACTCAAAAGGATATGTAGAACTTGATGCCAGTCAGTTGACTTATTATCAAGCTCCGGGTTCATTGAGAGATGTCTCAAAAAATAAGGCAGAGAGTGACTGAGGAAGGCACTTGTCAGCCTCTGAACTCTATACACACACACATGTGCATGCCCGTACATATGCACACAAATGTGCTTCTGTTTCTATCCACCATCACTAGCAGCAACACCACCACCATCACTGCCAGTCTCCTCTCTCCCATCTCCCTTCTCTCCTCTCCCCTTTTCACTCTTTCTCTTCCTTCACCCTCTCTCCAAATCATGCATCTATTCAACAAAGCAAAGTGAACTGCTTCAAAGGCTGTTTCTCTTCAGATGCAACATTCATACAAGCAGTATCCACTGGCACCTGTGTGGGCATGCCTCTCCCACTAGAGAAGGAATGCTTGAATCCCCGTTCCATAGTTCCCTGTTCATAGTTCATAGCTGTGTGACCTTGAGCAATTTATTTAAAGATGGGCCACCGATTTACCATCTTTTAGGTGAAGGTAGTAACAATTCCACTTTGTAGTCTTCAGAATGTAATGAACAAATTCACATAGAGTTCTCAACAGAGTACCTGGGCCACAGGGATTATTTTAATATCTAATAGGATTACTGTTTATTCTAATCACACCACTAAGCCTGTGTAACATTTTTCAAACCCTTACATATTTACCAAGTATTGAGTAATTACATCATCAGATCGTCAGGATAATGCTGTGCTGGTTTCTGTATAGGAGGCCCATTTCTCAGGGAAGAAAATGCATTTTAGAACAGGAATAACCCTACACACATCTACCTGGTCACAAAGCAATAAGGTCATGCAGGCATAAGCCCAGAAACTGTTCAGAGTCTGTGTTTTCACGCACTCTGTTCTGTGGCCACTCAGGGGCCTAGCTATTTAGGATGCTTCAAAGAAGTGGAGAATTAAAACCACATGCATCCCAGCATTCTCTTGATTCACTTTGTCTCCTTGAATAACATATGTCATCTACCCCCCCACACACCCCATGTCTTCTCTAAACCTCCTGCACCCTCTATCTCTTGGTGCCAATTTCCTGGGAGTACACTGAGCTAATCTGTCCAGAGTAAACCCAAGTCAGGGGAATGTTGGTTCCATGCAAGAGAGAAAGAAGCAAAGCTGTTCAACCAGGCATTCCCACTGATACATAGCATGTAACAGGAAAAAGCAAGGGACAAATATCAACTAGGTTTTGCTCCCTCTAAGCTTTCTTTGTAGCTTAAAAAGGACACAGAAAAAAAAAGGAAATAGCAGAAATAATGAATATCTACTCTCACCCAAATGATCACCATAACACAGATAACTTTTTAAAGTAAAAATTTTCCTTTTGGTATTTTTCTGGCTGGTATGTATATTTTTATATATATGTGCTCTCTCTTTCCCCCATCCTCCCCTCTCTCTCACACATACACATAACGTGCATATAAACATATATTATTGTATATATTTATATATTATTGTTACTTTATTATTCTAGTAGTCAAACTCCTTTATTGACTTTTTTCTCTTCTATTTTGTGTGTGTCCAGCATGTTTTCATGTGTGGTGTGCATGTATGGCACTCACAAGAATGCATGGGTATGTGCCTGTATGCATGCATGTGGAAGCCAGAGAAAGAGATCAATTGTCTTACATTATTGTTCTCTACATGAAGGCCTTAAGACAGGGTCTCGCCCTGAACCAAAAGCTTACCTAGTTAGCTATACTTGCTGCCCAGGGAACTGTTGGGATCTGCTTGTTTCTGGCACAATGCTGAGTGCTGAGGATTTAAACTCAGGTCCTCTGGTTCTAAATCTTGGAAAGAAATTGTTCTTATCCACAAAGTCATATCCACTGCCCCATCTCTCACTCTCTTTGAATTATTTTTAATGGAATATTTTTTCCTTTATTTTAACTTGAAAATAAAAAAATTTTTATTCACTTTACATCCTGATCTCTGTCCCCCCTCCCAGTCCCACAGTCCCTTCCCCATCCCACCATAGTACTCAGTGAGCTTAATACACTATTCTCAAAACACGTATTTTGTCCAGACCAAAATAAATCAACAAAAGATTTTAAAGTTAAATTACTATACAAATTAAATGGGCTTACTAGAAATATGCCCAAATATTCGAGTCAATCACTGCAAAATGTGCACACTTACTAGTAATTCATGGAATGCTCTTAAATATTAAGAATTTTAGTCCACAAAATCAGTCTTAGCAAGACCAAAAATAATTTAAATAATTTGTTTAGTTTCTACTGTAACATGGCAGAATAAAACTTGAAGTCAGTATTACCAAGAGAAACTTTAAAAACATATGAAGACAAGATAAGACACTTTAAGTGATCAGGGGGATTATCAAAGAAATGAAGGAAATTTTTAAATTCTTGGAAAAATAACACATTGAAGATCTGTAGGATGTAGCAAAGGAAGTTCTAAGGCGGAAGTGTATAGCTGTGTGCCAACCTTTAAAAAAAATCAAAAACTTGGGGCTGGGAGATGGCTCATTGGTTAAGAGCACTTGCTGTTCTTACAGAGGTCCTGAGTTCAATTCCCAGCACCCACATAGCAACTTACAACCACCTGTAACTCCAGCTCCAGAGGACCCAGTGACCTCTCTTCCTTCTTTAGATACCATATGCACATGTGCACAGACAAACATGCAGGCAAAAAAGAAAAAAAAGCTCACATACATTAATATAAATAAATACATTTTTAAAAACATTTAAAACTTGGAGACTGGAAAAACAATACATGATACTCAGAGTATTATAAAAATGATGATAATACAAATGTAAAATTATAAAAGGAAAAAATAATAAATATCCACGTTGAAATGAATGAAATAGCAAATAAAAGACAGCACAGGCAGTCAATGAAACAGAGTTGCTAATCTTCAAAATGATTAGCCAGACTGAAAAACAGAACTGATGAGAGGAAAGAGAAGACCCAAAGTCACAGAGGGAGAGGGAGCAAGGGATGTGACAACAGATACTCTAAAATCCAGAGGATAATCAGGAATTAATTTAAAAGCTTGTACCCTACAACAAATTTCTAGATATGCTTGACCTATCAAAATAAAGAGATGGATAACTAGTAAGACTTCTGTAAGAATAAAAATATCTTCCTAAGACTTTGAAAAAAGAGAATGAAAAACTCAGCTTTAAAAAAAATAATAATGGAATAAAATTCATCTCTGAACAAATTCAAACAAAGGGAATTCTGGGAACTGAAGACAACATTAATAAATTAGAAAAATCATGCATTAGTATGGAAAATAAAACATGTAAATATAGCATGCAAGTCTTATGACCAGTTCATTAATAAACGTTATCAGATACTTCAAGACAAGCTCATGCTGGTCTCCCTAAAACAAGTCCACTACAAACAAAGGGGCAGGGGATACATCCGTGCTTGGTCTACAAACAGTGTTACTCTGATACTAACACTAGATATGGACATTCCATAGAGAAATACAGATACATGATCATCAAATTAGCTTCACTCCATGGAGTGTAAGTGTGGTTCAAAATATACAAGTCAAGAACATGATACACTATGTAAAGAGAATCAAGAACAAAAATTATGCAATTATCTAATAGCTTAAGAAAACAGCCTTTGACACAAATCAACAAGACTTCCTGATAAAATCCCAAGGAAAATAGTTATAAAAGAATCATATTTCAATGTGTTAAAACCTATAGATGCCAGATTCATAGTCAATAGTGTACTCACTGGGAGAAATATTAACATTCCCTGTAAATCAGAAAAGATGGGTGTTCACTCTGTTTATATTTTTCTTTATAGTACTTGAAGTTTTAGTCAGGGCAATATGGCATGAAATAGAAACAGAGGGGATACAGACAAAGACAGAAGAAGGCCAATTATTTCTATTTGCACATGATATGATGTTATAGTTAAAATCCCTAAGCATTTCATAAGAGTTTTAGATTTAATAAATATGTTCAGCGGAGTATCAGGATACAAAGTAAACACACAAAAAGAAGTAGCCTTTTCATTTACCACTAATGAAACTGCTATGAAAGAAATCAGGGGAACTAATTCACATTCATAGAGGCCCCAGAAGAATCCATCTTCAAAGATAACCAAGATCATGAAGTATCTACATGATAAATATATAGAACAATAAGGAAAAAACTGCAGGCTCCTCTAGTTGTGGGAAAGACGTCCTAGGCTCACAGATTGCAGAGTTAGTATTGCTGAAATGGCCATATTGCCGAAGTGATATGCAGAGTCGATCTAACCCCTATCAAGACACCAAAAAGATTCCTCACAAAACAAAACAAAAAAGTCCTAAATTTATATGGAAGCCTGAAAGATCCAAAATAGTCAAATAGAGCTACTACATTGAAACTGTCTTTTTTTTTTTTTTTTTTTTTTTTTTTTTTTTGGTTTTTCGAGACAGGGTTTCTCTGTATAGCCCAGCCTGTCCTGGAACTCACTCTGTAGACCAGGCTGGCCTCGAACTCAGAAATCCGCCTGCCTCTCCCTCCCAAGTGCTGGGATTAAAGGCGTGTGCCACCACTGCCCGGCCTGAAATTGTTATTTTAAAAAGGGGAAAGTAGAAGTGAACTAAGGAACAAACCCAAGAAACAACAAACATTTAGTTCTTGACAGAAATGTCAAACATATCTGTTGGAGAAACCAGAGCCTCTTTTGACAAATAGTGCTGAGAAGAGCAAATATCAGTACCCAGAAGACTGCAAGGAGACCCTTACTCTTACCTTGCCTGGACATCAACTCAAAAATAGACCAAAGGTATGCTAAGAAGATGTCTAGAGAAAAACTCCCTGGGATTCAGATGGGGGCAATGACTTTCTGAATAGAATTCCAGAGTTTAGCAAGTAACAGCAAGAGGTGTCGGATGGGGTCATGTGACACTGACATGTCTGTGTAGAAAAGGAGACAACTGAGCACTGGAGAAAAGCCCACAGCGAGGGGAAAACACAATGTCCAATAGGATTTTCGTATCTCAAATATGTAAAAAAAAGAAATAAACAAAAACACATTTAAAATGTCAAAATAAGTAATCTGAGGCTGAGGGTCGGGGTTAAGAGCACTGACTACTCTCCTGGAGGACCCAGGCTCAATTCCCAACAGGCACATGGCAGCTCACAACCATTTATTACTCCAGTTCTGGGAGGTGCAACATTCTCTTCTGGGCTCTGTCAGCACCAAGCATGCTTGTAGTACACAGAAACTGGCAATCCAATTAACAAGTGGAAAATAAATTGAACAAATACTTCTCAAAACAAGAAGAATGAACAGCCAATACATACAGGAAAAAAATGTTCAACACATCAAACCATCATAGAAATGCAAATCAGGAATGCATGGGTATTCTGGTTCACCACCATCAAAATTACTATCTATGACAGAAAAGTCAGGGAAGAGGCTTACATGTTGTTGGTGTGAGTGTGAACTTGTACAATCACTATGGAAATCAGTATGGAGGTTCTGAAAGAACAAAAGAAAGGAAGGATGGAAGGAAGGAAGGGAGGAAGAGAGGGAGGGAGGCAGGCAGAGAGGGAGGAAGGGAAGAAGGAGGAAGAAAGAAATGAAGGAAGACAGAAGGAAAGAAAGGAAGAAAGAAGGATGAGAGAAAGACAGACAGATAGAGAGAGGGGGGTGCTAAAAATGAAATGACAAGATGACCCAGCTATATTATCATTACCCTTGGTACAGACCAAAAGTCACATTACATAGAGATGTCTGCACCTCCAAGTTTATTATGACAACTACTCCCTATAGCCAAGCCATGAAACCAACCTAGATTCTTATCAAAGTGTAAAAGAAGAAGATATGGTTTACACACCCAACTGAGTGTTATTCCGACACAAAGAACTAGGCATGATCATATTGAATTAAATAAGACACACTCAGGAAGAGTCTGGAAGGAAACTATGGTGTTTTCTCTCATAGATGGAGCCTAGGGACAAAAGTAAAATAGAATGGAGACAACTGAGGAAGAAGAAGGAGGGGACTGGGGGACAAAGAAAGGATGATAAGGGATAAATCAGAGAACACTGAGTATGCAGGAGAACATCACAGCAAAACCCAGTATTTTGTACAATTGAAATACAATGATAAACTGTCTAAAAGGGGAAAAAATCTTGCTTTTCTACCCACTACTATTAACTATATAAATAATAAAGAATAAATATAGTATGCTGATAATAAATGATAAAAAAATGAACTACATATGTATTATCTCAGTTTGTCATTGACACACTCCTTTGAGATGGGTGCTATCAAACTTATTTCACAGATGGGAAATAATGACACTCAAGACAGGCGATTTACTTCCAGTCCATCACCATAGCTGGCACCTGCCCAAGCCAAGAATAGATCCTGAAACTCATATTTTGTTTTGTTTTTATTATTTTATATGAGATGGTTAGTCATTTTATCAACAATTTCTACATCATAAAAGCAGCCTCTGGTGACAACATATTAACAAATTCTTAAGGTGTGGCATGTGCATTCCTGACACGGTGCTTTAGCAATCCTTAAGGTGTATTTGGGGATGGGGGGTAGAGAGATGACTCAGAGGTTAAGAGCATACACTGGCTGCTCTTGTAGAAGACCTGAGTTTGATTCCCAGCAAGTATATGTCTGTAATTACCATTCCAGAGGATCCAATGCTCACTATACTCCACTGGCACTGTATGCACACAGTAGGCAGATACACAGGCATGCAAAACACCAGTATGTATACAAGTAAGTTTAAATGTTTTAATGCATTTTTCTTCTATCCATTTAGTCCCAGCGCAACTCAAGTCAACACCCAGGTCTGCTTGCAGTGCAGCTCCAACAAACTGAGGAGTCCGAGGATCTAGTGTTCCTTCCGTAATTATCCCAAACACTAAGCACGAGAGAAATCACAGGTGGAAAAGCTGCAAGACCCAAGAAACAAGGAAGTACAAGCCAAGCCATGTGAGTTACACAAGGACATAGCTTTGATAAATAGCATGGCATCATGTGTACACAAATTGACAGTATGAAAATTGTTATGAGCATTCAAAATCGATAGTACGCATGTATGATTTTTTTTCTGAAATATACTATACCCACTTGGTTATTATAGATAAAGTTATTTTTTAGCTGTTTCCTGAACTTCCTAGTGGGAAGTAACAGAGACCAAAGAGAAATGCATATTTCATTTCCTGAAAAACAGCATTCTTGAGAAAGTGTGCAGAAGGAATCTGATGGGTTGATGCTCTCAGGAAACTCTGGGCTCATAATTTTGGCTCTAGCCGTGAGTCATACAGATGAGACTTTTCTAGAAAGCAATTATGTCCACTGCATCACATTCATATTAATTTTGTAGCACTTAAATGTCAGCCACTCTTAGGAGAACAAACTGCGTGTATAAATTTAACCAGATAATTATAAAGGCTGACAGAAACTTTTAAAAGTAAAATTTCAACTAAACACCGAGGGAAATAACATGAATGAATGTCTCCTCCCTGCTGCAGCCCCTCCCTTCATATTATGTCAAAGGCAAGCCTAGTTCCGGAATTGAGAGGGGAGAAGCAAATTCCAGCGATGTTTCATTATTGTGGCTTTAAAATCATTTCCTCCCGTTTCTCAGGCAACTAAATTTACCCAGTAGGAAGATCAAACCGCAGCCTTCTTTTGTTCCGTTCCTTTCCATTTTTAATATAATCATACGCTGGGTCTTTCTACAAATGTCATGTTAACAGGAAGCTGGGGGCTCAAAAAATGGATTTGAGATTTCTAGTCTCAAACATGAGATACACTCAAAAGAAAAAAAAAAAAGAGCAAGATTATTTTTGTATTAAGAGATGTTACAGACAGCAGATGAAGCCATAAGCAAATTTCCTTGAAAAACTGCAACTTCTGAGTGTTGTTCAACTCCTGCTTTATTCTTGCTTAGGATCTGCTTCACCTGCTTTTAATTATATATTAACAAGCTTTTGCTTTGTAGGCAGAGCACAACATGAAGCATTTAGGGAAATGAGAAACTGGATATATATATATATATATATATATATATATATATATATATATATATATATATATAAAGAAGTGCCTTTTCAGTATACAGAACAGTCTTTGGGTCGGTGCTGTTCAACAAAAATGCATGTGATCATCTGCGTCTGTGCAGACAAATTCGGTGGCCACCAGCTACAGGTTGCTGAAGAACAGCCAGTGCAGCTGAACAAAGAGTTTCTTAATTTATGTCATATTAAGTTTAAATTGTCCCCTGTGGCTGGTGACTACCATAGCAGATATGTACAGAGCTTAGCATTTGGGGCTATGGTTGGTTGTTTTCCTTTTTTCCTTCCTTCCTTCCTTCCTTCCTTCCTTCCTTTCTTTTTTTCCTTTGTGTAAGCAAGACTCAGGAGAGACACCACTGTCCCATTATTTGGTGTCAATTAGATTCAGAAGTTCTAAAAGACATAGTCAAAGCTCGGTTCTTCCTGTTCCCTTATCTACTCTTGATTGACTAAAGTCCTACAGGGAGAGAGCTACATGAGACAACCTCACCTGATTAACTCACAGTGCTGGAACGTGGATGGGACACAAAGCACAAAGGACTAGGAACAATACTGAAATGAATCTCCTTGGACCTTAGTCTCCAATGGGTTGTGATATTTCTGTCAAAAATTTCAAAATGGGTCTAGGAGCTGGTTTTGTGGGTAAAATGCTTGCTATGCAAACACAAACACCTGAGTTGGGATCTTACGTAAAATCCAGATAACACACCCAAGACCTTGAAATTGAGACAGGTGAATCTTGGGAGTTTGGTGGAATGAGCTTTTGATTCAGTGAGAGACTCTACCTCAAAAAGTAAGATAGAAAAATGATTGAGGAAAAATTCTGCCTTGACCTCCAAACTCAACCATATGACTGAGTATATACCAGCACACACACATATGCACATATGTATACAAACCACACAGAGAGAGAGAGAGAGAGAGAGAGAGAGAGAGAGAGAGAGAGAGAGAGAGAGTTAAAAATGGCAGAACATTGGATTCATGTCAAATAGACTTATGAGGACATTTATGAATTAAAACAGAGACTGAAATTTATGTATAAATATTATGAGAAGAGCACCTCACTCTGCAGTGGAAGAGAAAAAGGGTTTAAAGAAGGATGTGTTGGAGGACAAAATCATGCCCATCTCAGTGATCCACCAAGTAAGTGCCCACTCTCATGAAAACATGGCCGATGTTTACAGAAGAGGAAAGTCAGATGAAGGAAGGGGTACGTGCTTATCAGTGTGCACACATGGACACATGACTTCCTGTGTACAAGAGTGTCGACTTGGTGAGATGTATTGCTATGGAAAAATGTAAGACATGCGCAGTGACTGGAGGCATTTAGCAGGAACAAACAGCAAAGGAAAAAGGTTCTCTCTCAGCATGAAGAAATTTTAGAAGCCTGTGACAGCAGGAAGTGTTGGCTGAATTAAGTCTGTGTACCTGAACATGATTTAGTGTGATACAGCATAGGAGGATGAAATTTAGCCAATGTCATAGTTGGGCAGTTGAAAATTCTATGGCTTTCTATTGCTCATCAAATATGAAGAGAATCCAAGAATGTATATGAAGTCCCATGGTCTCCAGTGCAAGCACAAACAAACTAGAGGAACAAATGGTAGATGAATAGGCCAGTAGGCAACACTGACATCAAAACTGTTCTGTTTCAGGAGGCTTGCACACCCATCCTGTGGCACTATCACATTTAACTCTGAGTTACAGTAATAAGCTGTCAATAGTCCTTCTCTACAAATGAGAACAAAAGACTTACGACTCAGAAAATCTATGAAAAACGTTTAGTCCCAGGTCAAAAAATAGAGGAGGTAGGAGCCAGTCAGGAGTCTGTCTACAATGCTACGCTACCCTTCTTTTTCTCAGACTTCCCATGTAGGATTGATGCTAGTTCCATTTGAGACTGTCAATGCTGGAAGTCTTAGAATGTGAGAGCTCATTCATTCATTCATAAAATATTTATTGAACACTTGAAGTATGTGCTGAGAACCATGCTGAGTGCTGGGAGACAGAGAGATGAAAAGACAAGGCTGCCACCTTCACAGTGCTAACCGGCTGCTGGGGAAATGACAGGAGAACAAATATTTACAATGGATAAATTTTGCTTGCTCCACCGTCTGCCACATTCTCATTAAAACAGACACCAAGAGACTTAGAAACCAGCTATAACACTGCAAAGGGGGAAAAAAAATGCATGTGGATTTTCCCGTTTTCCACAAAGCAGCTACAAAACAGATTCAGGAAGAGGTACCAGTGGGTATTCTCATAAGGAAATTGCAGGGGTTAAGGCTTAAAGTTGGTTTGTTCAGAGTAAGATATTTCTGTAGTCAGTATGTGAGCCTCTTAAAAACAGCGGTGTGCTATATAAGATTCCGCACATTATTTAATCATAGAAAGATAGTCCACCAGATACATTATAATATAAAAGATTCAGGCATAGAGAAAAGTACTTTGAAAAAAAACAGAAGAGGTGGAAGGGTAATGGGCAGAGGCATATTGTATTTGAGAATACTCACATTTTTTGAGTATTTCTTTTTAAAATATATTCTTGTTAATTCTCTGAGAATTTCACCCATGAATACAATGTAGTTTATCATCTCCTACTCTTTCCCCTAACTCCTCCTAGATCTACAATCTACTCCACACCCTCATAGTGATGTTTGAATGAGAATGGACTCCCTGTGCTCATATATTTAAATGCTTGAAACCCAGTTGGTGGAACTGTTTGGGAAGGATTAGGAGGTGTGGCCTTGCCAGAGGAAGTGTGTCACTAGGGGTGTGCATTGAGATTTAAAAAGCTCAAATGCCAGTCTCAGTTAGCTTTTTCTGTCTCTGCCCTTCTCTGTGGATCAGAATGTAAGCCATGGCTGTATTCTAACACTTCAGAATCATGAGTCCCAATAAACTTTGCATAAATTGCCTTAGTCATAGCATCTCTTCACATCAATGGAAAAGTAATTCGCACCCCCCCAAAGTCCCTGTCCTTTTATTTATTTATATTTAAATGACACGTAGAGTCCATTTTGGGCTAGTCTTATTATCAGGGATGTGAGGCCATCTATTGGAGTATGGTGGACATACTAGGCATCACATCCTCAAAGAAAACTGACTCTTTCTTCCAGGAGCCACCAACTGTCAATAGCTTCTCAGTTGTAGATAAAGGTCATGAGTCTCTTCCCATTCCATGCTCTAGTGTTGACTGAATTGATCTTATGCAATCATAGATAGTTTCAGATCTCATAAATTCATAAGTACAGTGGTCCTGTCATGTCCAAAGACACTGATACATTGTGGTACTCTTCAATCTCTGGCTTTTTTACTGTTTAATTTTTTGATCCAGGCCTTCTATGGAGCCCTAGCAGTCTTTGAATTCACTATATAGTCTAGGCTGTCCTCAGCCTCATGGAGATCTCCTTGCTTCTGCCTCACAAGTTCTGGGATTAAAGTTCATGGGTGTGACACCCATGTGTCACAAGGCCTGGAAACCACTTCCAACCTTTATGTCCCTCTTCTGGGATGGCCCTAAGCCATGCAAGGAAATGGCATGATATAGATGTTCTATTTGTGGCTGGGCCCTCTACAGATACTTATTCTCTTTACTTTGATCAATTGTGAGTTCCTACATTAACCACTATGTACCACACAATGAAATTTCAAGTGTTCCCTGGCCCTATTATCACTGTTCATAGGATTATAAAGTAGGCATTAAGATTTTTATTTACATAAAAATTCTTTCTTATCCACACTTCAGGCCTCAGTATTAATCTTGTGACAGTTTTCTTACACTTGATGGACATTGATTAATTTGTGTTGCTACATTCTTCTCAATCCAGTTGTTACGTACCTGATCTATTAGCCTCCATGTACATAAAAAGTCCTGGTGGTTAAAGACCAAACCCTATCCAATGATCCAAAGTAGAACAGGCTAAAAGTAGAGCTTCCCAATTCGTACAGTGAAAGACCTTCTGTTTGCAGAGAACTTTAAAATCAGTAGCTCCCATTATTAAGAGAGAAAAGATGTCTAGAGTCAGAAAGAAATACTTGGGCAGCTAGCTAGAACCTCATAATATCAAATGACCATCAACTATAGGTACGATCTAATTGCCATGCATCACATAGAATATTATAACTGGGATGGGACTCTATGTAGGAAGGTACTTAGCCTCTGAGTCCCCTTTCTTCCCTGTATTAAGTGTCCCACTGATACTAACTCAAAGACAGATTATCCTGATAAATACACAAAGCCAAAAAAGACAGAGGAACTGGGTATCCAAGAGCTAAGAAGAAAGTCTTGCTACTCACACCTGATAGGATGGCATCATTGGTGCCCTACCTTTGACATCAGTGGGCCGTGTCAAAGGATGAGGACTGTAAAGTGAAATCTTAATCTTGCCATCTTAAAGATGAAATTCCCCAAGAAGAAATTATTCTACTTATAGTAGGCATCAATAAATCAATCCTAGTTTTACCACCAATTTAATTAGAATACTTGGGTATATCCCTTAACTCATGGGTCTTTCACATTCTGGACTTCATGTTTGTCCTTGTTGAAGTCCAGAAGTCCCAAGAAGCATATGAAAAAAAAATACTTTATGTTTCTGTCTCTTTTTTGTTTTTTTGTGACAAGGTCTCACATAACCCAGACTATCTTTAAACTCAGCTCAGTATACTCTTAAGCTTCTGTGCCTCCTGCCTCTACATTTTCAAGATCTGAGATTATAGTATATGTGTTGGGAATTGAACGTAGGGCTTTATATGTGGCAAGCAAGCATTCTATAAACTGAACTATATCCCCAATTCCCTTATAAAAATGCTTATAACTGAAAACAATGAAAAGAAATTGTTATCTCTACAATCTCTAGCATCAAATGATTGCTGGATACGGTCAAATATGTCCCTAGTACTGTTGGATGCCAAGAGGAATGCTGACATAATCTGTGGTCATCATCTTTGGAGAACCTTTCAGTGTAGCTAATAAGATAAAATGTGTATTTGAGAAATGCATTAGAGTAGAGTAAGTTATTAAAATATATAGACATTTGAATCTGTCAATTTATGGTTGCATTCTAGATCCATGGTTTATTAACCACACTACAGACAAGATGTACTTTGGCTTCTACTTGTGAAAGTGGAACTAATTATAGGGTCTCTCTCAACACTATGATGAAGGCCCAATGCATAATGATGCCTATACAAAGCACACAGCGAGCAATAATTAATCTTGAGGGATCTAGTACTAATGTAAATGAGTTGCATAGATATGTGATAAATTGCCAACATAACCAGCAAAGACTATAAAGCGTCCACAAAGCCCCAAGGAATCAGAAAATGACAATACATATGACAGTCACCTTACAAATGTCCCAAATAGTGTACTGTATCTACAACCATAGCTGTCCATTTCACTGACTATTTCTTGGTGAAGCACAATAGAGCTGAAAAACATTTCAGAAACACCGACTCTGTGTGTCTGGGATTTCCCAGCACTGATACAACTTTCCTTGGCGTGAACTTTTACACTCTAAAAACAGCATCGGTAATATCTGTTTCTTGGGCTACTGTGGAGATTAGAGGAGATAATAGACCAATTATAAAACCAAGCATAATAATCAACATGGTAGACTAGACTGCCTATAATAATCAACACGGTAGACTGCCTATAATAATCAACACGGTAGACTGCCTAAAATATTATTTCTATTTCCGTATCTCCTGGGCGGTGGTACAGATCACAGCAAATATCAAATTATGTTTATAAATTTCAAATCATGTGAGAACTATGACTTAAGAATAAATTACTGTGATAAACTAAGACTCTAAATTTAAAATCCATTAATGTTAAAAGTTATTAATGTATTATTATTTAGCCCAAACAGTTTTGAACAAACAGTTTGAAATATAAGTTACAGTGATTCATTAGACCTGTGTGACTTTTCTATAGGAATTTAGCTTTGAAAGTTATAGAAGACTAGTTAGCTTCATTCTTACTTGAGGGTCAGAGGTTAATTCAATTAAAAAAAAAAAACCTGCTATGGTTAAAACCTGCTATGGTTTGATTATTATACACACACACACACACACACACACACACACACACACTTTTATATACACTTTTGTATGAAATTCTCAAAAACAATATATCAAATAAAGCTTTTTACAAGAATTTTTTTTTCATTAGAGTCCTTCCTATGTCCTATGATAGGATCAAGGAAGCAAAGGTTAAAGCATAACGTAGAGGTGGATGGGGGAACTGTCTCTGTAAAACCCTCTTAGCAAATATTTCATCTGCTCACTCAGCACAGTTACAGTGAGACACAACCACAAGTCTTCTTCTGATGAACAATGTGCTTCAGGGAGAAGGGTAGAAAGAGCAGTGTGTGACCTCTAGCTGCCCGTTCCCATGCCAGCTGGACCAAGGAAACAGTTGCGACAGACAGTGAAGCAACAATACCAAAGCAGCTGTAGTCAGTGAGGTGCTACTGAGGGCAGTATCTCTGCAAAATGATTAGGGTTTACCCAAAGCTTTATGTGGGCTAGAAGGTGGCTTAGTGGGTAACAATATTTGTTGCCAAGCTGACAACCCAAGTGTGATCTCTGGAATTCACATGGTGAAGGAAAGAAGCAACTCCTGGAAGTTGACCTCTGACCCCATACACACACACACACACACACACACACACACACACACACACACAGAGTAAATAAGGTATGCTAAAACATTTTAAAAGGTATATAAAGTTATGGAGATTTGGTCTTATACTGCACAGCTTAACTTTCCCTCTGATAATACCATTCTTTTTTTAATCAAATAAAATGCACCTGGGGTGGGAGATTATGAGAAAAGAACATTTAACTAGGCGCATAGTCGCAGAAAAGCATGGTTGTGAGAATGAATATGTGGTGTGCTGGCTTCTGTCACTTAAACACGTCAGCTGAGGGTCTTCTGGGATCCATTATTTATAGTGACAACCAAGAGCTCAGGAGCGGCCATTCCTAGAATGGCTTTGAAGTAGGTATGTGTCTCACAATCCATTTCTTACTTTTCATTAATCCATACCTTAAATCCCTCTGATCTCTCTTACAGCTTCTTTGAAATCAGTGGCTAAGCACCTGTCACTTAGCATCAAAGACATATCATCTGTCCTTGGATATTACCTCAAGTGCCATTCACAGAAAGTCAAATATTTCTTTAAATGAAATTTATACTTTATAAGATTCCCCAGAAACAAAAGAAATATCTAGCTTGGGGTTGAAAATAGAAACGATTAAGAAAGCAAAGAGGAAGTAGAATCATTTATGATTTCACTATATAAATAAAAAAGTCATTACTTTGAAATATTTTATTATAGTCTTTTTATGCTTATGTATTTTAAAAGGATTCAGGACCTGTAAGTAGTTTTCCTACTGGTTTTTTAACCTAGTTGGGTGTTTAAAAGCACATTTTATAAACATGAACATGAATAACTAATATTCGTTAATCTAATATAAAATTTATTCGACTACCTCATTTTCCTTACACTATTATTTTTGCTTTCAACGTGCTGCTACTTAAATATAACTTAAGAGCATACATATTATTTATATTTATCATTATCCCAAAGATATATTAGGTATCAGCTTTGAAATACCACACAGCAGCAACTGTTTAAAGCAATGTGATACTTTCGCTTTGTGGTTATCAATGGAAATTAGGAGCCATCTGTTTTGTAAAATATGTAGAGAAGTGACTTCCAAACTTTCCTACAGCCAGGAATCATTTGGGAGTCTTTACAGTGATATTACACCCATACCCCATACTTCACCTCAGATGTTCAGAGTTCATTGGAGAGAGATTGAAGCACTGGAATTTATCAAAACTATGTAGGCTATTCCAATATACACAGAGATTAATGTTATTGGAAGATGTGGCTAGACCAGTACTGTGTTTCTAGTCTTTAGAAAGGATGTTGCAAAAAGCATGGTGTCAGAAACTATACTTTGGGGTATAAAGAAGCCTGAACTCAGGAACAACAATAAATGTACATAGAGGTGTTCTTGATCAGTTGCCCTAGAACAACTTACAGAATTATATGTCATGGGGCTCAAACAGCAGGGCCATAACTGTGACCTATGCTCTGCTCACCCTCAGTTCCCTCCAGAAGTTCCTCTTCTTTGGCTTTCCAAATGGTGCTGTGAGCTTGTTAGTGTCAATTCCATAGCATAGCTCAAGTGAACAAGGCCCTGACCCAATCAGTGAGGGCACAGTCAGTGTTTGTTGAATAGGAAAATGAATGAATCAGTCCATCAAAGTAATAATCTTACTATAAGGTATTCATTGTCTTGATTTCAGTGATATGGATGTAATCATGTGTATCAGCCAAGCGTCTCTAATGAAGCAGACATATAAGTATTATATATGTGCTTATAGATGTGTATATATAGTAAAAGATTTAACGTGGGAGTAGATTCACATTATTAAGGAGGCTAGGAAGTCCCACATTCTAACTTCTTCTGAACAGACACTCCGAAGTGTCAGTAGAGCAGTCCCAATCAGTGCCAGATGACCTAAAGGCCAAGTGTAAACCATGACTGGAACCTGAGGGCTTTAGAGTCCGGACATGGCAACAGAACAGAAGATGAATGTCCACCCTCAGTTTCAGGAAACAGACTCACCCTTCCTCAGCCTTGTGTCCTGTACACGTGTCACTGATGTAAAACAGCCTTCCCAATAAGGAGAAGGGACAATTGTCCTTTCCCACCTATTAGCCAGAGTCTCATTTGCTTTACTTGCTCTGGCTTCCTCCTCCCACCTGGCGTTCTGGTCTTGTGTTTGTAGCAGGAGGCAGAAGTGGCTGGATAGTATCAAGAAAAGAGGCATTCAAGAACAGCCAAGCACAGAGACAAGAAAGCACTTTAATGTTCCTTCTTAAGTGTGTACTTGCTGTCATGAGCTTTAGATATTAATGATGTTAAACATTTGATAAAAGCCAAAGACAGAACATATCACAATGTTAATAAAATATGTCTCAGACTACTGGCTATAGGTAATTTTAAGTTTTATTGTTATGTACTTTGTTATCTTCTAAATTATAAGCAATGAATATATATGTTTTATTCTTTATTACAAAAGCCAATGGTTACGTTTTTAAGCGTTAAGAGACATGGGTTCTTTTATATCTGGCATGGTTTTTTTTTTAATATTGGGTGTTCAACTTTAAAATGACCATCTATTCATTATTTAACATATTATAACAGTGATCTAAAAGATGGACTTGAAAGATTTAATAGTTCTGCTTTTCATGAAAAGACAGCAGGCACAACTGAGGACCAGACTTAAAGCGAAAACATCACAATTCATTATTCAAACCTGCTTGGCCATGTAATCTTAGAAATTCAACATGAAGGCAAAGCAAATTCATTGAAAGGAGCAGGCCTTTCAAGTCAGCAGTACTCAGTGCAAGTTTTTCTTATTATTTGACAATACAAACACCTGTCTGTCACAGACAATGACTTCAGTCTGGGCAGCCCATGGAAATGATCTCCCCAACCCGAAACTATGTTCCAGTGAGTGTGCCTGGGAAACAAAGTCGAATTCCCACTACATTGTACCTGGCCACACTCATCGATACAAACATCCCAGAGTGGCCATTCTGCTGTCCACTCTCAGATAAGACTGGCCCAGAACAGCCGGAGGAATATAAAGCTTTGAGTCATCAGCCAAGGGATGTCAACAATAGAAACTATTCTTTCCTTGACATGTCTGTCAAGATACAGGAAAATGGAAAAGGCTGAGTAGAAGCTGCTACAGCACTGAAGCCTGCTTCTGTACTGACAGTGAATAATGAGGCTCTGGACACGCTCCACAGGAGAGAGCCAATCCTATGATTGTTCAGGGGAGCCAGAGAGTTTTCTAACAACAGCGGGAGGGAGAAAACCCACCCTGTGGTTTCTAGTATGTCTGTCAGAAAGGCCTTGAAGACATCACGTGCAGCTCCAGGAAAGATTAAGATTCCTCACGCTGGCCTGATTTAGAGTTCTTCTATTCTACCAATCTCTTCTCTCTTCAGGATGGTCAGCCCCCAAGTTGTACCCACATATACACAAAGATTTGCTGTGTTCTGGAAGGCTCCATTGAGATCATGAATGCCTTGGATTGCTGCTCACTCATTCCTGCCAAATAAAATAAACACTAAACCCACCATGGGCCAGAGAGCTCAAGTACAAAGACCATGAAACGGATGATCTTCATACCATCTAGGTATCTTAACTCCCTCACATTGACCTTCTGCCAAGCCAGACATGTTTACTGAGAAACAAGCAGAAGAGATATTGCCTGTGCCCCCACGGAGCAACAATTAGTCTGCTGGGTCAGGAGAAAATGGTCACTGAACATTTAGTAATGTAATCCAAGGAACTATGACCTTGGCCCTGCAGTTCTGTGCTCCATTTTCTTCAAGTCAAGGCAAGTGAGCATGAGCAAGGAGCCTATGTTGACTTGTCCCAAAGCCAAGTTAAACTTCCTGTCCCTTTCCTCCTCACTTAACAGACCAACTCTGTCCTTCCTATATCACTCACCATCCTGTGTTTTAATCCCTTGTTCCCAAGCTTGTCTCTTCCACTTTCAGGAAAGCTTCCCAGAAGAATGACTTGCCACCGTCTCACACACTCACTGGTCCTTTTAGTACTTGGCATGCTGTAAACCCTCAAGAAATATTTGTTAACTGGATGAAAGACAAAGAAAACCTGCAAGATGGTTCTGAACTACGTGGCAAGAGGCCTTCCTGGCACTACCTGACCAACTGCTAACAGTGTTTTTTTTTCTTCTTATTGCATTAATACTAATAAACCCCCATGTCTAATATAGAGGGGAACTTTAACATAAGCCAGGAGTTATGTTGAACTCTGATTAACTTCATAGATTTTCACAGAAAGCCTGTGATGGATGGATGGATGCATGTGTTATACAATCCTAGATAAGAGACCGAAGTTCAGCAGGTTCTGCAGCTTAGGCAATGACAGATGTTAACCAAGTAGGCAGGTTTACACCAAGGCTTGTTCCTTGCTACTGGCCCACACCTCACTACATATAGCGTTTTCTTTTGCATTTCTCTTTTGATCTTATTTCATCCATACAAAGTAGGCAGATGTGGTACAGATCCCGGCTCCAGTGGCTTCTATGCGGCTCCCTACACTAACTCTGGGTATAATTTACAGAAAGCCTTCTTAAAAGTTTTCATTCACTTTCTTATTTTGCCTGAGAAATATTTATATAACCCAAAAGACAGGCATACAAACAAAACATGTATTGATAAGATAGCATAAAGAAATTTATTTTAATACAATACTTTGATAGACATATAATTTTAACATTTATTAACCATGAAAGATAATTTGCATGCTAATGAGGGAAGTATTCATGTTAGTCTAACACAATACAATCCACAGACATACTAATTTGGTACTTCTAGGCTGAGGAATGATGACAGAAAAACATTGTCCTTTTACTCTGTAATTAAACCATTATGTTTCTATAAGAGCAATATATTTTGTATAATAAAAACACTACAATTCATAACATAAGGAGCACAGAATTTGAACTGCAGTGTCTCGGGAAACATTTGATGATGACGTACAGCATGGTCGCATGCACAGCAGGGTCTTAGTGATATGTGTTCAGAGCGAAGGATGCAAGGACACTCTAAAACATGACACAAAACATTGTCACAGATACCTTTTATGATTAATTTTGAAATAGTGTTGGTTTGTTCTAGATTCAGACAACATTTTTTATTGTGAGCCAAAGTTTCCGCAATCTCCACCTTCAGTCATGTGACTCTATATGAGGTTACACTGCAGTTCAAGAAGCATTGAGTCAAGGGGTAGCTAGATAAAGAATGGATACATACCCCTAGAAATATTCCAACTCCTCCTATTCTCTGGAACTCTTTCCTGGGAATCTTCTCTGGTGTGTGAACTAATTCTTGATAATCTACATGCTTTGAATTTTTCCTAGGATCTATAACTAGATATAAAGGGACTTGTCATAGTCAGATGATAGTCTGAGCCAGGAAAATCCTTTACAATAGTGAAGAGTGCTCTGGAGGCTGCCAGAGTCAACCAGGTAGTGGGAAATGTCATCATTGTCCCATGTCTCACATCTACTACCCGTTTTCCAAGTCTGTGGGTCCTATTCCACATGTTTTCCTTTCCTTGCTAGAACTAGTCCCTTCTATGTCCCCTTATTTCCTGGCCATTTGTCGTTTTTGAAAGCCCAGTAACTAATTAGCTCTCCTGTTGAAAATACTCCTGACAAGGGTTTTTGTCATCTGCTAAACACTTCTGGATCTGGAAAGCCTTCCTGCTTTCCGCTGGATCTGCACTAATGCCATTGGCAAACCAGTGAGGTTCTGGTTGCTGGTAGGCATTTGGCAAAGGAAAGACTTGTCTACTGTGTCTCAGTGTGTGACCCCTTAAGAATCACCTACTAGATGAGCACGCTTACTAGCTACCATGGACATGCTGTGGAGAACTTGAGTAGATACCTAATGTGCCATTGATTTCATTCGACTTGACAAATCATGTTCAAGTATCAACTTTTTTTTCAGTGAGCATTAACAGTGTTGGGCAAGGGTCTTTAGTTTCTTGTCAGAAAGGCTTCGTGTTGAGAATACAGCTTTTTGAGGCAGGAAACAGATGACACACTCAAACTAGAATGCTTGTAATATAGGATACTTAAGGGGAATGTTTCAGCAATTCAATCCAAGGGACCAATAGAAGGAGCTAGAACCTAGAAGACTATGAATATATATATATATATATATATATATATATATATATATATATATATATGTGTGTGTGTGTGTGTGTGTGTGTGTGTGTGTGTGTGTGTGTGTATGCATGAGTGTACATATGTATGTACATATGTATGTACGTATGTATATACGTATGTATGTATGTATGTATGTATATTGGACAGAGAACAGCCAGTCCAAGGTAACTTTGCAGAAAAAAAACAAAACAAAACAGGGGAACAGAAAGTCCAAATCCACCTTTTCTTTTTACCTTCTTCTAGTCTTCTGCTTAAAAAAAATGGGGGCCAAAAGACTTACTGATTGGTGGGATCATTTCTAAGGCAGTTGTATAGCTGTGAAAATAAAAGATTATCTCAGTGTATGACTTTAAATTGTACGTCTTACAGTCAATACTGCAGTATGGGTGATAGTTCCTAAAGCCTCACACTAGGACAACACTACTAAGCCCAGTACTTGCTCCCCAGTCCCGCAATAAGGCAACGCTACTAAATACCCAGACTAACACTTGACAAATGCTGTATGAATACAAACTCCTTCTCCTCTTTCAACTGGGACAGGCACGGTTGGCAGTGCCCAGTTATAAGTAGGCATGTAGGCCTCTCACACAGGAACGTAAAGATTAACCATCCTTTAAGCTTTAAGCAATCTCATGCCCTTAAGTAATGAAGGACCTGGAGAATGGTATAAATGCCACCAGATTCTCAAGCCTGACTACTCAGAATTTTCACAAACAGGTGCTTTGAAAATTACAGTTTCTTCCCAAGAGCTTTGCCATCTCCCAAGGTGAGATGAGGCAGATGAGCCGATGGGAGGTGAGAAAGAATGAGCTCACACACAGGATGCTAAGGGTGTTGATTAGAAATATTTCCAATCAATGCATAAGCCAGTGCCTCAGACAGGAAATATCACTACCTGATATTTTAGCAAAAGCAGCTTGCACTTGCTTCCTCTCGATGCATTGCAGGCAGGTTTCGGTCATGGTGAGAAGGGCTGCCAGAGAAATATGCCCTGAGGATTAGGCAGAGAGGATCTTCCTCAATATGCTCCTGAAATCCAACCACCACTCATAAAATTCAGCCTCCAAATAGGCAGTGCGAAATGTCTCAAGAAAGGCAACATTGAGTGAAGTAATTAAAACAGTCACGATGTCTCTCCAGGTAGAAGGGCTAGAGTTAACTTTACTTTCACCAGTAATATTCTTGAAAAACAAACTATGTGTGTAAGAGATCAATCTTCACTCTGTTTATCTCAGTTAAGCTGCTCATCCATGGGTCATGCCCATGGGTCTCTACCCATGGGTGTAGAGACTCCCTGTGCACATCCTTGGGTCTGAAGACTGCCTTTGCATATGGTTATGTGACTTCTGCAGGCTTCTCCAGCTCTGAGAGATGAGGAATCTGGGCCTTTCCCTGTGATGACAGAGAACACTAAAGTCTCCAACACTATTTAGTTCTTACCTTCACCTCCTCTAACCTTTTTGCAACTCAGGAAAAAAAAAAGATCTAGAAAAGCAATCTCAAAGCAGCAAGCATATTTTTTGTCCCTAAGACAAGTGCACAATGCAGCCAACAAAGAGGTCACAAATTGTGTGATCTCAGAGAAACTGCTGCATTTCTCTGAGCTTACAATTTTATAACTTTGCCGTGGGAGTTTGGATTATGACTGTAAGGTATAGAATAGTTCTGACAGTCTGTGATTCTAAGAAAAAGAAAAGGATTTTCTCTGCTTCTCATATGGCAACACTTATTGGCTTTGAAAATCATAAACACTGGAAGGATATGACGAGTGAGAGCTCCAGTGGGCAACTTGTGAGGTGCACATAGCATCAGGAGACAGGGCAGATGCAAAGACTCGCTTGATGATGCTACAGTATATATCAGAGTTATCTCACGTGTTAGATCGTATGTTTGGACCAAACACCAAGAGGGTTACAAGGGAAAGGCTGGCAGTGAAATGGGAGAGCAGACATGAAGACAATTTGAAAGGTCTCATTACACGAAATCAGCTGATGTGGTTATGAGGTCACAAAACACAACCCTTAAAGAACTCTGACACATTACTGATTAACTCACAAGTTTTGTGAAGCACAGGATAAATGAGATGGCATAGATCTAGACACCTAAAACACCTACATTTGAGAGACTAAGGCAAAAGGATAGCAAGACCGAGGCTAGATTAGGGTACATACTGAGTTAGAGATCAACCTATAGACTAACTCTACCTCAGCAGAAGTGAATTTGTAACAAACTGTGGAAGAGCTGATGAACCATGCCTATGAGTAATATGATTTATGTAAATACGTTCTGAAAAAAAAAAATGAGATGCTGGAAGGAAGAAATGGACACCAACAATGGAAATCAAAAGTTTCTGTTTTCATAAGCCATGTCAAATGATGCTACTTGGAGATGAAGATTTAAAAGTGGCCGTTCAACGTTAGATGGACCACTGGTGGCTTCAACAAGATCAATGCATATCAAACTACAGGTGCAGAATTAACATAAGGACATTGTACAACATACATACAAAAGTTTAAAAGGAGATCTGTTGTAAGCGTCATGGGATTATAGGAAGGGATGATGCCTGGAGGCACCTGTGAAAACCTGACTGGTAATTAGAAGACTCTGCCTTCATTGGCCGTGGGGGGGGACATACAGATGATGCTGTGGCTATGATGGTAAAAGAATGTACCCACTTTGATGGCGTCTGTGACTTTGGTAAACCAAAATAACAGCATCTGATAAAGGTGACGAGAAGAAGGTCCATGATTTAGGAGATCAAAGGCTATATAAAGGAAGTGTTTAATGATGAAGAAAAAAATTCAACAAAAAATAAAATATAGTAATTTTTTAAAAATCTCTGATTGAAGAGACCACAGGGGAAATGCTACGTAGAGATCATCCAGGCGGTGCTCTCTGAACAAAGCAGAGGACCCAAGAGCTATAGAAAATATACATTTGAAGAAATTCACTGCCTGGAGAAGTCTTGAGAACAGAAAGTAGAAGCAAGGGGGTGTTTGTTTGTTTTGGATCTGTAAGGGAAACACATGGACTGACACAGGGGTAGAGATTGCCTTCTATATGTTACAAAAGGCCCCGAGTACGATGAAAGCTGGCAGCCAATGTGCTGCCCAAGACTCTGGGCCTCTTGCCTGGCCTTCTTCTGATTTATTTGCTTTGTTTTATTTTGTTTTGACAGAACTAATGTGCAGTCCTCCCGATATGATTACCGCTCTGCATAAGTCAAATTTTTTGGCTCTTCTCCTCACGGAAACCATATAAAAGTAACAAAGAGAATAAAGAAGAAAACTGTCAAATTCCATTTCTAGTGAGACCAGGGGACACTGTTAATCCTCAGAGTCTCGTAACATATAAAAGACCTGCCAAGAGCAGCTGAGAGCTGGCAGAAGCTACTCTGAGAAAGGAAAGAGAATAAAAACTGGAGGGAGAATTCAGAGTGGACAGATTTTTAGAAAAGAGCAGCAAAATTCACTTGAGAGGGAAGCTATCACCTGATTGTGTAAGGGTCTTTGGTCTGTCAAAGTGGTACGGGCAGGCTGGAGGTGGGGGTGCAGGGAGAGGCAAAGTGCTAACCATAGAAAATGCTAGTAGGTTACACAGACTCACTAGGGCGAGTCTATCTGCATAGCAGCAGAGACAGAGAAAGTCTACTCCAGACCTTCGCCACATCAAAGAGACATTTTCGGCACATAACGAGTTCAAGAGAAATCCAAGTTGTCAGTGAGGAGGGAAAAGAGTACACCAGCAAAGACATGCTACAAGAAAAATAACCTTTTAAATGTTGAAGAGGGCAGGAAAAAAAAACTTACAAAGCACGGTCATTACAGAACATCATATGCCCGTAAAAACGCTGATCAAAATGCTTTAGCACGGATTTTAAGCATGGAATAAGTAATCCCATTTGCTAGGGAAGACTACAGAGAAGAACCAAAAGATACCAACAGAGAGCTGGGCAAAGAATTTGTAGAACTCAGAAAACCAACAGAAGGCGAAAAAAACTACATAGAGGAAATCAAGGTTGGGGGTTGGGGGAGGGACAGAGAACACGGTGAGAATGAAACTGGTAAAGTAGGGGAAAAAGAACACAGATAGGGGGTTGAGGGAGATGATGAAAAACTTAAAAAAAAAAGAGGGCCAATCTACTCCTTCATTTCCAATGTGCACAGCTCAACTAAAACAACAGATGAAGCAGAAGAGTAACTAAAAACACCAGCAAGAAAACCCTCACGCTAGAAGAGCATTGCGCATGCGCACTGAGAGTGAGCCGCCACCTACCAGGAAACACCGCAGAGACACTCAGTTCTGAGGTATCTCCTAGGAAACATCATCGCCACACATTACAGGATGATTTGGGCAACCACACAAAACCATGGGAGATAAGTGAGACAGATATCAGATCTTCCCATGGAGAAATTCTACAACAGGAAATAACATACCAACACCAACAAGGTCTTCTAAGGCTGAGATAATGAGCCAAGTATTTTAAGTCAAATTATCCTCCGGGTACAAATGTCACTGATTAATTTTTATGAGCCTATGAAAAGGCTATGTTGCACTTAGGAACCTGTCTTGAAAAAAAAATTCATGGGGATAAACACCAGCCGCCTAATGAGATGACAAAAGGAAATTATAGCAAAAGAATAGTACATTGGATACATCTGACTCTCCAACTGACGTCAAACTAAATGTAAGCCTTGAGAAGACAAGAAAGAATGCCTATGCTTAATTTCTTGGTTACACACACTCACGTGCTCATGTGCGCATGCGTGCATCCTTGTTCCAACCGGAACCACGTTTAGACTTTTACCCCGATGCGTTCAGTGATTCTCCAGTGAGGTTGGTTTCTCTATTGGTTTAACTCTAAGCTGAGCAAAATGAAAGAATCACTGTGACAGAGGAACAGGCAGTGAACCAGACACCCGGGTTTTTAAATGAAGAACATCTGTTTGCAAAGAAACATAGGTTTGCAAAGAAACAAGATGAAGATGCCAAAGGCAACCCTTGTCAGTAGCCCTCTCAGCACATTCTCCTGAATATCTTAAATTTCATCGTTCCAATTTCTCTTTGGATATTGTGATAAAACTAGAGATGTTATCAAGACCCTCGAGGAGAAGACAGAGCTGAATAAAACACAAAGGAAATAGACACAAGATGAGGATGCATGGAGGACCTCAGCTACTCCAAGGCACCATTGGGTACTTTTAACCTTCATCATGCCAGGCTGGAGCCAAGATGGCCTGGTTCCAAGAGCCAACTGTAAATTTCCAACAATTCTGAGAATGGCTTACCAACTGTAGCTATTGTTAAAGATTAAATTATATACATTTTAACTTAAATTAAAAACTTATGTTATAGGTATTTAAAGCTCACCATTTCACAATTACTTTACTACATTTCACTCTTATTTATGCTTTTAAGATTATTTACTTCTACTCTGTGTGTAGCAAGGAAAGAGACACTACACAATCACGCTTTGATGTTACATTGGTTGTTTGAAATCAGCCACTCTGGGATAGCTACACCACATGAGATAGGCTCACTAAAAGTCACGACTCTTATTTGTTCTTTCCCTCCAGTTTTTATTTTTGGTGGTAGCTCTTAAACATTTAACAACACCCTATTAGGCACAGCCCTCCATCTACAGGTGAGAAGTCGAAATCAAACAAGAGAGACCTCAAGACCACGTTTGAAAGAAACAACAGTTCAGTCCATCTCCTGCTACTGAATATTACAACAATGCATTATATAAATGCAAAGAAAACACTCGTGTATTTAAGATAATAAAACAAATAAAAAATCTTAGGTGCTCGATTAAAGAAAATTATTAACTCCTAATGTAGATTAGACAGCATAATAATAGTTTCCTTAGCCAAGCAAAGTAGTGTATGCTTGTAATCACTTATTTCAGTAGGCAGAGGCAGGAGGGTGACTGTAATTCTGAGGCTAGCTTGGGCTACATAGCAAGATGCTGTATAGAAAGAAAAAAAAAAAGAATGAGAAAAAGGAAAGAAAAGATTCAACAACAAGAATAATAAAAGTAATACCTTGCTCGAGTAGAAAAGACTTTGTTCTTTACTTGGCTTTTGACACAGAAACAGCTTACTGAGTGAAGGGCCTCTTGCACAAGCATGAGGCCCTGCGTGCTGAGACTCAACACCCATCGAGCAGTTGGGCACATGTCTGTAATGCCAGCGCCGGAGAGAAGCGGGAAGAATGGGCAGATCCCTGGAGCTCATTGGCCAAAAAGCCTAGCCAATCAGTGAGCTCAACTGCAAAAAGTAAGGCTAGGAGAAACCAAGAAAGACACTTAAACTCAATTCTGGCCTCCACACACACATGAACAAGTACATGGACCACATTAACACACAATTAAACAAACATAAAACTTGATTTATGAGGTTATAATACATTTTAAAGGGACTCTGGAATTTTCTCATACTATTGAAATGTTACTTTAAGTATTTTATTTCTGCTGAACAAATCACTATAACCTGAAAATCCTTTTAAAACGTTTTTACTGCAATACAATGAATAGCTATAACTTTAAAAATAGAAAAATATTTCTAAAAATTGGAGATAATTAGAAGCAGTTTGAAAAAAAAAAGTCTATCCACTGAACAGGTTATTCATATTGATTGAATATCTATTAGTTATAAGGCATTTTTTTTGCTTCATTCCACCTGAGAATATGTCCCTTATAACAGAGAAATTAAAAAGAATATCATCTAAGTAAAAGAGAAAAACATCTACTTTACATTTGGAAGTGTCCTGGCAACACCATGCAGGCAACACCATGCAAACACACAAATATTGCTAAATCAAAAGCATGAAGACACAGTGTCGGGGACATACATGAAGCTTCGACTCCCCCCACCCCTTAGTCAGAGTTTTCCAATGAGTGAGTCTGAAAGTCTTGTCAAGGGTTGATGCAAGTGAGTATGGAAATCCTCAATGTTTCAGAAGTTTTAGAAGCATGGGCAAGAGACTGGGAACCTATAAGAGCTCATAGGTTATCATGAGAAATGAAAGCTTACCTGTCACAGGCCTGGGGAAGACTTAAGAGCTAATGAACTATAGCAGACAAACTAACTACAATCCCACCTCCAGCACATTAGTACATACCGCTGTGGTTAGTTCTCGCCCAGAAGCTCTCTCATCTCTGTCTTGTACACGTGTCTTTCCTATGCAGGTGTTATTTGTGTTAATTTCAATCTACATAGTTTTTGTTGTCTGGGGCTTTTTGTTTGTTTGAGGCAAGGTCTTGCTATATCACCCTGGCTGACCTGGTTATTACTACATACAGTAAGTGTGTTGGCTTTAAAATTACAGCCCCTTGCTACCTCCTAATGTTGGGATTATGTATAATGGGTGGTGCAAGGTAGCTTTCTCAAACTAGTGATGTTCTTGCCTCTACCTCTATGGGCCCTCTACTTCACCCCTCAAACTCGAAAGTACCAACCTCCTGTGTCAGCACAGGATTCTCTTGAAACACTCCAGCGTGATTTTGAGTCTCCTTTACTCTCCACTATGTGAAGTCTAACTTTCTTGGCATCATCTACAAAGCCGGTTCTTATCTGAGCCTTCTTCAATACCCGAAACATCCCTCCATACACAATAAGAAAATTCTACAGGACTCCAGAGGACAGAGGCATATAGAACAGATGTAGAAATCAAACATTCACTGACAAGAAGATGTTTATTTTAAAACAATTTTCAATTTACATATGTTTTACCATTTATTGAAGATGAAAGCCAGTTTGCATACTAACGCGATATGTTGGGATAACCTACTCCACACACACATTGTATCAAATGGCTATGTAAGTGTGCCCCTGCATTTTTCAATTGTTAAGTACTGTGCTGACAGGTGAGGCAGGACAAACATTTACATATAGAAAGCAGGTAATGGGCTACAGAAATGGAAATACCAAATATCCTGCCAGCACCTGTGCCTGCCATCACAGTAACTAACAGTTGAGAATACAGGGACTTACCTTACAACCTGTGTTGGGGTGGGTTATTCCGACAGAGATAGATCTGCTTGTCCATCTAGCATAAAACTATCCAAAGACATACTAATCTGGTTACTTAACATCCTCAGAAGACAAAACAAATCTTGTTTTCTGTCAGGGAACCATTTCATTTCCACAAGAGCAGAAAAAGTTTGCATGTACAGTAAAAAATGTGCAATTCATAACACACAATGCCCTCAGATCTGAGCAGAAGACTTCCAGGCAGCAGTCATTGGTGGCGCGGGGTATTGGTAGTGCAACGTAAAAACTGCACGTATGAATTCAGCACCACGGGCGCAGTGAGGTCACACTATGTAACACAGGTGAGCATGGCCAGAAATACCTCATATTTGTCACGCCTTCAATTTTGAGTTTATCTTGGGTCACTAAGCATTTAGAAGACCTTTGGAACATTTACTCAAAGGCAAACCTTTAAAGTTTGACCACTGTCAGTGATGAAAACATCTGCAAAATGGAATTGTGGGTCTCACAATGTGTGGAGGCTAACTGGGTGTCCAGGGTTTACTTCCGAAATAGCAAAGCTTTTTCTCTTTTTGTAACAGAAAAGAATCAGTTCAGACAAAGCCCAGGAAGTCAGGCTGGTGTCATTCCTCCAGTGGAGAGTGACAAATGACAGCCTGGGGTGGGGCACTTTAGGAAGAGGAGGAGTTGGGGAGGATGGTGGGCTGCATTAGGAAAGTAAGATAAATGGTTTGGAGGTGGTGGGGTGCTTTGTGACCACAGGGTCCTATCTGTTCATAAATTGCTGCTAGCTATTAGTAACGTGAGTGTTTCACTTTCCACAGTAGCAGTAGTATCCCTGGGAGCCTGGAGCTCTCCTCAGGTCCTCAGCTGGCAACCTGCCCCAGACAGAAGCAGCGGTGGGGTTCCTCTGCCCTGCTCCAGATGATGCAGGAGGGAGACAGCCCTGTCCAGCCTCACTCTGTCAGCTTAGCAGGCCTGAGTGATACAAGTCGTGAGATTTAAATGAAACCAATTTACATCTTATTTTCTTCCCCTCCTAAGATAGAGTTTTTCAAAGATGAATATTTCAGTGTTGAAACTGAGACGGTCCTTCCAAAAGCTCCAAATTCCAATTTTCATCTAATGGTGGGAGAAGACTTGGCACTTCTCGGTGGTGTGCAGATGCAGAGTCAGAAATGAGAAAGTAGTTAAGTAAAGCCCACATTTGTGCACACCCTGGGCTGGCAGATGTGCCTCTGTGGACAGTTTTCTAGAGTATGGAGTGTTCATTCTGTCCGCAGCTCCAAAGGGAATACATTTTCATGTAAGTGTGTGCTCAGATGTACCATGTGTAGAATAAAAGGTCAGGCAGGCCTTTAACCTTGCGCCCACCAAGAACTGATCATGTGACCTTCCCACACAATCCGTTCCTCTTCCTTCTCACAAGTAGTGGGCCACCTCCAGCCTGAAGGTCTTCCCACTTACACCACTCTTTTATCTCTTGTTTTCTTTCCATCTACAGCAATGGTGTCGACTCACACAGAACCCTAAGATCCTTCATGAAGAGAAAGGATGAATACATGGTACTCCATTCCTATTGTCTTACAGTGCTAGCAGGTGAACAGGTTTATAATAAGCACAATAATTAAATAAAGCACATTTCATTTGTATATGAATAATTTTACCTTGGCATATGCTTCTTGGAGGACTAAAATAACACACACAATGAGGATGAGTACTGAGTCAAGTCTTAGGATAACTTGGAATGGGATGATGAAAAATAACACTTAAAAAGGAAGATAAAGCTGGGCAGTGGTGGTGCATGCCAATAATCGCAGCACTTGGGAGGCAGAGGCAGGTGGATCTCTGAGTTTGAGGCCAGTCTAGTCCATAGAGTGAGTTGCAATACGTGGAGAAACCATGTTCCAAAGAATTACACACACAATGTAAGTTAAAAGCATTCATTCAGTAGACATTAATTCATTCACATACTGTTTGTTAGATTATTAATGAGAAAAAAACATGTTTGTTTGTTTGTTAATAGGCAAGTCCTTGCTGTGTAACCATGGCTTGCTGGAACTTACTTGGTGTACAGACCACACTGGCCTTGAACTCATGAACTGTCTTTACCTCCCAAGCTTTAGGATTACAGGCATCACATCTGGATGTCTGCTCTATTTCTTACATTTTGACACAGGACACACTTTGTGTGGCTATGCCGCTTATTGTACATTCTTCTCCTAAGATGCTAAAACAAAGGAGTCACTCTGCTGAAGGAACAGAGCATGTTTTCATCCAATTCCTCCCATAAAGATTACTGAGGCTGTATGCATGCTGTCACCATTAAAATATGTACTCTCATGCACGCCTCCCAGGTTTCTCAATGGGACACACAGATGATCCTCAGGATCTATCAGGATTTATGTTCAGCTAGCATTGAACCACTCCTGCTAGGGATGAGAGACTTAGGTACTAGCAGATTTTCTTAAAATCCTGCTGGAGTTTTTTTTACTGGGATCACATTAAAATGATAGGTTAATCTGGATAGCATTAACATCCTTAAAGAATCAATTACTATCTTCTCTGTTGCCATCTTTAGGAGCTGTTTTGTAATCTTCTCTATGAGAACATAGTACATGTGGGGATTGATTTATTCATAGGTGTTCTGTCATCTTGTGTGACTATAATTATATGTTTAACCATAGCTTTTTTCCAATTGATGGCTGTTAGCATATGGTTTGCTGCTGAAATTTTTAATATTTTATCTTGAAACATTCTGAGCTTTTATTTTTAATTACTGTTGATTTTGTTGATTTTTATCCACACATAGATATGGCAGAAACTAATCAGAGTCAAGCATGCAGCTGCCACATTTTTATTGTGAATGAGAACATTCCCTTCCACCTTGGCTACTCCTCACTGTAGACCCCCTTACAGTGTACCCCTCATGGCACAGCCCTCACTAGAAAACCCCCTCACTTTCAGAACCCCCTCCTAGTGCAAGCTCATGGCCACCAGCTAGAAATGGCATATTCTATCTCTCTTGTAATCATCTGATTAAATCCTAGATTATTTTTCTCTATTAATTTATTGACTGGTCAACTGTTGGGCATTGAACTAGGGCTTTACACATACAAGACATACACTGTGCCATGACTTATATGCCCAGATCCTATGTTCAGTTTAAGTGACAAATCTTGAAGAGAAGGTGGAATGGGAGGGCATCCTTGTCTATATCTGAACTTATGCCAATATGAAATTTGCCATGATTTTTCAATAATGTACTGGCCATGTTATACAATCCACCTACTGAACACTATACTATCATGCTGCCAGGTGTACAAAGCATGAGGTCTCTGCGTCAGGAGCTTTAGTCAATAAAAGGTTGTTTTTATCTTGGGGACATTTCCATTCGCTGAGGGAATATGATTGCATATTTGTAGCTGAATGTCTCTGCCATGTATTTGGAAGTGGAAGCCAGTACAGAATTACAATTATGCCACATGCCTCTCTGCCTCTTAGTCCCTGCTTTTCTTATGTTCGCTGCCAGAAGTAGTACTTTTCAATGTGTCATTGTTACAATCTCTGCTTTGGGTTCTGTGTTCCAGCAGACCCAGCACAGGGCACCGGGAATAAAGTGTATTACGCCTACTGAGACAATATTGATAACATGTTCCACACTCAGCCTCGTCAGATAATATGCTGATCTATATTGATATGTTACAGATCTATCCTCCTCCCCTTCACTCCTGAAATGAATTCCCATTTATATTAAGTTTTTATTGCTTAGATTTAGATTCACTCATTCCTATTTGATGTGTATGAGTGCTTTTGCTTTCGTGTGTATCTGGGTAGCATGTGTGTCACTGGCTAACAGAGATCAGGAGTAGATGTCAGATCGCCCGAGACTGGAGTTCCAGATAGCCATGGGCTGCCGCTGTGGGAACTGGAAATCAAGCCGGGTGCTCCACAAGACCAGGGAGGATTTTTGACCACTGAGCCATCTCTCCAGACCCTGGACTAAGCTTTTAAATACTAGTCTTTAATGTGGGAATCATTCATCTCTAATCCTTAACTGAATTAATCACCCGATTTTTCTTTTACTATCACAATCCATTTCAGTCTCAAAGTAATTCCTCTGTGTAAACTGAGCTAATGGCTTTTCTTTTGTGTCCTCAGAAATACATATAAGGAATGATGCACTTAAAACTGTTTCTGTTAAAAAAAAAAAACAAAACAAATCCATACCACTATAATTTTAAATGGGAGCGTATGGTTTTAGTAGCACATCAATTTCAGTGGATACTGCTTCAATGATGTTTCCTATGTCTCTGTCAGTCAATCAACTCTGGATATCAAAATGTTTTACATTAAAAATATAGCTTGAAATCTGTGTGGGTTCATTTAAAATTCTTTTAAAAACATTCTTTTGGATGTTGACATAGTTCCCAACTTATTGGTATTTTAATAATAGTTGTACTGAATTTCTCTACATACATATATATTTTAAGTACATTCATGGTAATGTCAATTAGCATGATGGTTAGATTTTGGATAACTTGACATTAACTAGAGTCATTTGGAGATGGGAACCTTAACTGAGGAATTGTCTCCATTAGGTTGGCCAGTAAGTAAGTCTAGGGGAGCATGGCCTTGAGAATGAATGAGGTGAGAGTTCCCAGCCATCTGTGGGTGGTGCTGACCCTGGGCAGGTATCCCGGGTTGTATAAAAAAAAACAGGCTGAGAAGTATTCATTCATCCAAATGAATACTGCATATCCAATACAAATAATATTCTTTCAAGTAATGATTGGGAGGTAATTCTTATTGTTAGTAAGTAAGAGCTATCAGATAATCTATTGCTTAATTTGTTACCAAATGGAAAGAGACCCAGGGCCTTCCGGTCTAACCTCGACACATTGTTCATCAGAATTTTATCACAATGATGACGAGACTTTTGTCAACAGGAGCTAAACATATTCTAAGCATTTTTAAAAGTCACTAATATTTCAACGATGAATATTGAAACGATGTGTTCAAGCCACGATTTGCTAGGATAAGGTGTTAAATCAGCTCACGTCCGACACATTCTCTCACAGCTTGGTGCCACATCCTACTTAGACTGGGCTGGGATGCAAGGTAACCTCACATAGAAAGTCAGAGAGAAATTGCTGACATCCATAACTGCCTCAGAGCATGAACACCGGAGCCCTTCTACTGTCAGACTGCATCTAGGGCATCCTTCAAGCTGTGAAAAAAAAAAAAAAAAAAACAGCCCCTTCAAAAGAAAATGATGTCTCTATGCCTACCTGCTGGTTCCTGAAACAAACACAAGCTTCCCAAGTTGAGCCAAAGGGATTTTAGAAAAAAGCAAATTCTCCACAGTGTACGCTAGCATAGCATCAATCCATTCCATACCAGGTTCTCAGGCATGCACCCTGTCATGGAGGAACCTAAAGAAGAGCACACACGGTACCTCGGACTACCAGCATTGCCACCAAATGGGTGGATACGAATCATTTTCCCATGGGAGTGCACTGACAGAAACAGAAAAGGCATATGGTAAATTTAAATTTATAATCCTAACACAGGGCTTTCTCAAAGAGGAAAAAAAATCCCTGAAAGAAGTAATTCACCCCTGGTGGCTTGACCAGGGTTCTTCTGACCCCCAAGCTGTCGAGCTTCCTCATGTGTCAGTTCACTTCATTGTGGGTATTGATTAGACTCCAACTAATGGAAGGCATTTTAGCCACAAAGAAGCTAAGATTTCTCATACCTAGCCCCAATCCTCAAGAATCTTGTTCTAGAGGGGGATCTCAGATGATTCTGCTACGTCTTCTGGGCCACATGGTAGACATGAGGACAGTTGAACTTACAGTCAAGAGAGCAAAATTGCAAAGCCAGGAGAGGGTTAGGTTTTAATCTTCTATGTAAAAGAAGATTTGAAACAGTTCACTTTTGGTTGGAGGGAAAAGGTAACCTAAGGGCAGTGACTGATGGAGAAGGAAGAAATGAATACCTTGCAAATTGATAAAAATTGACGTGGGTGGAATAAAACACAAAGAATGAGGCTTCAGAAATGGAGCATATGAGGTCTCAGGCACAGAAAAGACTCACAAAGGCTGCAAAGTATAACTTGCTAAGAAGGATAACAACTGAGAAATTTCCAGTGACTTCGAGACTCCAGGCTTTCTCAAAAGCATTTGAGAAGCTTCACTCCACGTCATGCTTCTGAAATTCTAGCAGGCAGGTGCACTGTGCAATAAGGAACTCAGAGAAAGTGGCTTTCCCCCAAACTCTTGCCCACAGTAAACAATGAAGCCAGTATTTGCATCCCAAGCAGCCTGACTAGGAACCCATTACTCTACATCACAGTGAGATCATGGCATGGTCCTCAGACCAGCTGCATCAACATCACCTAAGAGTCTGCCTTTAACATACCTAAATATAATAAAAGCAATAGACAGCGAGCCAACAGTCAACATCAAATCAAAGAGTGAGAGAATTGAAGCAATACCTCTAAAATCAGGGACAAGACAAGGCTGCCCATTTTCTCACTCTCTACTCAATATAGTACTTGAAGTTCTAGCTAGAGCAATAAGACAACAAAAGGAGATCAAGGGGATACATATTGGAAAGGAAGAAGTCAACTTATCACTATTCTCGGGCAAGATGATACTATACATAAGCAAGCCCAAAAATTCCACCAGAGAAGGCTTAGCAAAGTGGCTAGATATAAAACTAACTAAAACAAAAAAGTAGCCTTCCTTTATACAAATGATAAATGGGCTGAGAAAGAAATTAGAGGAACAACACCCTTCACAATAGCCACAAATAATATAAAATATCTTCATGTAACTCTAACCAAGCAAGTGAAAGATCTGTATGACAAGAACTTCAAGTCCCTGAAGAAAGAAATTGAAGATCTCAGAAGATGGAAAGATCTCCCATGCTCATACATAGGAAGGATTAACATAGTGAAAATGGCCATCTTATCAAAAGCAATCTATAGACTCAATCAAAATTCCAACACAACTCTTCACAGAGATAGAAAGAACAATTCTCAGTTTCATATGGAAAAACAAAAACCCAGGATAGTTAAAACAATTCTGAATAATAAAAGACCTTCTGGGGGAGTCGCCATCCCTGACTTCAAGCTGTACTACAGAGCAATAGTGATTAAAAACTGCATGGTATTGGTACAGAGACAGACAGGTCAATCAGTGGAATAGAATCAAAGACCTAGAAATAAACCCATACAACTATGAACACTTGATCTTTGGCAATGAAGCTAAAATCATACAGGGGCAGGAGAAAATCATGTGCAATGAATGGTCCTGGTCTAACTGGCAGTCTGCATGTAGAAGAATGCAAAATTGATCCATATTTATCACCCTACACAAAGCTCAAGTCCAAGTAAACCTCAACATAAAACCAGATACACTGAATCTAATAGAAGAGAAAGTGGGAAATAGCCTAGAATGTATTGACACAAGGGGGACATTTCCTGAACAGAACACCAATGGCTCCGGCTCTAAGATCAACAACTGACAAATGGAACATCAAGAAACTGAAAGACTTCTATAAGGCTAAAGATACTGTCAATAGGACAAAATGGCAGCCTACAGATTGAGAAAAGATCTTCAATAACCCCACAGCCAATAGAGGGCTAATATCTAAAATATTAAGGAACTCAAAAAGTTAGACCCAAATAAAAACAAAACAAAAAAACACAATTAAAAAAAAATGGAGTACAGAACTAAACAGGGAATTCACAACAGAGGAATGTTGATTAGCTAAGAACCACTTACAGAAATGTTCAACATCCTTAGTCATCAGGGAAATGCAAGTCAAAAGGTCCCCGAGATTCTACTTTACACCAATCAGAATGGCTAAGATCAAAAACTCAGAGAATAGCAGATACTGGCGAAGATGTGGAGAAAGAGGAACACTCCTCCATATCTGGTGAGATTTCATACTGGTACAACCACTCTGGAAATCAATCTAGTGGTTCTAGTGGTTCCTCAGAAAATTAGAAATAATTCTACCTGAAGACTCAATTATACAGATACTGGGCATATATCCAAAAGATGTTCCATCGTACCACAAGGACACATGCTCCAACATGTTCATAGCAGCCTTATTTGTAATAGCTTAAAAACTGGAAGCAACCCAGATGTCTCTCAACTGAAGAATGGATACAGAAAATGTGGTTCATTTACACAATGGAATACTATTCAGCTATTAAGAACGAGGTCATCATGAGTTTTTCAGGCAAATAGATGAAACTAAAGAATAGCATCCTGAGTGAGGTAACCTAGACCCAAGAAGACATGCGTGGTATGTACCCACAGATAAGTAAATATTAGGCAAAAAAGTACAAAATATCCATGATACCTAAGTTAAACAAGAAGGCAGGCTCAAGTGAGGATGCTTAAATCCCACATAGAAGATGTAACAGAGTAATCATAGGAGGCAGAGGAAGAAGGGACCTGGGTGGAAGGTGGGGGGTAAAAGGAGAACAGGATCAGGTATGGGAGGAGACCAGAGAGAAGCCCAGAGGGCTAGGAGAATGAATGGAAATATGAAGCTGCCAGGGGTAGGAGGTGGTAGGTAGGGGGAACCTCTAGAAAGTCCCAGAGTTCTGGGATATGAGAGGCTCCCAGGACTCAATGTGGGTGACCTTAGCCAAAATGCCCAACAGTGGGGAGATGGATCCTAAAGAGACCACCTCCAGTAGTTAGAGCCCCCAGTGGAGGGGTGGGGACAAAATTTTTGACCACAAATTGCTCTGTCTAAAAGAAATACAGGGACAAAAATGAAGCAGAGATTGAAGAAATGGCTGACCAGTGACTAGCCTACCCTGACACTGTTACCGATGCTATGTTGTGCTTTCAGACAGGAACCTAGCATGGCTGTCCTCTGAGTGGTTATACCAGTGGCTGACTGAGACAGATGCAAATACCCACTGCCAAGCATTGGACTGAGGTAGGGAACCCTTGTGGAAGAGTTAGGGGAAGGATTGAAGAAACTGAAGGGGATGACAACCCCATAGGAAGACCAACAGTGTCAGCTAACCTGGACCCCTGGGAGCTTCCAGTGACTAAGCCCCCAACTAAAGAGCACACACGGGCTGGTCTGAGGCCCCTGTCACACATAGAACAGAGGACTGCCTTGTCTTGCCTCAGTGGGCAAAGATGTGCCTAATCCTGTAGAAACTTGATGTGCCAGGGAAGGGGAATGCCGGGGGTGGGGGGAAGTTGGGGGGGGGGGTAAAGGCACCATCTCAGAAGGAAAGGAGAGAGAGGATGGGAGAAAGAAGTCGGGGGGGGGGGGAGGACCAGGAGGAGACAACATTTTGGATGTAAATAAATAAAATAATTAATTTTAACAAAAGAGTCTTCCTGTAATGTCTGTTTCCAAGACCTACCCCAGAACTGCTGATTCAGAAGCATTCTGGGGATAGATGATGCTCAAACCTGCTTCAACAAGCCTTCCATGTGACTCGGGGACAATCGATGTTTGAGAGACACCGCTTTCCCAGCCTTTGAAATAAGAGACTTAGGACACTGCTTCAGCCTTTATGCATTCCAGCTGTGCGACCTTGGTCAGGTCCGCCTGCTTCTGAGCGCCATTTCTCCTCCTCAGAAAATATAATTCATAGCAAAGGTGTGCCCTGGTTTCATTTCTGTCGCTGTGATAAAACACCTTGAGAAGGACTGAGAGTGGCAAGTGGCTTTAATCCCAGGACTTGGGGGGGGGGGTGCGGGGGGGGGGGAGGCAGAAGCAGGTAGATCTTTGGGAGTTGAGTTCAAAGCTAACCTGGTCTGCATTGCCATTTCCAGGACAGCCAGGACTGCAGAGTGAGACCTTACCTTATGCGAACCCACCCCCTCCCAAAGTAACCTAACAAAAACGACTTTCAAGAGATAAGGTTCATTTAGTGTACAGTTCCAGGTTACAGGAGATCGTTTCAGGGAAAGAAAGTAGGAACATCAAGTATCTAGTCACATCCACAGTTGAGAACAAAAAAAGAATCAATTCATGCAGGCTCACTTGTGTGGAGCCCCCTCCACACTTAAGCATTCCAGAACCCAAACCCAACAAACACTGCTACCCACAATGGGCAGGTCTTCAGCCTCACTCAACACAATCAATACAATCAATCTTCCACAGTCATTCCCACAGGTCGACCTGAGGGACGCAATTTCTCCTTGAGAAAATTTCTCAAATAGATATATATTTCAGATATTATAACACTATCACAAATTCAAGTAGGAGCTCATATTATTGAGTTCTTCTAAAAATGCAGGTCATTAAAATAGCCCAGAAATGGCATTGAAAGAATTACAAGCCCTACAACATGCTGTGTTAAGCATATGTGAGAAAAGGAGAGATTGATTTATGCTAATTAGCACAAAATGGATATATAATCACATTCAGAAATTCTTATTGCTTGGAAAATGCTGATAATGCCTTCTGACAATATTTATTTTTGCGATGAATTTGATTTATTATTTCTCAATCCACAGAGTTGATTGCAACTAGGTCAGCCTGGCTGCCATAATTTAGAACAGATGAAGGTGGCATGTGACTTCTTATGCTCAGAAGTCTGTAGATGGTTGAGATGCACTCACATGGATATGACATGGATGTCACAGGAAACAAGTCCTGATCTCCCCAAAGCACCATCCTACCTTTCACTGTTGCTTGTTCCTCGTGTGCAATACCCACACCTCAAAGATGAAAGGCAGGAATAAGCCCCATGATTCCTCACTATACTCCTCAAAAAGTGGTCCTGAAGGAAGACCATCAGATAAAATAACAGGGAACCACAGAGGTGACATCACCAAACTGCACAAACTATCTCAGAACAATTGTGCGTGCTTCACTCTCCCATCTCCCTTTCCTTAACCCAGACTTAGTATTAGATACCTATCACCAAGTCTTCCCCACACTACTTCCAAAATGTTAATCAGCTCATTAGCTTGTCTTCAACCCAACTGGCAACAATAGAGTCCACTAGTTCATTATCCCTGAAGGTACCAAGGTCTGGAGAGTTCATTTGAAAATATCCTTGGCTTTCAAGATGTTTGTGTGGACAACTATGTAACAGGTCTCCGCTGCTGTTCCCTGCACTGGAATCTACCCTTTATGAAAGCTTTACTAGCTTCCAACACAAACAATATTTAATTAAAAAGTGATGTCCTCTCTCAAGGTCTCAGAATCCCATGCATATGCACACAACCTGCCTATGCAATTTCTCTCTGACTGCATCTTTCTTCTAACCCCGAAAAGCCCTAATTATTCTTCAAACTGCTTTGTCTTTTTCTACAATCCCACAGCAAGTGGCTTGTCTTTTCATTGTGGCCAATTTTTTTTTAACTTAGGGGTTGTCAATCCCACACATTGTATTCATAATCCATTGTATGAATGTACCTATTCAACATTGAGCTAAATGCCGTTTGCCAAACTGTCTTCTAAACTCTTACATGTATGGCTGTCAACTAGCCCTTCCTGCCATGCCATCAACTATCAACTACTTTGGCCAGAGAAGCTTCTGTGTTTAGTGGGTGCCGATTAACACAGAGATTTATAACTGGCTGAAGAAAAAAACTACAAATGCTTAGCCCTGCTGGAATAACCATATCATTCCTCAAAGACCCACGTAAGAAGAGGGTGGAAATATTTTAAGAACTAGAGAAAGGAGAGGAGCAGAAGCAAACACTGACTTCTGGGTGCGAGGTGGGTGGTTTCTGTTTCTTCATGCTTAACAAGTGTCTGATATCCATCAGGACTAAATGATCAGACAACTCTCCCTTCCCTCTAAAGTGGTTACAAGTGTCAGCCACTGCTCCAGGGGCCAGATCTGTCAGCAGTAATCAGTCCCCTCTTTTATTTTCATTCAGCATTTGATCTCCTCTTGGTTCCTCTGAGCTCAGTTTACATGTGACAAACGGTGACAGCATTTGAAAGAATAAAATAAAATAAAATTGTGCTGATACCCCAGAGCAAAACAAAGCCCACTTTCGTGAGTGACAGCCACAAAGATCATAGGATAGATGCTTCTCAGTGTCTCTTCTTCCCATTCAGTCAGCGGCTGGGTTTGGAGGAAGGCTGGGACAGGAGCATGGGCTTTTATAATTGAAGGTTTACCTACAATGAAACGATTAAAAAAAAAAAAAAAACTCCCAGTATGTAAATACATTTTTTTTTCTGAGAATAAAAGTAGCTTTTTGGCAGCTTCCCAGAGTTCCTATTTCAAAAAGAAAAAATAAAAATCGTCATTTTAAATGGTTCCAAATCCTGCTTGGGATAACATATTTATATTTAGACAAGTTCCAAGATTTTTCTACTGGCTATATAAAAGAAATACTTTTTTGAAAAAAAAAAACACCTTGTTCAAGTGTCAAGAAATATACTCTGTATTAATTTATAAGTATACCCTTCAAGTGCCTATAAGCCTTTCCTTAAAACATTTATCTCCTCTTTCTTCGGGTGCACTAAACTACACAAGGACACTGGAAGCTCTTTCCTGATCTGAACACAGTGGGGACTCTGCAGCTCACTAATCATCCCAGCACACTTCAGAGCACAGGTCTATGGAGAGGCAAAATGCCTTATTAAGATGAAAGTGACCCCTGAATGCAAATATAATTATTAAATTCCCTTCACTTCCTTTTGACCTTGCTAATTCCTAAAGGGCTTGGGTATTCTTAATAAGCACCATGCCAAAACAAACAGCCCACACTTTGATATTGAATATAAGAACATGGGTTGCCCGTTGTCTTCTTCCATTGTTGTGGGACCCTGGAAGGTGTTTGGCCCCTATTGGCCTGTTTTCTACCTACAAAATGGGTTTTATTTATTTGTTGGAAGCTGGGGACCTATGTCTGTGGTAGAGCAGTCATATAACGTGTATGACCCCTGAATTCCATCCCCAGCACCATCAAAGTTATGTATGGGTTTTTGAAAGACTCCATGCTTTTCAAAGTGCCTATGTTATAACAGGCTCATACAGTTGTGCCTGTTGCTGTCTCACGGGGTTTTCAAGTTCCTCTTTTCCCAGGCAAACTTCTCTCTCTTCAGACTAAAGGGGGACCACATAATTCACTTTCACTTTGCCCAGTAATTAGAACAGAGGGTGCCTACTTTATTTTCAGGGAAGTTTTAAGCGTCATCTATATGAGTTGCTCAGACTCCTTTCCAATGTTCCAGAGGCCTTGGAAGTACATGCTGTTGTAAAGTCTCAGTGATGCTGTGTGTCTGAGCTAGTTTGATGAGTGGACATACACATACTGGTAGCCATTGCAAGAAATTATTTTTCTCTTAAGTCACAGAAACACAGTACTTGCTTGTTACTCTGGGAAACAAACCTCTGTAGTGTTTGGACCAGTACTATGCTTAGTACTTAGTACTATGTACTTAATACTATGCTTAGTACTCTTCTTAATAAGTTTGCTTTCCATCAAATCTCACTAACTGTCCATTAGCTTGTTGGACTTTCTGTTAAAAAATGGTCTAACCTCACCATTTAGCTTAATATAAATATATTTGTTTTTAATATCTATTTTATGTTTAATTGTGTATCTGTGTGTGAGTATGTGCATGTATGTACAGATGCTGAGTTGAGAAGAAAGCGTTGCATATCCTGGAGCTGGAGTTACACGCAATTGTGAGCCATCCCACATGTGTTCTAGGGATTGAACTCAGGTCCTCTGTAAGAGCAATGCATGCTTTTAACTGCTAACCCAGCTCTCCAGCCCCCAGTATTTTTATCTTGATGAAGCATTTGGGTAAGGAGCATAGAATGTGTTAAAGTTTTTTTAATTAAGTTTTTATTCCAAGACAACTTAAGAGGATAGAATTATATTCTTTCCCTTTGCTTCACTTTCTAGATTCTGTCACAGTTCTGTAGGGCACTGACTCTTCAGATTTCTCTACCTCTGAAAATCAAAATGCCCCTGGAGGTCAACAACTCCACATTAGAGTTCATTATCTGGCTAGATATTTTATTTTATTTTAATCTTATTATTTTATTTTATTTTTATAGAATCAGAAACATAAAGCCGTATGTATGAGTATATATGCATATGTATAAAATATATGTATGTATGTATATGTATATTATATATGTATGTATATGGGTTAATGACAGTTGATGTTACTCCCTATTAAGAATGTGAATGGTGGAATGGATGCTTGGAAATAACCAGTTTGAGAAAGTTAGAGAATGTCTCAGTTACATAGCGCTGCTTTAAACTTCCCCCAAAACAGATTGGAATAACACAGCAGCTATCTTTTTGTATCTTGGGACTTTTAGAGCTCAGGAATTTGAGACACACTCTACAAACGGTTCTTCTGCTCCGTGTGGCAGCGAGGCTGGCCTGGAGATTTACTCCTATATTTGACCACGTGTTAGGGATACCTGAAACATGAGGCTCAGTCTTGTCTGTAAACTTGAGTCCCAACATGGTCGTCCTTTAATAGCTGAATTTCTTATATAGAGAGTAGATCAAGTTTCCCAAGAAGATCTTTTCTAAGACATAATTTGTAAGATCTCTTTTAATATAGGCTTGCAAATGCTAGAATTTTACATCTACTGAGGTTTTTTGTTGTTGTTGTTTGAGGTTTTATTGTTTGTTTTGTTTGTTTGCTTGCTTGCTTGCTTAGGCCAAAACCAAACCAAGCTTATTTAACCTGGACATATATCCAGGTTATATGTCTCCATAGAAGGGATGGAAATGCATTTGCAAACATTTTTCTTATAACTTGGAACTGTGACGTGTTGCCTGCTCTTCTAGTTGTCCAAGGCTCCATTGGGTCCAAAGACCCCAGCCACTACAATAAGCTTTGAGGAGAAAACCATAATCTCTTTACCCCTTAAAGACTTACATGTCTTCCTTATAGACTTAAATAGTACAGTGGGTTATTGAAATTTATTTATAAAATCCTAATCTTCTGGGTATTTTCTTCATCTTTCCCTTTGCACTCTCCAATTTTAATATGGCCCCTGGACTTTGAACCCACATGAAGCTGCCTCTCATATTCCTTATGTTGAAGGATAATCCTCTGTCAGTGTCAGGAATCAGATGAGATCAAGACCTGGTAGCAGATGGCAAAGAGGAGAGGACAGATGGTGCATAGGATTCTGGTCCTAATGGTGTTGCTACTGTAGACAACTCTAGGCCAGGCCCAAGGTGACTTAAGAGTCTTGCTTTGGGTTTTCTCTGTCAACCTTGAGTAAGCCACTCATGTTTTCTAGAGTTCTTTGTATTTACTATCTTTCTACTTTCTGTGACAAATTTCCCGAGGAAAGGCAACTTGAAGAAAGAAATGTTTATTTGGGCTCACAGTTTGAGAGTACAGTTCATTATGGACAGAAGTCACAGCAGCACAGGGTGTGGTGGCCAGTCACAGTATGCCCATCATCAAGAATCAGAGAGAGAGATGGATGCTGGTGTTCCACCTGCTTTCTCTTTTTTATTCTGCCCGGGACTCCAGCCAATGGTGTCACCCATGGTGGGTTAGCCATAGTTACCTCAGTCTAGAAACTTTCTCATTGCTACTCTCAAATGTTTTTCTCCCAGGTGATCCTCAACTCTGTCCAGTTGACACTTCATGTTAGCCATGGTATGCTTCCGCCTCTATACTTGGGAAGGTAGGATCCAATGCTCCCAATAGATTCAACAGTATAACATTCTAAATTGAAAACAGCCTACCCACAAAGCAGATACACATGGAATCTGATTTTTAATGTATTCCTCTGTGAGCCCCCAGCTTTTTCTTATGTCTTTGGAAAGAGATTGGGACTCTTTCTTTTAAGATTTATTTATTGTATGTATGTGAGTACACTGTCACTATCTTCAGACATACCAGAAGAGGGCATTGGACCCCATTACAGATGGTTGTAAGCCAATGTGTGGTTGCTAGGGATTGAACTCAGGACCTCTGGAAAAGCAGTTACTGCTCTTAACTACTGAGTCATCTCTCCAGTCCCACAGTGAAGTTTTAAGAACCCATCTGTAAGGTGCTATATGTGTTTCCCAGTGTTGAGTCATGGTAAAGACTACACCCCAAGGTCAGTTTCCCCTCATTTCCTATCAATGTATGCATTCTCCTCAACTCACTTATGGCTCCCCAGACTCAGTGCTTCTGATGGCTAAGGGAAGCACTCCATAGAACTGGTTAGTGGTAACACCACCACCACCAAGGCTAGTCCCCAAATTCAGGAGAGAAAGGAAAAACTAGAGGGTCTCAGAAGACTTTCAGATGACTTCAAAAATTGATCTGTTGTTTCAACGTTCTATCTACCCTGTTTTTCATGGATTAAATTGTTCTTATTCTCCCAGAGTCTATTTAAGAATAGTAAGAAATGGAGAGAGTATTAATTTTTACCCAGTGAAAATCTGAGTAATAATGTTACTAAAATGAGTGGCAATGAGATCTATCATGTTTGTAGATACCATATATATGTATATATATATACATATATATATATATATACATATACATATACATATATGTGTGTATATATATACATATATATATGTATTCATATATCAACTTACTATTCAGTATAGTTCTAAATAATAGATATTATGATGTCAGTGTCCTCAAGATAAGACAGAAAGCCGAGGATCAAGAAGGTTAAGTAATATTCTTAAAGTCTCACAGTGGAATTGGTGACAAAGCTGGCACTCCAACCCACGAAACTTGATCCCAGCAACAGTGCTGCATGGCCAGTGGGCTTCTCCCACATGGAATGACCATGGCAAAGAAATCTGGATGGAATGTTTTGATGAGCTTTAAGAATGGAAGAGTCAGCATGAAGTTGTGTCTCTTAGGCCAATTTCCTTCCATCTCTGTATCCACTTAGCAATTACCTGAGAAAAGTAGAAATGCTAGAAACATTTATTGGGACCTAAGAGATGGCTCAGTGGATAAAGTATATGCAGTGCTCACCAAAATTCAGATTCCCAGAACCTATGGAATGTCAGACAGGCATAGTGGCCACCTTAATTCCAGCACTAAGAAGAAGAGACAGAGAGTCTCTGCAACAAGCTGGCAAGCTGTTGGGAGCCAACTCCTAGCAGAAATCGGCTATCATCTTTGCAGCCATTTCAGGCCATATACCCTGACAAGAGACTTGTTTTCAACAGCCTACAACAGCTGAGCACACTCTGATAAACATCTTGTTTAACCCACATATCTTGTTTTGCTGTTTAGTGCCCCTAGCTGCAAGGCACATGTGGTCTCCATGCCTGCAAGGCACGTGATATCCACGCCTACAAGGCACCTGGCAAAGCGTATAAATACCCCGGACTTCCTTTCAATAAAAGGGACTTGATCACACACCCTGTCTTGTCTCCATTCTTCGCGTCTCTTGCCCCTCCATTTCCACTCTCTCCCTTGCTAGACCCTGACCCGCAGACCGGAGCAGCAGCTCGGGCCAGGACACAGTGGCCCCCAAGCCTGGCAGTGTGGACCTCAACAGCCAGCCTAACTAGTCAAATCAGCAAGTTCTGAGTTCAGCAAGAGATTCTCCCTCGATAAAATGGAAAGAGAATAAGGAAGAACTTGCAGAATACCCCCCCACACACACACACACATGCTCACATGCTCCTACACACATATGCAATCACTTACACTGATACAATACACACCATACATATGAAATTTTTTTCTTATAAAAAAACAAAATAACAAAACTGGTTCACCAAGTGTAGCGCTAATCTTTCTACTTTAAGAATTGGGCACAGATAAGCAAGACACCAAGTCACAAGGTCAACACTCCTAGGCCCCTCACCTCAACTATTCAAAGTAGGTTATTCAAAACTACAGAACTGGACCAGTTGGTCTTCAATTACCATAGCAACTGGCTTCCTTGGTGGTTCCCCCCAAGTAAACAGACAGGGGAAGGGCCATCATTAAAATCTATTATGAAGTAAAGGGGTTATTTAGAAATAAATTATCCCACTGAACACTTATTATTTTAGAATGAGAGACATTTGCTTTTGCCAGAACCTGTTCCCAGGTCTCTGTACAGCTTTCTGTTTCTCTACACAAAAGGTTCATAAAAGTCCTTAACTTCTGCTTTCTCTCACAATTAGACATTGTAAAATCTATTGTGCGCATACCTGTTTATATATACATGTGTGTATCTGTTTATGCACATACACAGATGAACATATACACGTATGCAGTAAGTATATGCATATATAGATAACTCACCTAGCACGTATACAGGCCAACTTCCTGATCTCCCCTCAGTAGAAGACTCCCAGCTTAAATGACAGTGACAGATGAGCTGCTCATATGGAAGCAGACTTAGCTGAGACAGAACACCAAAGCAGTATCTCTCTTCCCTTCCTCTAATGAGAAAAGGGTCAACTCAGAATGATCTGATTCATTAGTTACGCTGGCAGTAAAAGGTGTCTGCCTGCTCCCCCTCCCCCAGGCTATGCTAATAAGACCAGGTCAGTCTGCTGTGTATCCTCTCAAAAGGGATGCAAAATAGAAATACAGGAATGGGGGGTTCCTCAAAAGGAAAGTTACATCATTAAGTCTTACCAGTGGCTTTGAAGCCATCAACAAATTGAATGGGGAGCCTGGGGAAGGGACTGGCATAGTCTCTCTTGCAAGGAGGAACTGCTTGTCAAATTTTAACTAGGCTCTTGAGGTTAGATAAGATGGTTTATACATGTCCCTTTCAACTCTGAGACTACAAGTCAAGAAAACCTGGTTGAGATCAAGAGGAGAAATTATAAGCGGGGAAGACACCCTGTAGGAGAGTCAGAGATGAAAGCACAGATTTCACAGTGTGGTTGTAAAAGCCCTGGATGGTAAGTGAGGGATTCCTGCCTCCTACTTGACAGGCTATAGACCTAATCTCAGAAGCTTCCAATGTCCCATGAACTAAAGGCTTAGGCCTCAGCTGGGCACTACTAGGGTGACAGAAACTTTGAGTGGTAGGGTCTTTTAGGAGGTCGTTGACTCAGTGGGGGGCAGGCTCCTGAGGGGACAGCTGGTCTCCGGCCCCTCCTTTTCTTTTGTTGGGTTGGGCATAGAGATTGGATGCTGTACAATGCCACTCTCTCCTCTTATCATGTGCTTACTTACCCATAAGCCCAAGAGTTAGGAGGCCGAATGACCATGCACTGAAACTTCCCAAACTATGAACCAAAATAAATCTTTCCTTTTTTGTAGGTTGACTTTGAGTCAGCTAGGCTAGAGACTGGCTACCCCTAGATGTCCAGTCCCTCACTCTGAGGAAGAGGGATTTATTCATTACACACAGGCAACCCCTGTTCCCACTAGCCCCAACTGCTGGGTAAGACTACAAGAAATCTCTGCACGGCCTACGCCAGCCTCCCTAGCCCAGCTTGTCTTGTATCCAGAGAAAACTCTGCTTGCTGCTTCTACAAGGCATAAATGCCAGCACTGCAGATACAGTCCTATAAAAAGAAAATCAAAGGTGACTGCCCAAGACTGAGATGGTTTTATACCTGTCATTATCCTAAGTGGCTGTGTAAAGAAAGGAAATTAAAGAACAGACCCTACATTCTAATGCTTAAGTATACAGTGGGTTTTAAAGGCATTTGTCCATGCATAGACATGCTTGTCTTGTGTATTCAGAACTCATCCAACAAACAAGCCAGGTTATGAGGAAATGGAATTCAGTAAGGATAAGTATCACAGCCTGGTTCATAACCACAGACCACATAAGCACAAGTCAGAAAGAAAGCCATGGGAGCATTCATTGATTGAACAGAGGATAGGGTATTGGAAAGAGATGCTAACAGTTGCACATGACACAGCTGTGACAGAGATGACTTAGACTGCAAAGTGGAAAGCAAGTTGTCAGTTTTAGTCAAAAAAGACAAAACAAAACAAAGCAACCCCTGCAAGAATACTCTACCTACCGCCCCTTTCCCTGGAAGCCTCATTTAAGCTTCTCACTAACCCAGCCTGGATGCTAACACCCCAGGAAATAAATAGTCAGGGGTTGGAGGAAGACTTACATGGTTTTATGTTTTTAATATTATGTCCATGGTTGATTCTTAAATTCTTTTTAAATGTTTGGTTTATAGAGAGACAGAGAAAGGACAAAAACACAATGACAACAGAAAGCTGAGTTAAAATTCCCTAACCTACTTTCCCTCCCAGAGTTCCCACTGTGGGTCTGAGATGACAAAAGAAGAAAACATTGGGGTTTTTGTTTTCTCCAGACAATGAAGGTGGCAAGGGGGGACCAAAGATGAGAAGGGAGACTTTCAAGTCTCTACTAGCATCATCTCTGAGGTGACTGCCAGAAAATTCAAGGGGAAATGTAAGTGAGGCAAGCTCAGGGGACAAACACACCAATGATGGAGTGAATTACTTCTGAGTAAGAGCCTGTATGGTGACCTGGCTGTGTAATAGCTGGGGAAGGATTTGGCGGTTGGCTTCTAAATATTTGAGAGATTCAACACTCCAAAACACTAAATACCAGGTGGGCTGGGATGATGGATCAGTCAGTTAAGTGCTTTCCATGCAAGCAGGAGGATCTGAATTCAATCCCCTGCTCCCATGTAAAAGCCAGGCACAGTGGCACACAGGTGTAATCCTATGGCTGGGAAGACAAGAGGAGTCCAGGGCAGGACAGCTAGCCAGGTTAGTTGGATAAGTGAGCTCTAGGTGAAGTGAGGGACTTTATCTCAAAAACTAAAATGGCAAGAGACTGAGAAAGGCACCCACCATTGACCTCTGGCATATATATATATATATATATATATATATATGTGTGTGTGTGTGTGTGTGTGTGTGTGTGTGTGTGTGTGTGTGTGTGTGTGTGTGTGTAGTATCATAGACATATGAACAAATTAGACACTAAAATATAAAATGGAAATATTATTTCAATGAGGCTACTTTAGAAGGGAAAACTTATACTTTTCTTTCATCATATTTGTGGAAATGCAAGTCAGTTACAAATGGATTGTTCTAAGCAAAAGCATTAAAATATGTTGGAATCAAAAGAGGAAAGTAGAGTAAAAGATTCCTCTCTGCGAGAGAAATCTGAAGATCAGAGTCTCCTTCCTGCAATAGCCTCGCTGCAGCACCAAATAGGTGAGAAGCACACGTTTCCCCAAAGCTGCCTTACATCACAGAGCGAGTCCCTGGGAGGAACTCTTTAGCACACTGGCTGACGTTTCACTTCATCCAAGCAGGACACAGTCTTCCCTTTACAGCAACAGATGAAATACAGTATTAATTAGCTTCCCGACACCTTCTTTTGGGACTGTGAAAAGCAGCACAAGAAAAGAGAACCTCACACCTCAACTAGAACTTGAAACTAAAGGGGCATGCCAGGCTGAAAATCCCATCAAAGCATCTGTCACTTTCCCGTGATGATACCTAACCCCTCCTACCACCACCCTATATAAGGACAGAAACCAGCTATGCTGCTGTGCCTCAGCTATCTAGACAGTCCTTTCAACAGAGATGGAGAAAAACAATGATTACCTTCACAAGACCCACACAAGATCAAGCCAGTTAAAAGTGCTTTGGCCCGTCTTTGAAGGAGTAACAAAATACTCGTGGGAGCAAATATGGAAACAAAGCATGGGACAGAAACTGAAGGAGGGGCCGTCCAGAGACTGCTCCACCTGGGTGTCCATCCCTTGTGCAGTCACCAAAGGTAGATGCTGATGTGGATGTCAGGAAGTGCATGCTGACAGGAGCCTGATATAGCTGTCTCCTTAGAGGTCTGCTAGAGCCTGAAATATACAGAGGCAGATGCTCACAGCTAACCATTGATCTGATCATGGGGTTCCCAATGGAGGGGTGAGAGAGAAGTCTGGAGGAGCTGAAAGGGTTTGCAGCCCCATGGGGAGAGCAACAAGACCAACCAACCAGAGCTCCCAGAGTCTAAACCACCAGCCTGGGAGCACATAGGGAGGGACCCATGGCTCCTGCTGTATATGTAGGGGAGGATGGCCTTGTCAGGCATAGGTGGGAGAGGAGGTCCTTGGTCCAGTGAAGGCTGGATGCCCCAGTGTGGGGGAAATCGTGGGTGGGGAGGTGTGACTGGGAGGGTGGGTGAGGGCACGTCCTCATAGAAGCAGGAGGAGGGGGGATGAGATAAGGAGTTCCTGGGGGGGATGGGGAAAGGGAATTACACCTGAAATGTAAATAAAATATCCAATTTTAAAAAAGTGCCAGCATGGATTGGAGAGGGGCTACCAAGGCCTTACCCCTGGCTAAGAACCCTGGCTGAGAAGCTAGTGGCAGTAGTGGCAGCTGGAAATAGCGGAGTCACTTTTCATTTTTTAGGGAAGGTCACTGTTTGGTTTCCCATGCTTCAGTGGATGAGCGCACACTCATGTACATGCATATGGGCAATGCTGGTTAAAGCTGTGCTAATAGAAATAAACAAATGGAAAGGGAGAAAGGAAAGAAGGAAGGAGGGAGGGTGAGAGGAAAGAAGGAAAGAAAAGTTTAGGGCAAGATATTTTGGGGGAAACTTTTGGAGAATTTAAGGGAACCAGTATAAGTGAGTATGACCAAGATACACGTATGTATGTTAGAAATGTTCAAAAACTCAATAAGAATGTGGTGAGGAAATAGTTGTGAATGGGTTTACCACAAATGAAATCTATGACCTGGCAAGAGCTATCTCGGTCCTGTTTTAAACATCGTCTAATCCACACATGTATATCAAAATGCTACATGTTATGTTATGACTATAAACACGAGCAATTATCAGTCAAAAGTGTTTCAATGGATCATTTGGGTGACTGCTGGAGGCTCTGGACGTTTCCTCCTTTATTTCAGTTACTGTCATTTCCCAAACTAGTCTACAAGGTAAACTGTTTTACCACTAAAAATGTATCCATTCAGAGCTCTGACCACTAAAAATGTATCCATTCAGAGCTCTTAACAAAGAACAACTTAGGCTAGTCCGGTGTCTTACACACGTCACATAACTCAACAAAAGCAGTTGCAAATGCATAAACAAGTTTATCCTGAGAGATAAGTTACTGAAACTATCAGAATTCACGGGAGTCTAGTCAATCTGCAGGTAGGTATTCGCCGTGTACTTCACAAGCACAGGATACAAGCATGGGGCAGGTCCTGCAACTTGAGAAAATGAAATGCTACATTTAGAAAATGAAGTAACGTAAAGGGGACGGTGGGTCTCTCAGATGCAACTATTTGTTCACTGTCATGAGCAGCCTGCTTTCCCCTCTTAGCCTTTACCTCCATTAGAGTTCATGGCTAACTCAGAGTCACGGGGAAATTATTTGGAGTGTTTAATGCTAGTATTGGTGATAGCGTGCTATTGCTCTTTGCTTAAGTGAATATGCTTAGGTTAGACATTAAAACATACTGCTTTTTAAAAGACCCAAATGTCCTTTGTGATGCATGTTTAACACCACATTTTTTCATCTACAAAATACACAGACCATAGATAGATAGATAGATAGATAGATAGATAGATAGATAGATAGATAGATAGATACTGTTTGTGTGTGTGTATATACACACACATACACACACAAATACTCTAGCCACATTATTTTTGTGGATATTCTGAAATCTTATGATTTTGTTAAAGTGCTACTTCATACTGCGTTGAGCAAACAGAACCTTTAAATAAAAGGAAAAGATAAACTGATTATCTTCTGTCTTTAATTGTCTTACCACTTTTATTTTCTAAGCCACTTCAACAATATCTTCCTAAATATTAAAACCAGGGAATGCCAAAAGCATACAAAAAATAAGTAACATTCTGGGTGAATTTAAGATTTCCTGTAAATTTCTAAATTCTCAAGCACCTGAGTTTAGAATGTTAAGAGTAAATTCTGGTCCACGGGATTTTTCTAAACTTAAGAGGGGGAAAAAAAATGAGGTGTAGCTATTTCTCTCTGTAAGTAGGATGATCCTAAAATGTACAAAAAAATTGTGTGTTTCAATTTAAAACACAAAACCTGGCAGGTGTGTTTCAATTTAAAACACAAAACCTGGCAGATCTAATTTACATTTGCATTTATATTCTGAGAGAGTTCAGTTGCTAGAATGCCATGTTGCATCTACAAAATACACAGACCATAAATTCTTTGCTCTGATAGGAAGCCACAGGACTTATGTTGGGTAATCTAATTTATTGGAGACCTTATTAAATTTTTTTTTTAAATCAGATTTATTCATTGTATTTTGCCTGCATGTATGTCCATCACGGTATGTGTGCTGGGTGCCTGTACAGGTCAGAGAGGCCACAGGATGCCCTGAAACTGGAGTTTCCGATGGTGTGAGCCACTATTAGGGTACTGGGAGTTGAACCTAGGTCCTCTGCTAGTAGTAGAGTAACAAATGCTCTAACCACTGAGCCATCTCACCAGCCCTGAAGAAGAGTCCTTTAATGTTCACAGTCACCACTCCATTTTCGGACCTTCAACATTTTTCATCTATACATCCACCCAGCTGTAAAGTAGCTCAATATCTCAATACCAGTGCCTTATTTATGGGTAAAACATGATTCAGAGTGAAGTAAAATGAGCATCACTCTGCAGATTTGACATGACTGTCTCTTGAATTTGGGGACAAGGAAGGATGGCATTGCGCTGGTCAGATCTGCTCCTATGACAAGATACCTTAGAGAAGGTATTTTGGCTCCTGGATTTGATAGCTTCGGTCTTTCATGGCAGGAGGACCCAGCAACATAGAGCACATCAGACTGGATGGAAAGGAGGCGGGGCACAAAGAGAAGGGAGGGGTACATTAGCAGCCTTTCTCCTTTTTCTCCTTTCTCTCTCCTTTCTCCTTCCTCCTTTCCTTTCTCTTTTCTCTTTTCTCTTTTCTCTTTTCTCTTTTCTCTTTTCTCTTTTCTCCTTTCTCCTTTCTCCCTTCTCCTTTTTCTCCTTTTTCTCCTTCCTCTCTCCTTCCTCTCTCCTTCCTCTCTCCTTCCTCTCTCCTTCCTCTCTCCTTCCTCTCTCCTCCCTCTCTCCTCCCTCTCTCCTCCCTCTCTCCTCCCTCTCCCCTCCCTCTCCCCTCCCTCTCCCCTCCCTCTCCCCTCCCTCTCCCCTCCCATCTCCCCCTCCCCCCCCCTCTCCCCCCCTCTCCCCCCGTCTCCCCTCTCTCCTCTCCTTTCTCCTTTCTCTGCACTGGTGTCTCCAACTCAAGGGATGGTACCACCAACATTCGAAGTAATTTGTTCTTTCTTTGCTAATCTTTTTTTAAGAAACCCTCCCAGAAATGTGCTTTACAAATCTAGTAGGCCCTTCTCCATCAAGTTGGCAGTCCGAGTCATGAAAAGAACCCATGAGAACAGACTGAGGGAAATAAGCCAGGCAATGGCCACCCACTGCACTTGGGAGAACAACGCTACACAGAACCCTCAGAACTGGCTGGTTGACATCAGCATGTCTAAGGCATTCCCTGAGAGTCAGCGAGTCTCTGTGCCACAAATCACTGCAGTGCCGAGAAGACAAGAAAAGCTCAGGATAACCTCAAAGTGAACACCTGATCCATAGCAAAGCAGCCAACAGCCCATGCCCTGTTTGCTGATAGAAGGCTTGGCTGGTTGCATGTAGACTTCAGCATCTATGACAATCTCTCTGCAGAACACTAAGCTTCCTCTCTCACTACAACATAACCAGGCAGCAGATCCTTCTCCTCAGTGGTGACTCAGGGAGACTGTACTCTTTTTAGTGACCATAGAAATAGCAATGGGCACAGTGACTGGGTTAAGACTCCATAGAGATATACTGACTGATCATACCCTGGGGCCTTTGCACTGTGTCAATGATTCTAAATAAACCTACCCTTTATCTCAGAAGAGGTGAACTGACATAACCCCCTTTCCCAAAGTAAAGGTGAGAAGACTGCACAGGGTTGCTTATGAATTAATCCATAAAAGCAGCAATGTTTGTTCATGTAGAAAAATATGCCATAACATGTTTGTGAATATTAGAGCTAGGATAAACCTTGGGAACTGAACTAATAATCCTTTAATTAAACTATCCTGCCTCCCTCCCAGTAATTGATGAACTAGTTTCCATGATGAAATTCTCCATACACAGCTACGACTTGTTTATTGAGCAGCGCAGATGTCAGTGCTTCCCTGCATTCCTTTGGTCCCCAGCTGTATTCCAGCAGCTACCATCTAGCCACAGCTCTTTGTCAAATGTGTCTCGTAGACACTGGTTCCTGCTCTGCTCCTACCCATGGATGCTTGCAGTCCCAGCTTATTAACAACCAGTGACTAGAGTCCTGCATGTAGCCCAGCAGTTGAGCTCTTGCCAAGCACGTACAAAGCCCTGAGCTTTTCCCCCTGACACCCTGACAATACATGCCTACCAATGAATGTCAGAAGTTGATGAATTAAATGTCTGTTACTAATAATGCAATGCCCTCCATTGGCTCATGCACTTGAATGAGTGGTGGTGCTTGTTCTGGTTAGCTTTCCATTGCCGTAGTAAACCACTATGACCAAAGCAACTTGGGGGAGAACGGAGTTATTCAGTCCTTCATCAAGGAAAGCTAAGGCAGGCACTCAAAGCAGGAACCAGAAATAAAAACTAAAGCAGATGCTGTGAAGAAGCGCTACTTACTGAAGCTATCTTAAACAACCCAGTACCAACTTCTAGAGCCAGCACTGCTCACAATGGGCTGAGCCATCCCACATCAATAATTAACCAATAAAATGATTATGACATTTTCTCAATTGATGTTCTCCTTTTCCAGTGGCAGTAAATTATGTCAAGTTGACATAGTACCAAGCTGATAGAGCTGTTTGTGGTAGCCATAGCATTGTAAGAGGTATAGCTAGCTTCAGGAACTAGAACACTGTGGGCAGATCTTATGGGTTATGGTCCTACCCATCCTGCATCTAGCCAAATCCCTTTCTCTTTCTGATTCCTAGTTGTCTAATGTGTAAGCCATGACCTAGAACCATTCCTACTGCTGTCTTCCCCGCCATTATGAATCTTACACTCTAACTATAAGCCAAAATAAATAGTCTCTCCCCTGAGTTGCTTCTTGTAAAGTATTTTATCAGAGCCACCAGCCAAGAAGCACATGCTTCACCTCTTTTCTTCTATACCCTCACCCCAGTATTTACTGGGATAACCTCCATCTTAGCCCAATGGCTGCTATAGCCAATCATCACACGCCGGGTACCTTACAAGCAACAGATAACTATTTCTTATAATTCTGGAATTGGAGGTTTGAAGCCAGAGTGCCAGCAGGTTGGGTTCTAGTAAGACCCTCTTCCCACTAACAGACTTCTGACTTCCCGTTATGTACTTATATGGCAAAAAAAAAAAAAAAAAAAAAAAGCTACAGATGTGTTTTCTAAAAACACTAAACTCACTCATCCATCCTTCTGATCTTCCTACCTCTTTATCCTAGTTGTAATATGCTAAAGGATTAAGATGTAAACATGAATTTAAGAGAAGCATAAACCTAGAGTCTATAACAATTCCTCAAACTACATGAACTCAAATTCATGTCCTGGAGCTGAACCTAAGATACTGTTTTACTATGTCAGGTTAATGCTTACTTTCTTTGTCATTTTATCTTAATAGCCATCATAAACCCACAAATATTTTAACGTTTTTCAGATAACGATCCTGGCAGATGAGCACTAAAGGAATAGAAGAGCTGGAATTCAAAAACAGATCTGACTCCAGAGTCCCCTTTAACTGCCGAGAACTACTACTCTAGCCCTGGATGCCTGCTGCCTTGCAGGTGTCTATAGACAATACCCTTAAAGGTCTTGACTCTGTACTCATGGAACTCAATAATCAATAGGAAACAAATCAATCATACATTCACGTGTGTGAACTCCAAGAGAGTACTGGATTCAGTGGTAAGCTGTGATGGTTTGTATATGCTCAGCCCAGGGAGTGGCACTATTAGGTGTGGCCCTGTTGGAGTAGGTGTGGCCTTGTTGGAGTAGGTGTGGCCTTGTTGGAGTAGGTGTGTCATTATGGGTGTGGGCTTTAAGACCCTTGTCTCAGCTGCCTGGAAGCGAGTATTTTTCTAGCTGCCTTCAGAAGAAGGTGTAGAACTCTCAGCTCTGCCTGAACCATGCCTGCCTAAATGCTGCCATGCTCTCACCTTGATGATACTGGCCTGAACATCTTAACCTTAAAGCTAGCCCCAACTATGTTGTTTTTATAAGAGTTGTCTTGGTCATGATGCCTGTTAACAGCAGTAAAACCCTAACTAAGACATAAGCCTTGAGGGAAATGCAACAAGGAAGGACATTGCTGATGTCTGCTCCCTTCCCATGAACTAATCAGAGCCCTGTGTAGACAGGTTTAAGCAGAACTGGACTGTCACAACCATTGGAAAAAAGCTTCAAGGAGTTTTTAACCAAGGGAGATGAAAGAAATACATCTTCATCTTCTTTGAACCCATAGATGACTGCAGGTGTCACCGGCATTACTTGCACATACCATTTCCCACAGCCCTGGGTTCCATCCATCAAACAACACAAACTTGCTATGGTGGCTCATGCCTATCATTATGGTACTTAGAAGTAGAGACTAGAGGATCAGAAGTTCAAGGCCTCCATCTCAAAAAAAACCAACCCCCAAATGTTGCAGTGAATTTTGGCTACACTGCTTAGAGCTCTCGGTGGACCACATGTGTGTACCTGCCCAGGAGCGAGTTTTGGATCCTCAAATGAAAGAAACACATGTGTGTGTGTGCGCGCGCACGCACACGCACACACTAGCTTACTTTTAAAATGTCTTGGCTAACTCAAAGACTGGGCACTCGTAAACCTTCCCCTGCTACCCTGGGCCCAGTTGTGGAAGTGTCCAATGGCCTTTTACCCAAAATCTCACATGGCTGGGTGGCTTTATCTCCTGTTGCTACTGCATCATCCCATGTCATGCTACTTCTTCCCCAAGTCATGGTGATTCTGCCCCCTTTCTCTCTGTGTCCTGCCTCTGCAACTCTAAGTGTCCTGCCTCATGCCTATCCATTGGTCATTGGCATCTTTAATTGATGGATAAAACCAATTGGAGACAAGGGCCTTCAGCATCTGGACATGCAGATTCCCAATTGAATTTTGGTTCATTAGAACCAATCTCCAATACCCAAACCCAAACCAAATCAAAGCACACACACATGTGCATGCAAGTAGGGGCTGGAGGAATTCAAGGGTCAAGAGGACAGCAGTAGAGAATGTTGAGAAGCAGGCTGTAGTTTCTTCTGTAATCCTAGCTCTTGGGAGTTGGACCCAGGAGAATCAGTTCAAGGCCATCCTTTGCTATTACCAAGTTTAAGAAATGTCCATACTCTGTGTGACCCTGCCTCAAACAAACACACAACCCCACCCCCCCAAGAAATGCCCCCCCAAACAAACAAACAAACAAACAACATTTTTTAAAAAGCTAGAGAAGGGGGCTAGGAATGTGACTCACTTGGCAGAATGCTTGCCTGGCATGCATGAAATTCAGTCCAACAGAGTTGTGGAAAATAAGAGTGCACTTGTAATCTTAGCACTCAGGAGGGAGAGGCAGGAGGATCAGAAGTTTAAAGTTATCTTTATGCTTGATCATAAGTTTAAGGCTGGGCTGGGCGATGTCTGTAAAACCCTGACTCAAAACAAAACAAAAAAACAACATCAGAAAGAGAGAGAGAGAGAGAGAGAGAGAGAGAGAGAGAGAGAGAGAGAGATTGGCGATGGGAAAACCAGAAGACCTTCCTAATTATTTAATTATTTCTGGCTATGAAGAGTGCAGGGGTGATATGTGAAGAGCCAGTAGCTCTTCCTCCCCTGGGCACCACTCACTGACACTGGCAGCCCTGCTGGCCCAGGCTTGAGGGTGGAGTGGGGATGGGGGTGGCTACCTGTCCCCCTCAGCTGTACTGTGATGGTTGCTGATTCCATCACATGCAAGTTTCCTTCCATCTAGGAAAGCTTTTATGTGGGTGGCAGGGTGCAGTAGGAAGGATGTGGAGCGATTGTAAGTTGTGTTTAATGTATAGTCAGGCCTCAGACAGGAGGGTCACACAGGATGCCTAGCATGGACATTACTTTGTTGATATTAGAGGTACAAGGTGACCAGGAATAATATGAATACTTGGGAGATGGTTTTGTGGGTAAATGCCTGCCATGTGAGTGTGAGGAACAGAGTTTGGATCCCTGGAACTCATGTAAATGCCAGGTATGCATGGCAACCTTCCTGTGATTTCAGCCTCATAAGGAGGTGATCAATGCAGCATGCTGGCCAGCAGTGTGATCTAAGTTTCATTGTCTGACCCATCTCACTGAATAAGGATGCTGAGCCATAAAGGATGAGTCTAAATATCAACCTTGGTCCTCTACACATATACCCACCATGTATGTGTGCTCACATCCATGTATACATGTATACACCATACACACATACACACATATGTGCACACACACATGCACACATGTACAGACATACACACACAGAGACATATACACACAGATGCAGATACACAGAAACAGAGACATAGACACAGACACACACACATGCACAGATACACACATGTACAGACATACAGACACACAGAAACATATAGACACAGACACACACATGGAGAAACACAGACACACACACAGGCATACATACACACACAGAAAATAGAAAAAGGAAAGAGTGTTTAGAAAGACTTATATGTAGCATCAATTGTCTGGGGCTGTATTTGGCATTATTTTTAAGTGTGATAATACAGCTGCCAGAGAGGCAAACGGAAAAGGCATTATAAAGCACAAGCAATATAATGCAAATATTAAAATAGTGAGGGAGGCTCAGAATGAGGGACACAGACCTGGAACCCCAACGGGCATTCTAGAGGGAACAGAGGAGCAGGTGGAAGTTATTTAAAAATAATAATAAGGGGGAAATTTACATAGTTTGAGGAATTTACATTTATTTACTCTCCAAAAGTCAGTTGTGTCGAATTAAAAAAAAAAAATCAAAAACAAAAACCCCAAACCCAGAAAGGAACACTCTGCTTGGAGTTCTGACAGGCAGCAAATGAAGCTCACAGCGCCGTTCTAGAAGTGGCTGTTTGCCTAATTCACTTGATACTACGTCACTCCAGAAATACAAATTGCTCTGCAAACAGCACTCTCTTTATGGCACTTGGCTATTAAAAAAAAAAAAAAAAAAAAAAAATCCCTTTCTCTGCTACCGCTTACAGAATGATGTTTATACCCTAGCTTAACACTTGAGTCCCTGTTAACTATGGCGATTTCATCTCCATCCATCTAATTAAAACAAGATATCTGTACCTGTGGCCATGCTAGAAACTCCATCCACAATGCCATCTCCAGTTGTAAAAATGTCTCCATATTGCATGCAGTAAAAAAGAAATCTCTGGCTTCCTGCTTTAAATGAAAGATATAAGGCTTGGTGTTTATCCCACTCATCCCAGTGTGGAAGCTATAGTTATGTTTTTTAACCTGTAGAATGAATCTCTCTGTATCTCTCTCTTTCTCTCCAACCTCTCTCTCTGTCTCCTCCACTCCTCTGTCTCTGTGTGTCTCTCTCTTTCCCTTTCGCTCTCCTTCTTTTTTTTTCTTGGCCAGTCCTTTGATCTTGTTCACATAAACAAAGAAGATAAAAAGCAAATATAACGACTTGATCAATGTTATGTTGTTTCCTAGTAGTTGACTGAGGACTGATTGAAAAAATTCCAAATATTGAATGGGCTAGCCTCCTCCCCCCGGAAGCTCCTTCTTTCCTAGTGCTTGTAGCACTGTGCACATTCGGCTGTGAGGACCCAACCATGCCGTAGGGAGGAGTGGGAGTGGGGACTTGTTTGGCCAGAAGCTGATCTACAAAGCATGTTTTTGTGTTTGGAGTAACTGTAGCTGTTGGACTGTCTGAACACTGTACTCCCCTGAGGTCTGCCCTTCTCACTGTTGGATTAAAAACAGGTTTTAACATGTCTGTTTCTTCCCCTGTTGCTGTGATAAAGTACTCTGACAAAGGCAACTTAATGGAGAAGGGTTTTTCTTGGCTGACAGTTCCAGAAAGATGTAGTCCATCGTGGCAGGGAACATGTGAACCTGGACAAGAAAGGCATGGTGGTGTAGCAGGAGGGAGCAAGGCCACATTGCATCTGCACTCAGAAGCAGACACTGAATGGGAAAGGGGCCAGGCTGTATAGCCTAAAGGCCTACCCCAGCTACACACTTCCTCCAGGGAGGCCCCACTTCCTAAAGGTTGCACACTTACCAAACAGCACCACTGGCTGGGAAATGAGTGTTTGTGGATTCAATGAAATGAGCCTGTGGGGGACCACTTCACATTCGAACATAACAAATATCCTGGGAAACACCCCCCCCACCCCCCACCCCCACAGGAACACACTTTTTCAGGCAAATGTATTATAAAGTTGGAGGGATGCTAGAACCCAGAAGCTTTTCTGTAGACAATGGTTTACATCAAAACCATGATAGAGAGACATGTTCTTATCATACTTTCTTTTTCTTCCCCAGACAGGGTTGGTTTCTCTGTGTACCCCTGGCTGTCCTGGAACTCACTCTGTAGTCCATCCTGGTCTTGAACTCAGAGATCCACCTGCCTCTGCCTCCTGAGTGCTGGGATTAAAGCTCTGTACCCCCACCACTGCCCAGCCTTGTCATACCTTCTTGTTGTATCTGTCATTCTTCCCATCAACCTTGTAGGTCTCTATAATTCTTTAAGCATTTGTACATTTTACAGTAATACTGGTGCCAAGCTTCTATCACTAAAATTCTAGGCTTTCATTTCTAAGCACCTGTTTGAAGTGATGCAGCCATTTCCTCCCCAATCTTCTCCTAGTTCACAGATCCTGCCTTTCCTGGGGCTGTCACACAATCTCAGAAGCCCAGATCTTCTACACTAACCCCAAACCTACTGAGAGCTACTCACAGTAGTAACCCCTCAGGCAGATCTGATCATCCTGCTTCTGGGCTCTGCAAGCAGATGATAGTCTCGTTGAAAGGAATCAAGTGAAGGGTCCGTCTGCATTAAATACGCTCGCTCTGCTCTCCACTATGTGGTGAGCCAAGGATGCTATTAGGTACCTGGGTTCTCTCTCCTCTATCTCTCTAGTTAATCCCGCCATTTCCCTCTGACACTATTGGGTTTCTCTCCTCCTAGGCAGCACCTTCCTCTGCTTGCACCATGTGCCGCTTCCTCTCCCTCCTACCTGCTGGCTTTTTCAGCTCCAGCCTCTCCGCTTTCCTGCCTGAGTTCACCCTATTTTTAATGGAATCTCTCCTCTGATTCTCTTTGCTCTCCACCTACTCTCTGTGTTCCTCCACAATCTCCCAGCTATAAATAACCTAAGGCATCCAACCTTTTGCTCTCATGGAGAAATGAATAATTAAAACTCCAAAGGAAGACATGCGGATTAAATCAGGCATTTGATTTCTTCAAAACACGGAGAGCATTTTATGGCGTCCTGTGCAAATGAATGAGTCACAGCCAATTACTCCAAGAGGGAAGAAAGTTGAGATTTGGTTCTACCACTGGCCCATTACAAAAGGAGCTTGCTAATGAATGTCAGATATTGGTCAGGAAGGACACTTCCAAATTCAGCAGCATGAGCCACAGGGTCCCAACTGTGATGCCTGTGACCATAGAAGTTCTGTGACCAATGGTCCCGCTCTTTCATGTTTCCTTTCCAAAATGCTATATTGCAAACTCTAGGCGCTTGTCTGCTTAGTGTGCTCTAAAGACAATTCATCCGTTAGGGATAATCTGGTCAGAAACTGGGGATCTGGCTCTCAGTTGGTAAAATGTCTGCTGTACAAGCATGCAGACCTTATCTCAGAACCCTGAACCTCATGTTGAAAAGCCAGTGCTGTGGCCTGTGTTTGTATTCGCAGCGCCGTGGAGCACCGCATCCTGGAGCTCGCTGGCCAGTTAGTCTAGCTCAAATGGTGAGAGCCAGGGTCACTGAGAGACCCAGGTAGAGGGCTGGTGAGATGGCTCAGTTTTTAATGGGTTTGCTGACGAGCCTGATGACCTGAGGTTGATCCTTTGAACCCACATAGCAGAAGAAAAGAACTAATTGCCAAGGACAGTCTTCTCTCTCTCTCTCTCTCTCTCTCTCTCTCTCTCTCTCTCTCTCTCTCTCTCTCTCTGTCTCTTGTGTGTACATGTGTACACACATACACACACATTCAGGTATGCAAGCATACATGCATGGACACATGTGAGGTTCTGGTGGATGAAATTTGATAATTTCAGTCTTTCATAGACTATATGGAGATAATGAATTGGTGGGACTAATCCAAGCTTAGGTCAGTGGACTTCATATAGATAATGTCTCAGGAAATGGGTGGTCCCATGGAGGATATTGGGGTGGTTCCTGGGATTCAAGGTGCCAAGCAGTTGCCCGTTAAGTGCTCAGCATTGGCCCTCTCATTTTTCTCCTTCTCAGGTTGGTTTCCTTCTAGAGTCTCTGTGTTCTGCATCTTCTCTCGTTCTGGAGCATTCTGCTTAGATAGGAGGCAGGGAGGTGCAGGAGTCAGGATGTGCTATGTCATGGTCAGGCTGCTGTTCTGGGAATGAACTTGCTGGGAGAAATGTGAAGAAGCATTTCCCTCTCAGATGGGGTTTGAAGAACCTCATATTGGAAGGGAAAAGTCTTTCCAGAACCTTTGATGGGAAAGCATTAATTAGAGACACAAGAGGGAACGGAAGCTTGAATCTTCGGTAAACAAGCACACATAAAATTAAAGAAATATTGGTACTTTGCCAAAATAACAAATCCTATCCTCAAATCTGACAGCCAGTAAACTAGCTAAGAATGATCAGAGTTGCATGTGTGTGAACATGTGTGCGAGCATCATGTATATGTGTTGGGGCATCTGCTTCTAGAAAAAAATGTAATAAAATGCACATCGCACCTTAGAGGAAATTGTTATGAAGTGAACTTTAAGGCATCTTTGAACAGAAAAGGGGGAGATGTGTCTTTCTTTCACATTATTGACCAGCCTGTGCATTTGACTCACACGGTCTTGGTCTTGTCCTTTTTAACATTGATTAACTGCTTTAATGTACAAAGGACAATTATAGACCCCTCAACTCCCAGTAAATATGTTACTGTAGAAGTTTAGGCCCTTTGGGAGGAATCTCTGCTAATTGAAGCTAATTACTCGTTTTAACCTGTTCAAACCTTAGAGATGGCTTTAGAGTCTAGTTTCAGGACACTCAAAGATAGGAGCCTTCAAAGGGATTTAATTATTTTCATTTGCCTGCACTTTGCTGCCTGAAGTTTGGCAAACAGCAATTTGTTTTGAGGAATGGCTGAGAGAAAATTATACCCAGTTCATCTCTTCCTGAGCTGTCAGGAGCATAGGTACTGAATGGCTGGGAATCTCATTAAAAAGAATATCACACATATGTCATATGTCATGTGCCATGTGTCATAATATTACTTTTAGTCATAGTCTGAGTGTGTGAAGTCTCTGGCTCTTGTGCCTTCTTTTGGGTTCCTTCCTCTTGGTTTGTCTTGTCCAACTTTGATGTAATAACTTTATCTTATGTTTTATTTTATTTATTTATTTTATATTTTATTTATGTTATATAATTTGTTATGTTTTACTATTAGACCTTAGAAGCCTGTTTTTTTTTTCCCTAATGGGAGACAGAAAGGGAGTGAATCCTGAGGGGAAGGGAGGTGGGAAGGAATTGGGAGGAGTAGAGTCAGAGGGAACCACAATCAGAATATATTATTTGAGGCAAGATTTTATTTCAGTAAAAGCAAACAATGCACATCACGGCTTCTCAGGTAAGAGACAGATGCAGGGGCACAGCTGCTGCTGGTCCACCACCCCACTTGGAGAAGCCAAGAGTTGGCATTTCAAACTGTCATCCCTTTACACTTGGGACTTGGGGTTATCTTTAATTTGTTTATATAAGGTTACACATTACAAAAAGTTTTAACCACAAGCTCTTTGGTATTTTTGGTTGGGACTGCATTGGATCTATGTAAACATTTATCCTCCAGTCTGCAAAATGCATACCTGTACCTCCAGCTACAAGGGTGTTGATTTTTTTTATTAAAAATTTTCAATTTTCAATATGCAAATCTTGGGCATATATTGTGGCTACGTTTTCACGTTCATCTATGATTTTTATCTCATCTGTATCTCCAGCACAGACTGTATCTTAGTCCATGCTAAATAGCACTTTTGAAAAAATTTTAATTTCCTATTCCATGGTTAGCATACAGAAATACTGTGTGTATATTCATGCATGTTATATGTGTGTATGCATGTGTGCATTTGCATGCAAGCATGTGTGTGTGCATGTGTGTGCGTGTGTGTGTGCGTGTGTGTGTGTGTGTGTGTGTGTGTGTGTGTGTGCGTGTGTGTGTGTGTGTGTTTGTACATATATGTGAAGGCCAGAGTTTGAAGTTGAATGTTGTTCTCAGTTATTCTTCACTTAATTTTAAAGACAGAGTTTCTCTCAGAACATAGAACTCAACAGTTGAGCTAAATGCCTGGCCTGGGAGCTCAGATCTATCTTCACACTTCCCAACCCCTAAAACTGGGCTTATTGGGGGTACCACTGCTTCTGGCCTGGGATGGGGCTACAACAGGCACTCAATCTCTCACAATTTGAGGTGAGCATTGTGCTGACTGGACCATAACCCTAAACTTCTGGTGTTTTATGTGGCATTATGTATGCTTCTATTTGCTCTGTTCTGTTTTTTTGTTTGCTTGTTTTGTTGTTGTTGTTGTTTTGCTTGTTTTTGTTTTTAACAGTGTCTCACTATATTGGTCAGACTAGCTTGAATATCCTTGAGACTCTTTGCCATTAGGATGGAGTGCCAGGCATGTGTCCCAGTGCCCTGCCTGGATAATGTTGTTTGGCAGCCCTTCATTCCTGAAGCTCCTTTGCAGACTTTTGGGATAGACACTTTATCTGCAGTTGGGGATAACTTGATCTCTTCTCTTACTGTCTGGATGCTTTTCTTTGCTGTTTTGCATGTGCCAACCTGTCAAGGATGCGGTCGGTTGAACAAAAGCGCTTGACTGCTTTTCGTTCTAGGAATATTTGACAGGCAGTGTTACAGAAGTCTGGGGATGGTGGCTTAGACCCAGTGCTCCTTGCCTGTTAACACATTTGGGCTGTGACTTTCATCCTTGCTGTATTGACAAAGGTAGTTTGTGGTAAGTGAGAGGTCCTTTCAGAGTTCAGCTTTAAGCTTTAACCTGGGCATTCTGTTGCTGCTTCTGCTGCTCTTCAGCACCCTGGGTGACACCTGCCTCCCTGCTTCCCTGAAATCATGCTAGGGAAAGCAAGAAGCTGTCCCTCCCTGCTCCCCATTCTTCCTCAGAAATGGGCAGTTTTCTGCTTCAGCAGTTCATGCTTAAATATCAACAGTGTTTCTCTGTGGCTATCTGCTTCTTGGGGGAAAAAAAATTGCTGATCATGGAATACAAGTTGTAAGTGTCCTGTGCCCTTCTTTGAGGTCTTGAACCAGGCTAGTGTTTATCTGCCTGGCTTCAGGACACAGTCAATGTGTTGTAACCAGAGCCTTAGGCCAAAGGCCCCACTCTGCAGGGGTCAGGGTGGAGCTCTTCCCCCACACTCTCAAAGGACACTAAAGCAAAAGGCAGAAAAGGCTCTTAACATAGCTAAACCGTGAAGATGAAAAGCACACACTTCTGGCCCATCTTCTAGGTACCAGAGCAGCTCCAGAATTAACTAGAGGAAGAATTGGGCCAGAGAACAAAAGGCCTGCATAATTTAGCAGTCTTGGTCAAAGCGTTCTGTACTTGGTCATTATTTCGGTCCTGGTTCTGTACAGGGGCCCAAGAAGTTCTCCCATTTATGGGGAAAAGACAGTTATTATAAGATTATTGCTTGTGCTTGGAGCTGATCTGTCTGGTGGCTCTGTTCCTAGAATCTTAATTGGCAGCAGGTTTAGGACAATAAAGAGACACTTCGGGAAGTTTTGTGAGGGGGAGGGGTCTGGAAGAGCTGACAGGATTCAGCTACACTTATCTCAGTCTTGAGAGGGGATATAGCAGGTGAGATATTACCAACTTATAGGCAGACACTTTGCAGAATTAACATGCTTGTATGTAGCCTGAGGCAGGTAACTGGCCCAAACATTAAAAAAAGAAATTGTTAAGGAAAATTAAAAAAAAAAAAAAAACCTTCAAATGCAAATCACAATTAGAGACTGAAGTTATTCTTTCACAAAGATGAAACTACTGATTGTGTTGTTTTAGAAATCTAAATACATTGTTTTATTTTTCAAAAGGTTGCCATATAATTTATAGCAGTCTGTAGAGAGATGTAAGCAAGTTGATTATTTAAAGTCGTGTAATCTTTTGACAGGGAGTCATATGATGTAGTCCTGGCTGGTCTAGAAGTCACAATGTAGACTATGCTGGCCTCAAACTCACAGAGACCTACCTGTCTTTGCCTCCCGAATCCTAAGATCAGAGGCATGTGCCATCATGTGCAGAACAATATGAGATACGCAGTCTTGAATGTGCCGTTGCGTATATAAAGTCTACATTGATCGTGAGCATCATTCTTCACCTGAAGGGAAACAGGCTTTGGCTGCAAATGTACAAAACCCCCATCTGCATTCTCTACACCCCAGCAACTATTCACTCCTACTGATCTCAATAGCCACTGGAAGTTTTCATTTCCTCCAGAGATGTAACAATGCATCCTTAAACCTATAAGGTCACATTCAGTACATGCCTCTCTCTTTATAGGGGCCCCTGATTGTAGTCAGGTAGGATGCTCTAAATTCAATTTTAAAATACACTGCTCTGGAAAGTAAATACAGTGGAGCATGCAACTGCAAGCCATCCCCTAAGGTAGCATCTCAGCTACCTGTTCGAAAGAACCTACCTATGGAAGAATGATTTAGATTTAGCTTTCGAATTTGGGGGATCTTATGTCCATGACAGGCTTAGACTGCAATGATCCATGGTTGGATGAGTTTATCTATTTCAAAGCTATGAAGACTAGACAAAAAAGAACTACAACTACTATCAAACAAATTTTATAAATTTATAGGTTTTTGTATTGGAACATCTTTATATTTGGTGAACTATGTAAGCCATGGAATATACTTTCAAAAAGCAGGGACCATACTCGGAAGCATAGAGAATGTGCAAACAATAAGGCCCATGCTCCCACTTTTGTGAATGGTGATCCACTTCCACAATAGTGCAAACTAAGAGATTCATGGTCCTCTTCAATACCCTCATAGTCAACCTATACTTATCTATCAGATGCAATGGAGAAAACAATGGTGAAGGGCAGGACATTATTTATTTGATATAACTCTATTAGAAAGATGAGAGGGTTAATAATCCTTTATCTTCTCTTTGGGAATAAGGACATGAGCTTTAAGTTTACAGAGTGAAGAAAAGCAAGAAGAGTGCACAGTCAGGAGGTCTTGGTGGAGCTGTGGTCTGGTTTGTGAAGCTCTGAGAAAGCCTTAACTATCACTTGAGCAATTTTGTTCCCATTGTGATATGGCTGTTCCTGCCTAGAGGGACAATTTTAATAGAGGGGAATTGCTGACAGGGATCTCTGTTCTTGGCAAGTTCAGGGAAATGACTGGAGATACTCAGATGGCCTCCTAGCTGCATGACTAGGACTTTATAAAAGACAGAGCTTGAGAATGTTCTAATCCCTCTCATCTTTTTCTCCTCAACCTGGATGAGGGAAAATCACTGCTTCTTAAGCAACAAATACCCTGTGGACAGATTGGGCAGGAATCTGACCCAATGTAAAGGAGACAGATACCAAATCCAGACAGAGATACTAAGATCTAGCCTGTGCTTAGCTATCTAATTACCATCTTTGGTTTCAAGTGAAAATTCCACGTGTCTAGACAAGTACCATCCCAGTCCTACAGTCAGCATGTCCAACAGACTCCATCATAAATATTTATAAACTAGATCTATCCCTGTCTCTACAGATGTCATCCTTGTCCAAGCTAATAGCATCCTTCTGGACCTCTAACCGACTCTATTTTCTGGCCCCAATCCAATAAACTCTCCACACCATGGTTAGAGTGATCTTTTTAAAAATGTAAATCTGATTATGCCACCACCCTCCGGTTAAAACCTTTCAAAGGCTTCCCATTGCTCCTAAGATGAGGCCAGAGTCCTTACTGTGGTTTTCTCCAGACCTTACTTTCTTTGCCCCTGTCTGTGTCAGCCACCTTGTTGCTTCCTGCCCACTATCGGTTCTCACTCTCCAACTGCACCTGCCTTCATCCAACACCAAAGCTCTTCCTTCTTTTACATGGCATAGGTCAATTTGGCTGAATAAATATATATTTGCCTTGTAGCCTAATACTCAAATACCTTGGGTAGAATGGTAATGGAAGACTTCCCTGACTTCTTTATGTCTAATTTTCCTGCTTGTAACATATGGCAGAGACCTATTGCATTTCTGTAATCGGTAGTATTTATTACGTTACATATTTGATTTCAATAGTCTATGGCTTGCTGAAAGACAGCATACAAGCTTATGATTATTTATGGGACTGGTTTTGAGCATTGGCATTGAGTAGTGGCACTGGGGCATGACTAGAAACACAGTGCCACTCTGCCATCTACAGCAGCCTGGAGAGGTGTTTTTGGAAATCTTCCCTCAGATGAAAAAGTTAAGAAAACTTAACTTTTCTGCAGGAAGAACTTCAGTAGATGTCAGTATGAAGCAGACAGAATTTAAGCATGCTTTCCAGCATGGGGAGTAATAGAGAAGCTCTCAGAGAAAACATAAAATACATGCAAGTCTGGTTGTGGGTTTTTTTAAAGGACAATCACTCTCAATGGTATACTCAATAGCCGTGTGTGTGTGTGTGTGTGTGTGTGTGTGTGTGTGTGTGTGTGTGTATGTATGTGTGTGTTACATCTCAGTGTGTTCCTAAGACACCTTTTTTTCTGATAAGCGAGAACATATAATTATTTCCAATGTGCATTCCAGGATTACAGCTAATAAGGTAAACTTTAGTGGAAATGGGTGCAAGAAAAGTTAAGGTAATCTTTGCTGCAAATGAAAACATAGTCTTATTTGTTGAGATCCCCAGAACATTGTAGGGTTTTACAGCTAGAAATGGCATAAGGCCATATTCAAAGGTCATCTTGTCATTGCTAATTTAACATCCTTTGAAAAATCTCTGTGTAAAAAGAACACTGTCTCTATGTAGGCAGTCTTCATAACAAATGTTAACATCACTGGCATTCCTTCAACCAGGCTCTGGAGTGGAATCCTTTCTCTTCTTATGTTTCCTTGATTTTTTCCCCACCTTTCTATCCTGCATTGTTTACAAGGCTCAAATCAGTGTCTGGTACATTATAGAGCCATGGGACCATTTATAGTCATTTCACTTGTGAGTTACCCTTGACAGTAGTCTGGAGTTGGTGACTCGAAGTAGAATCAGGTCAACAGCATCAACATTGCCTGGAGGCTTGTTAAGAATCTCAGAGTCCAGCAGCTCAGAATCTCCAGAGTTCCAAATCAACTCCCAGCAGTGCTACTATTTACATTGAGGTTTAGTGTTTCTATAAAAAATGTATAGTTAAGTCTTCCTTCCTCTCTTCTTTCCTTCCTTCCTTCCTTTCTTTCTTCCTTTCTTTCTTCCTTTCTTTCCTCTTTTCTTTTTGAGACAGGGACTCATGCAGCTTAGCCTGGTCCTAAACTTGCAATGTTGGTGAAGCTGACCTTGCATTTCCAATCTTTTAGCAACCACCTCCCATGTGGTGGAATCACAGGGATGTGCCACCATACCTGCTAAAGTATACAATTTAATGTGTCGCTTCCCATATTGAAGGTAGACCAGCTCTAGTTCATACCATGCCTTATTCTTCTCTGTTCTAGTCAATAAGCTCCCAGAGGCAATCACTAACCTTACTTCCACCAATGTTAACTAGTTTGCCAGTGTTTCATGTTCCTGAATTTAGAAGGTGCCAGTACGCTTGCTTACTATTTTAAAATTCAACACACCTTCAAAATGGCCAGGTCTCCTGTGTGTGCATCACATTTGAGAAGTACTGACGTGGTAAGTTCATGCTGGATGTTGCTATCAGCTGACACCTGGGTCCTCAAGGATTCTGACTAAATTAGCCTCTGTGAGGCTTAGACATTAGGATTAAGAAAAATTCTCAGGGAATTCTAATTTGCAGTCCAAATTGGAAAACACTGCCTCCCTGTATCTCCCGAGTTCTACATTGCATAGCTCTGCCTATCTCCCTGCACCCTGCTGGGCAAAACACAGCTATTACCTCTCAGAATGAAACTGAGTGTTCCCATTGTGGAGTCGCCTGCTTTCTTCTTTACTGCCTTCTCTCATGTCCAACCTGCCCTAGAGCTTGGAGAAGATGCACTCACACTATTTGGTAGCCATTATCATCAGCCCACAGGAGCAGTGATGTATGTACTAGAGCTGGCTCTTACTGGCTTGTGATGGAAGACGGTAGGATCTGTCCACCCTCAGCTATCCATTCAATGTATCATCTCGGCAACTTGAACGTAGCTATCGTGGGTGTGTTTACATTTTAGAAATCTACAAATCAAGTTTTACTTCCTCTTCCACCTCTTCCAAGGGAGCTAGATTGCCCTTGTATATTCCCTACAGGTAAACGCTATTAGGGAGGAATAGGAGGAGGGCTTGAACTCACCAAGCTTTCCCTTTTACTAGCCTCTAGCTTACCATTATTTGTTTGTTTGGGAGGCATTGTTTTTTTTGGGGGGGGTGGGGTTGTGTGTTTGTTTGAGGCAGGGTCACACAGAGTATGGACATGTCTTAAACTTGGTAATGGCAAACAATGGCCTTGAACTCCTGATCCTCCTGGGTCCAACTCCCAAGAGCTAGGATTACAGAAGAAACTACAGCCTGCTTCTCAACATTCTCTACTGCTGTCCTCTTGACCCTTGAATTCCTCCAGCCCCTACTTGCATGCACATGTGTGTGTGCTTTGATTTGGTTTGGATTTGGGTATTGGAGATTGGTTCTAATGAACCAAAATTCAATTGGGAATCTGCATGTCCAGATGCTGAAGGCCCTTGTCCCCCATTGGTTTTATCCATCAATTAAAGATGCCAATGGCCAATGGCTAGGCATGAGGCAGGACACTTAGAGTTGCAGAGGCAGGACACAGAGAGAAAGGGGGCAGAATCACCATGACTTGGGGAAGAAGTAGCATGACATGGGATGATGCAGTAGCAACAGGAGATAAAGCCACCCAGCCATGTGAGACTTTGGGTAAAAGGCCACTGGACACTTCCACAACTGGGCCTGGGGTAGCAGGGGAAGGTTTACGAGTGCCCAGTCTTTGAGGTAGCCAAGACATTTTAAAAGTAAGCTAGTGTGTGTGTGACACACACACACACACACACACACACACACACACACACCTGTTTCTTTCATTTGAGGATCCAAAACTTGCTCCTGGGCAGGTACACACATGTGGGCCACCGAGAGCTCAAAGCAGTGTAGCCAAAATTCACTGCAACATTTGGTGTTTGGCTTTTTGAGATGTGGGACTTGAACTTCTGATCCTCTAGTCTCTACTTCTAAGTACCATAATGATAGGCATGAGCCACCAGAGCCACCATAGCAAGTTTGTGTTGTTTGATGGATGGAACCCAGGGCTGTGGGAAAGCTAGGCAGCTGCTCCCCTTACTAACCAAAGTACATGCCTAGCTCAGTCTCCGAATTCTGAATGCCTTAGAAAATATCTGACACAGAGTCTTGCTTTTTCAACAAACAAACATACAAACAAACCAGCCAGGATGGTGACTCCAGTGTCTTCCAGCACCTCGATCACTCCTGTCCTGTGACTCTGCAGAAGCAGTCAAATGTGGGGGGAGGGGGAGACAGGTTTGCTTCTAGACTGTGATGTCCCCAGACTCCTTCACTTAAACCTTTGAGGCTTAGATATTTTAAAATTATACCTGAGTTTCTAAAATATACAGTGTAGGGTTGTTACACTGCAGGGTAGCTAGACCTCCAGAGGATCATGACAGTCTCCATTCAGAACCCTGATGAATGTTGTTCTTCACAGTTACACCTACCATGGATGAAGGCTACAGCATTCCCTCAGTTCTCATACCTCTGTTCACCCCTCTGCTCTGGTTGCCTTGACAGTCTCTCTGTCTCTCTGATTCTCTCTCTCTCTCTCTCTCTCTCTCTCTCTCAAACCAAGGAACTTATCAGACTTAGTTTTCCTCAAATGAGAGAGGGCTTAAATGGATGTGAACCTTACTCTCCATTAAGGGAGTGAAAGCAAGTATGGAGTGTACAGGAAGGCATAACCTTCTTAAGTTTATTTCTAAAACGTTCTCTCTCTTCCACATGTGGTAGAAGCCTAAAAATAAAGGCTTGTGACTGTGGGGATGAGGACAGTTTGAACTATGACTTAATCTTTTGTTTTCTTAGCATATGTTAATTTAATATAATATCGGGTTTCACATGGCATTGTCATATATTTATATAATATATCTCTGTCATATTAATTCCCCATTGCCATCTCTTGTCCTCCTCAGTCCCTTCTGATTCTCTTCCTCTTCCTATGGATTTTGGTTTGGTTTGGCCTTTGTTTGTAACTCAGTCAGTATCATTAGAGTTGCTTGCAGGAGCATAGGTACCTAATCAGGATGACACCACTGAAAAAAATGGTTCTCCCTCCCCAACAACCATTAACTACCAATAGATCCTTTGAGAAAGATGGAGTCTTGTAAAGCCCTCTCCAGTCAAGGGTGGATGGTGCACAGGTTCAGTCTTGTAAGGTCTTGTGCAGTGATGACATCTACTGTGAGCTCAAGAGTGTCACGGCCATGCCATGCCAAAGACACTGTTCCCCAATCCCCAACACTCCTCTGGTTCTTACAGTCTTTCTGCTCTTGCATCCATGAGATGTTCCCTGTACTTGGAGCACTTGCCTTTGTCATGCCTGTTTATAAGACTCAACCACATGTGTGTTTGCAGTTAGTGCAAGGAAATGCTGAATCTAGGAGATCGTCTCCCAGAGTTCTCACTGGGTGTCTATTCCATGAGATGTTGAATGACTGAGAGGTTCTTAGCTCCCGTTGTAGGCAGATCCTACACAATCCTGTCAACTAGGTTGAGAATGCAAAGACCTGGATATAGATACCTCCCAGTCATCCTTTCTTTTGCCTTCTCCATCTCCAGCCATCCTTTCTCTTGCCCTTCTCTCCACATCAGATCTGAAGTAGAGATGCCAACTTTTCCTCTCTTTGAAGGCCAAACTTTCTTTAGTTGTGTTTACAGGTATCCTAGATACCAACTTGTGCTCAAGACAAGAAAACTATGTCCAATCACACACCCTAAATATCTGTAAGTTAAATGCTTTCTTCTTCATCCTTTCCCCAAGTTAGACTGATCCCAAGAAACCAAGCATGGACACACACTTGGCACCACTGAAAAGCAAATTAATAAAACTAAGGCATTCACATATATTCCCAGGTATTTTCTTTTTCCCAGTATTTTCTCCCTGGATGCCTCTCATCCAGCTGTAACTCATTAGTATCCACGTATTGAAATAGATCGATAATCAAGATTAGGGACTAGATTAGCCACCACAGCAAGAATGAAGACATTTTACAGAATAGAGTTCTGAACCACCATGAAGCTATTCTCATGTGTGTGCTTCTATGAGACACACAGTGGGCATTTCATACATGCCAGGGACTAAGTTGCCTGTGCTTCTGGTCAGGATCGAGATCATAATGATGTGAATGGAGCTCAGAAACACAAATTGGAAAATGGACATTCTGCACAAGAGGCGCCCACCACACACACTCATTTACTATCCATATATATATATATGATATATATATATCAGAATGCCAATTGTAATGCTGAACTCTGATATAACACATGTTGATATGATGAGGGGTGTCTTAGCTAGGGAGAGGGTCTCAAAGCCCACCTCCACAGTGACACACTTCCTCCCACAAGACCACACCTACCCCAACAAGGCTATACCTCCTAATAGTGCTACTCCCTGGACCAAGCATATTCAAACCAGAAATATACAATATCCACAGTTTACCTCAAAATGCATCAACTACAAAATGTGTCAATACAGAAAAGGGTGGGCAAATGGAGGATTTGTTTAAAAAAAAAAAAGCAATCACATTAAAATTGTAATGTTAGAACTTAATTGGTAAATCCATGGAATTTTACTGTAAAAATCCTTTAGACTGTTCTGATATTCAATTTTTTCTTTCTCCTTTTTTTTTTTTTCACTCAAAAATTTTGGGCAAGAAAAGAAGGCTAGAGCATTTTGAGCATCCTAGAGTGATGGAGAAAGGTGTGGCCCAAAGGATTTTCACAAGTAAATATACCTCACTCATGTGGGCACCAGGTCTAGCTAGAACTTCCCTTTCCTGCCCTCAACTGGCCATGGGTCTCTAGTTAGTAAGTGATAAAGCTGGAAGTCACATGCCACAACCTCAGCACAACCTGAGGCAGCTTCAGCAGCCTCCTAACACCCACCATGCTCAAAGTAGCATGAAGAAGAAAATGGAGTAATGAACTATTCATTTCTGCTAACAAGAAGCTTGCAAAAATAGTCAGGAAGATGGGAGTCATTCAAATGAGATAATCAGAAAACAGGATCCGAGAGCAGGAGGGATAATGCTATCATAAAATGGGATTTAAAGACAGGCGACGGAGATCTCTGAGTCAATGCAGAAAGTGTTTACCTGGTAAATTCAGCTATGGAGCTTATGTAATAAATGACAAGAAGGCGATGTGAGATGGCCCAGGCACAGGCTTATTAAATGCTAGGAGGTGTAAGCACAATACATTAATCTAACTAATATTTATTGCATCCCCGAGCATTAGGGACAAGAACAAGGCACACGATTTCTTGACTTCATGACTTTCTAGGGGGGAAACAGCAACAAATAAGGAAGAAAGACCCAGTTTATTAGAGGATGTTGAGTTAATAATGGAGCAGGGAGGGAAAGGCAGAGTGTTAATGGAGATGGTAGAAGGCCAAATCTTCTTTGAGTTGGAAATTCTTGAGTAAGATCTTAAAGGGATGGGAGAGTGGCAATTTGAGAGTTGGTGGCAAAGCATTTCAGACAGACAGAAAAGTGTGTGCAAGTCCTGAGGCCATAGCATCTCGAAGACACAGAGAAAGCATAAACCATGAATAAACCATTCCCACTTCTCGTCCTCCACCCCACAAACCGCCAAGCTGAGTGGTGTAACCACCACACTTTTCAGGCTGGGAACGCTAAAGCATAGAAATGTGACTTTCCTTACCTAGACCTACCCCGAACAGACCCTCTGTGTGACCACTTCAAAACCAAGTGGCTTTAGCCTGTAGTCCTAGTTTCTCCTCTCTTTACAAACAGATGTGTTGGGGAGAAGGTAGAGCTGTGCCTGGGGGTAGTTTCCACGGTACGACCTGCACACACCAGCAAAGCTGATTTGGCTGAATTCTGATTGGCAAGCGATTTCATCTGCTGGCTGGTGGGGCACAAAGGCCGCACAGGTCCACCACAAGATCCGATGGTTGAAACAGATGAGAAGCATGATGAATCTTAATTCAGAAGAACAGAAATAAAACACTTTCCCAGAAGGGGCAGAGGGGAAACCTTGCCCAGCTATGATGAATGCACACTGTCAGCACTGTGGTTATTTTAATCAATAGACCACAGATGAAATGATAAAGATGATCTGGCTGCAAAAATAACCTACAAAAACATCACACACACATGGGCAGCTACTGCTCAAAAAAAAAAAAATCCAGGGACCATAGGGATGGTTCACTTGGTTAAATGTTTCTATACAAGCTTAAGGACCTGAGTTCAAATCTACAGAACTACTGTAATAAACAAACAAACAAGGGTGCTTGCATTTGCCTGTAACTCCAACACTGGGGTGGGGCAAAGATAGGAGGGTCACTGGGCCTTGTCTAACTTCAGTTTCATGCATAAATCATGGGGCATATTGGAGGTCATAGGACAACTTGCAGGGCTAGACTCATTCCCTCCACCATGTGGGTTCTGGGGATTGAACTCAGGCCCTTGGGTTTGACTTGACCCCCTGACTTCTCACAAGCCCTTCCTTACTGAATTATCATGCTGGCCTATTATTTTTGTTTGTTTGTTGAAGCAAAGGCCTAATCCAGGCAAATGCTGTCCAGATGGCTGTAAGGAAGGTTATTTGGGGTGCTCTCAAGTGAGTGTTACAATCATTCATGCCACATGAACTCTGGATGCACAAATCCAACACACTCACATTTCTAACTTCCCACAATCACCTGCTGCTGAAGAAGAGAATCACCATATCTCCCTACAGGCTTTTCCTGGTGCTTCTGTTCTTACCCATGTTATGCCGTTCCCAGTGAGCCCCTTCATGAAGGATGAGGTTATCACAACACAGCCTCAGTAACAAATAATCGCCTTACCCTGCACCAGCACCTGAGCCTGCTCTCTTCACTTCTCTTATTTGTCCCACCCAGTCACCCCAACAGCTCAGCACAGCCTTCACAGGAGTCTCAGAGGCCAAAGACAAATGGCTCCAGACATGGTGGATTTCCGCTTTAAACCACACGAAAGCAGACAGCCTCAGGGGGAGAAAAGAAGGAGACAGGAGCTGAGACTGTCGTTGATGTGTTCCCCGACTGTCACCGCCATGGGACTCTTGAAAGGAACTGAACTCTGATTTAAGTACAAAGCAAAGGACTTTGCAGGGGAATTTCTTCATGTTTTCGTGCCATATCTTAATAAGATGCTTTACTTTTTCCAAGTCCATCCTAACAGAGCACAACGGGAACAATAAAACAATAAAAACAAGAAAGCACAAGGGAAAGAGCAGTTCCTGATCCAGTCCTTGCCTGTCTCTTCCAGAAACTCCCACTCTGCTGAGAAGGAAGAGCGAATGGCGTGAACCAGCATGCCTGCCCAGCCTGTACAAAGTGGGCCAGTGACTCCGGCTTAGACAAGTCCATTCTCTGCTTAAGAACAAAACATGAACTTGGCTCAGCAGGTAAAGGCATTTATTACTTACAGGAGGCCCAAAGACCTGTGTTTGGCCCCCCTGATTCCCACAAGGTAGCAGGAGAGAACAGCTCAGTAGTTTAGTTTGTCCTCTGGCCCCCACAGGTCCATTAAGACACACATGTCTGCAAGCTAAGTAACCAGGCAGCAGAGTTACTTACATATCGAAGTGTCCATAAGAAACAACTATTCTTGTCAATAAAACAATCTAAGGAAAACTGTATGAAGAAGCCATCCTTCCCTCAAAGTCCTTTGAAAACGATGATGGTCCCTATGAAAACAAGCTGATTACATGCTCCAGAGTGTGGTCCTTGGATTCCAGGCCTTCTATTGCCTGGAACTTGTTAGAAATGCAAACTCTTCAGGCTCCAGCCCTTCGAGCCTTGGAATCCACATATTTACAAGCCTCCCCAACCCACCCCCCATGTTCCATGCCCCTTAGGGTTGAAGAATCACTGAGTGAATGGATTAACTATAGGTTCTTGATGACATCTGAGTGGTTTTGACTCCTTCTTTGAAGAGATACAGATGAAGGGCTTCCACGTGTCAGCACAGCTAGCTACTACAGAGCACATCATGGCTTCCACAGTAGGGAAAGCTCTGCAGTTAAGGAAGTCAGGGGTATCTGGGCCACTTGTCACAGGGAATAACTTCTCAGCCTATTTGGGGTAATACTCTTACATTGGGGGATTTGGGGGTGAAGGTGTCATTGGTCTATACACCAAGCCCACATGAGACTCACACTACATCGATCCTAGGAAACATGTGAATGAGGCTCATATCTCCTTCCCTCCGTAACCAGGACAGCAAGGCATGTAATGATCTACACAGCCAAGGGCCCATTCTCTGCTCTCCATCAACTGCTTTTGGGTACCAGGCTTTCTGATGACCCATAGCATCCCACTGTGGATGAGAAGATGGTGGTGCTCAAACCCCCAATATCATCCATCCCTCCACTGACAAGCCATCCTAAGACCCCTTCTTCAGCATATTTTCTAAGTGGTGAGATTAAATTAAAATTCAACTGATCTCTTTCTCTCCCATCTAAGTTTACTGCTACCCGAGAAAGTTAAAAGTTGCTTGATGGGAGAGAGCAACACGGGTCCTGATTAAACAGATGCAGCTGCTGACAGCTGGGGTCATGAAAGCTGAGATGCTGAAACTGAAAAGTACCAGCCCTGGCATTCTAATTGCAAGATGGCAATTGTCAGAAGATGCCTGGAATTACCTAACCTGGGCAAGCATAAGAGGAGATAGATGAGGGGCTGGTGGACCGTAATTAAATTGAACTTTGTGATATAAATGATGACTTCCTCACCCCTGAATGGCATCTCTCTCCCTTCCTGCCTTGTATCTCTCTGTAAGAAGTTTCTACAAGTTGTAAGAGGTTTTAAAAAAAAAAACAGGGCAAATAGATAATGCGTACATGTAAGATGTATCTTGTTTATTATTACTGCATATTTAAGCAACAAAAATGGTATTTTCCATATAAGTTCGCTTTAAATTTTTTAGAAAAGTTAGAGAAGAAAATAAAAAGAAAAATTAAGCTCATGAATAACGGATGTTAATATTTTGGGGGAGGGTGTATGTGTGTATATGTGTGCGCATGTGTGTGAGTGGGTGTGTATATGTGTGTATGTGTGAGTGTGTATGTGTGCATGTGTGTATATGTGTGTATGTGAGTGTATGTATGTATGTATATGTGTGTGTGTGAGTGTGTATATATGTGTATGTGTGCGTGTGTGTGAATGTGTGTGCATGTGTGTGAGTGTGTGCATGTGTATATGTATGTATGTGTGTGTGAATGTGTGTATATGTGTGTGTGTATGTGTGCATATGTATATGTATGCATGTGTGTGTGTGAATGTGTGCATGTGTGTGTGTGTGTTTAGAGAGGAGAGAGAGACAAATTGGATGCTGTAATACACATAGGCTTCTGTTTTGTAAAGTACACTTAGCGTTGATTATGAAGGAGTCAACCATGCTGGAATAGAGGCTTCTGGAGACCTTCGTATACCATCCTCCTCCTCCACCTCCTCTGCAGCCTACCAGACCTAGGGGATGAAAAGTGGGATGTCTCTATAATAGCTGGCACAAAACAGACCCAGTACCTGGGTCACTTGTGCTGACCGTGAAGTAGGCCTCGTGTTGGCATGGCCCAGCCAAGACCAGGGCAGTCTCTGGCTCACTGGTAATCTTGTAACTGCCTTACAGTTGCTTCACTGTGTGGAGCCATTGAGATTATTCTCCAAGTAAGCATGACCCGCTGACTAACAAAGCCATGCAAAGAGAATCTGTTCGGCGTTATTTATATTTTGATACTATATAAATTAGTATGTGATGGTCTGCATACATACTAATGTATGTATGTCTCTAACACCCTTCATCTCACCTGCCTGCCTCATGGACAGGAAATGGGAAGTCACCAAAAACATGCCACAGAAGCCAAAGCCAGACACAGGGACATTCCCATGTGGGAAGCTAAAGAATTACCTCCATAGGGACAAAGATACTTTTCAGTTAGTTTGAGGGACACAGGAATTAATTACAGGTAGTTCTTTCCTGCTCGAAATCTAAAATCTAACAGAAAAAAAAAAAAGAGAGAGAAACCTAAGAGTACGAGGCTGGGGTGGAGAAATGGCTCAGTGAGGAAGAGTGCTTGCTGTTCAAGCATTAGGACCTAAGTTCAAATCCCTAGCACTCAAGTAAGCACTCTGTGTAACTACCATGTAAATAGTGGGTGGATGAATAACTGGACGATCACTGTGGCCTGATGGCTGCCAACCAATTCCAGGTTCAGTGAGAGACCTTATCTTAAGGGAATCAGGCAGAAAATGAGAAAGCAAGCTCTCTGAAGTCTCCTTCTGGCCTCCTTGTGAATACTTGCAAATATGCACGCATACATACCCCATCACACACAAACACATAGATGGGCATTTCTAACAACTACGTCATTCTGGAGAGGCCATTTGTCTCTGTGGACCTCAACTTTGCTATCTGTCAAATGGGAAGAAAGCAATACCTTACTCCCTGAAGTGTTCTAAGAAAATAAAATCAAACCCAATGCCAGAGTAACTAGTTATTAGCTATGAGTCACCCTTGATTTTACCTATTTGCAGGGAGTGTGACCCTCATTACCAGAGCCCTGCCTGTGGCCATGAGAACCCATAGTGTGTAAAGAACACAAGTTACACAGGAGTTAGTGTGAATTTAGAAAAAAAAATGTAATGCCCTGGGACACATGGTCCAGCATGTAACTTAGGAACCGACATCTCTGCCTCAGTCTCCCCATTTTCATTAGGGAGATCAGCAAAAAGGGCATCATGAGACTGTCCATCCCGGTAAAGTAGGTTATCTCTAAGGCTCTATAGGCTTTGCAATTTGAAGAGATAGTCATAGCACATGGAGCCACACAAGGTATGTTGCCCCCCCCCCAACCCCTGAAATCAAAAAGCTCAAACTCTCATCCCCCTTGCCCCCAAACCTTCAAGGTCATCTCTGCCTCTATCCACACTTTCCCAGTATAATAAAAGCCTCGCTTTTACCTTGTGTGGCCCCGGGAGCTAAGTGTTCTGTTTACTGAGAACTAACTAAATGATGCTCCTGCTGAGCATGAGAGACAGGCTTTCCACAGTCTCACTGGGTGTGGCACCCGCAGGTCTCAGACAGGCAATCTTCCTCTTAGGGTCTTTGGGACGATTCAAGGACTCATGTGTGTGGCTCGGCGGCAGCCATCTTTGCCTGATTCTTCCTGATTTCTTCAAGGAGGACAAACAGGACAGAAAGTTTAAGAGCCTGTTTATAAGCACAGTCCACCAGAATTAAGAGGAGAAGCCAAGGCTAGCCTGATATATCACACGTCTTGTTTACTGCTGGCTCTGAGGAAGGTTGGATATTCAAAGTGAGTTCTAACAGAAACACCTCACTGGAGTTGGCTCTAATCCCCCCTACTTCTGCTGATACCCTTCAATTTCCAACAGTGCCTGTAGTGTGCCCAGAACCTCCATTCAGCTGGTGTTTTCTGGGATCTTTCTCAAGTCTTTTGAGAAAAGGAGGAAGGAGAGCTCAGTGGATAGAGCATTTCAGCCAGAGAGAACAAGTCACATGAACTTACCAGACAAAGGGCTCTCAAACTTATACCATGAAACCCAAGACCTGCAAAATCACCACTTCAGTGTCTTCTTGTTGAACCCCAGAGGCCTAAATGCTTCCATGATTCCATCATGGTCCAGGGACTATTTCATCTTGTTCTGCAAGCAGGAACTCTATGTTGGATGCATCTAGGTTATGACTGAGAGCTCCTCCCTGAAATACTTCATGAACCCCGGGAAGAGTTGACCTCTCTGGCTCCAGGTTCTACTTCTGCCACACACAGCACAGGGAAATATCACTGAAATAGTAGGTAGAACATAGAAAGGATTTACTGAGACTGTTTGAACAAGATGCTGAATAAAGCCATGCAGCCTGTACGTTAGCTCTACCTGCTGAATGAAAAGCCCTGGAGATATGCAGTACAAGGCCCGTGCAACTATACGTCACAGCTCTTCTCTTCATTCAACTGTTCATTCATGCAAGTGTTTACATAGTATGTTCCAGGCACCATGCCTTGACTTTTCTTGGTAAGCCTTACTAAATTATTTTATCCAGAAATGTATTTGAAAATTCTTAGATTGTCATGACGCCTGTCACGAATTTGCATTTTTCAGTCTCCGAGTTAATTGCTCATGTATCAGTTATCCAGTCCACCCACCACTGAGGCTGGGTTCCAGAATCTCTGTTCTTGGTGCACCCTTCCTCTCCCAACACCCAGCACAGAATGAACAGGGCACAGTTTGTTCACAGACACTCTAACCATTGCTGAACACAGGGCTTCTCTCCTGGAGGCATAGCAGAACCACATAAGTTCCTGGAAACTGAGATGAAGAATTGGGGCAGTGAGTGAAGTCATCACTCTGCAAGCATGAGGAACTGAGTTTGAATCCCCAGCACCTATATAAAAGCACCCATATAATTCTTAGTTCTAGCACTGAAGAGGAGGAGACAAGAAAATATGGGGAGTGGGGATTGCTGGCTGGACAGTCTAGCAATTCAGTGAGCGCCGTGTTCAGTGAAAGACCTTGTCTCAAAAAAAAAAAAATAAAAATAAAGCAAAGAGCAATTGAGAACACATCAGATGTTGACATCTCTACATGAGCATGCCCAGGTTAACACACATACACATACATGTACACATGTCCCTCCCCACACTAAAATATATTTTAAACACACTTTATTTAGAAGAAGAAGAAGAAGAAGAAGAAGAAGAAGAAGAAGAAGAAGAGGAGGAGGAGGAGGAGGAGGAGGAGGAGGAGGAGGAGGAGGAGGAGGAGGAGGAGGAGGAGGAGGAGGACAAGGAGGAGGAGGAGGGGGGAGGAGGAGGAAGAGGAGAAGGAGGAGGAAGAGGAGGGGGAAGAGGAGGAGGAGGAAGAGGATGAGGAAGAGGAGGGGAGGAAGAGGAGGAGGAGGAGGAAGAAGAAGAAGAAGAAGAAGAGGAGGAGGAGGAGGAGGAGGAAGAGGAGAAGGAAGAGGAGGAGGAAGAAGAGGAGGAGGAGGAGGAGGAGGAGGAGGAGGAGGAGGAGGAGGAGGAGGAGGAAAGTATGATTGTGCCTATTCCAAAGCCTCTGAATAAGTGCCTGGCACACAGTAGGTGCTCAATAAATACTTGTGAAATGAACAAAAAACTGGATCCCCTAGAGACTTAGTATGAAAATACTTCAGAAGTCTGAAATGTGCTCTTCTAGTCTTACCAAAAGAACGCATTTTAAGATGCAGAACATCCTCACTCAATCCCAAGCATGATGTGAGGTGAACACATTGCATATGTGTGTGTATGTATGTATTGTACATATACAGACTAAGCTGGAATTTAAGCAAGGTCACCTGACCCATACATTCACACTGTGGAGTATCAAAGCATGGATGTACAGTGCCTGCTTTCAACTATGGCTCAGAGTGTTCCCACATATCTTTTTGTGAAGAACCTACTGCATTTGTCTTTGGTAGATTTTTTCTAAAGCTGTGTGTGTAGCTAAACTGGCAGAGGACATGAAGTCCTGGGTCAAACCATTAGCAATGTATAAACCTGGTAGCTCACATCTGCAAACTCAACACTCAGAAACGGAGGCAGGAGAATCAGAGTTCAGATAGACAGAAGTTCAAGGCCAGCCTGGGTTATGTGAGACCCCATTTCAAAAAGAAATGAAGAGAGGGGAACATTTTTCCAGATGTTCCTTACTTATTCCAAAAACATATGCTCTTGGAATACATTCCAAGAGTGTATCTACTATGGAACCAGTGCAATGGCTTGGTGTATAAAAGGCCTGGTGACCTGTTTGATTCCTAAACCCCACATAAGGTAAAAAGACAGACAGTGTTGTGTTTTGTCCTCCACACAAACACCATGGTGTGTGTGTATGTGTATAATGTATAATATATATACATTATTATACATACATATATATACACATTATTACATTAGTAGTGTAACATTATTATATTAATAATATATAATATATATTAATAATATATATTATATATAATATAATAATATATATTAATAATATATACTGTATATGTGTGCATATATATATATATATATATATATATATATATATATATATGATGATAAAGTAAATTTAATTTACAAATACCCATTAACAGCGTGCCTGATGATGACACCCAGGAGGGAGATGTCTCATTCTTCTTGTGATTGGGAAACTTCATAGCCAATATGCTTTTTGGATAGAATACACCAGTGACCTTTGCTAGCCTTGGTCATCCCGGAATTTTTAAACTGGGACACTCTGCCGCCTCCACAGCTGGTCTCTGACCAATACTCTAGGCTAATTGTCTGCTCAGAGTCTCCAAAGTGATGGATGTCCACCCTCAAGAGCCTGGGCACTCAGAATGCAGTGCGTGGCTGCAGAATTGGGTGCGTCCTTTTGCCTAATGGAAGATGGATGCCTGCCTGGAGTCAGACCTAGGACTAATACTGGGCTACATGGCTTCTCCAAGTCTCTCTCTGTGGCAGATGCCAGGGTCTAGAGCAAGCCTTACGAAAGGAGCAGTACATGACAGTGCCAAGGTACTAGCCCTATTGCACACAAAGTTTGAACTGTACAGAATCAAGTACCCCAAGGAAGCCCAGCCCAGTCCTCCTAGGGAAAGAGAGGTCCTACTCTGTCCGCTGTCTGAGCATAGCACAACCTGTCTCCCTTTCCTCCACGCTTGTTAACCTCCCAGCATGGCTCTCAGAGGCCATGTTGATGCCATATGTTCATGCCACTGAAACATTTTCCTGCCTGAGCAGAGGCACTTAGCTGAGAGAAGAGCACACCGCTTTCATAGTTGGCTGGCTCTTAATACTACCTTAGGAGGCTCCAGGCTTCAAAGAGAAGTGTTTGAGAGATCTGGGAGGCTGCCAAGAAGGCAAAGGCTTCCCAGTGACACACGCCAGGATCTCATTCAGGCAGGGAGAAGGAACTAAGTCATTAGCAATACAATTTTGGTCTAAAAGAAAACAAAATGGAACACAATTAACATATAGATCTTTCTTTTGACCGCAAATGTACATGTGGTCGTGTGACTGACTCTCATTTTGTTGAAGCAAGGCTGGGATTCTGCAAAGTCCTCGAACTTTGGATGTTGTTATCACTGAGTGTTAGACAGAGTTGGGGGAGAAGGGCCTGTTACTGGCATCATATGAGTTAGAGGCCAGGGATGGTGTCACAGGCATCCTGTTATGCTCAGGGAAGCCTCCAATAACAGATAGTTCAGTGACCTGAAATGTCAGAGCTGGGACTGAGAAACCCATGCTGCATTAATGTGAAAGTGAGGCACTTGCTCTCTTGGCCTGTAGCAGCAGCAGCAGCAGCAGCAGCAGCAGCAGCAGCAGCAGCAGCAGCAGAAGCAGAAGAAGAAGAAGAAGAAGAAGAAGAAGAAGAAGAAGAAGAAGAAGAAGAAGAAGAAGAAGAAGAAGAAGAAGAAGAAGAAGAAGAAGAAGAAGCAGCAGCAGCAGTAGCAGGAGCACTTAGGCTTCGAAACATACTTTGGAAACAAGAGTGCACTCTAATCTGCTCTAAGATCTGGGTTTGCATTTTAGCTGCAGAATGTTCCAACTCTACAGCTGTGGGAGCCTGACTTCAGAGAGCTTCCATTTGTCCCTTGACTAAATGCAAACCCAACCTGGTATGAGGTTCAAATTACATGGAGTGATAAACTACTCAGCACAGAGTCTATTATTTGGTTAAAAGAAATGAGTGCTGGATGCTAAGTACTTTTGTTCTGAATGCAGAATAACAAAGGCAACAAAACACACACACATACACACACACACACACACACACACACACAAAATTTTTCCAGAGAAAGACTGTCTTCTTGGGTAATCAGAAGAAATGGAGAGCTGAGTCTGCTCAGACTTGCCATTTCTCTTCATAGCGGGTTATTTGTCGCTAGCAAGGGAAGTCCTGGCACTGTGTACCTGCAGGCCTCAGTGACCTGTTCTAATGACTTTTGCCCCTTTCCTTAGTCTAGGTACCTGGACACTTTTGAGTCCAGGTGTGACTGCAAAGTCCAAGAATTAGCCCAGTGATGTCCTTAGCAAGAAGGAAAGGCTGCAATACACAATGCCTGTAGCCCCTCTCCTGTGTTCCAAAGCTGGGCAAAATAAGCCCTGACTCAGTCACATCTGCTCGTGGGCTGATACATGCCCATCCCGCACCTCTAGTCTCCAGAGTCCTGTCCTTAGAGCAACCCCAAGAGCTCCTTTCTCTCCAGCCCCAGGGATTTCCTGGCCCACTGCTTTCTCTGCTGACTTCAAAGGCACCTCTGGCATGGAAGCACCATGGACTGTGAAGAGGACTGCCCACACTGCCTCAGAAGGCCTCCAAATCAAAGACTTAGAAGATGCCTTGGAAACTTGCGCTTGATCCTCCTACCCTCTCACAGTGAAACAGAAGGCCACAGAGAGGCAAGGTCAGGAGTGTTACTAGCCCGTATTGCTCCTTGTGTCCGTGTGAGCAGTGCTGACCTGCTTATATGGGGGTAACCCTGAGCTAGGGGAGTTACTTGTGAAAGCTAAATGTCCCAGACCCTTAGGACAGCAGGCAGGACGACTGTGTTCTAAGAAAGTGTGTTCCTTATTCTCATTGCCGTGATAAAAATAACTGGCAAAAGCAACTTAAGGAAAGACGAGTTACTCATTAGCAGGAATCATGAATTAAGAAGAAATACAGTCCATCATGGCTGGAAGGTTTCACGACAGAGACAGAAGGGAGCTGATCACCTTGGATCTACAGTCAGGAGTCAATCAAATCTCAGGACTCGCCCCTAGTAACCCACTTCCTTCAGAGAGGCTCCATCTCCTGACATGTCTAAAGGAGCACCAGAAGCTGGTGACCAAGTGACAGGTGAGCCTACAGAAGACATCTCACATGGAAACCCCAGAAGAAGTTTGCTCGGAATGGCAATAATAACTTAGCATTGATTTAGGCTCACACTAACCACCTTTTAATGCAGACAATATCAGCCATATATGGAAAATAGTGCCTAATGCCTTAACTCTTTGTAGAGCAGGAATTGTTGGCCAAAACCCACCCTTCGTTGTTAATAATCTTCATTCTTTTGGTCTCTTTAGTGATGGAGGGGGTGATCTGAGAGAGCTTGCCAGGGCTGTGGGTTCCTTAAGGACGTTTTATACAGTACCGGTTGCCTGGAGGGTGGGGGCATATAATACATGCAGAGTGGTGAAAAGGATTCTGGTTGCTGAGGCAGGGGAATCTAATCATCTAGTTCACAATCAATGCTAAAAACTCAAGGTCAAATCCCACAAGATGGTTTTGTTCTGAAACTGTGAAAAGCCAGCATGGCCCAGCTGTGGGAGAGCAGAGCTTCATTTGAAAGAAATCTATTCAGCTCCCTGTCGCTGGAGTATTTTATTTTACGTGACTTTTGTGCTGAAAAAATTTGGCATGTTATTAGGGACGAATTCAATAGAATTAGAGCAGCTTTCCATCCTGAAGCTCAGGTGGTCGTGTAGTTAGAGCCTCGCCATCCTGTTTCCTGCAGGAAATTTACTAGTCCCTTACATATCCTGTCACACACTTTAGATTCTAAACGCCTCTATCTGTGGAACCTGCTGACCTCGGGGCCCCCAAATTATCCTGACAAGACTTCCTCCTCGTCCTTCCACAATCAACTTTCTAATTGCTAAGTATCAAGATAATTTTTCTATAAAGGGGCTAGAAAACATTTTTTGGGATTTCAAGAGCAAAATGGCCTCCATCAAAACGGCAGCCCTAAGTGATATAGGTCGTGGATGCAGGCAAGTCTGTGCAAGAGAACTCGCCTACAGAGTGTAAGTGTCCCACACTTCAGGTCAGCAGAGAGCCACTTCACACTGTCTATAGAAAGGGGTTTGCCAGATGCCAAGAAAGTGAGAGTCTCCCAGGACCCCACGGGGATGACATTAGCTGAAATACCCCACAAAAGGAAGGGAGAACCTGTGGGGATCGTCTCCAGAGGTTAGGCATGGCCCCCCAGTTGAGAGATGGGGCCACCAACCCAACTCCAAAATTTTAACCCAGAATTGTTCCGGTCTAAAGGAAATACGGGGACAAAGAGTGGAGCAGAGACTGAAGTCCATAGACTGCTCCATCTCAGGATCCATCCCACATGCAGACACCAAACCCAGACACTATTGTTGATGCCAAGAAGCATGTGCTGACAGGAGCCTGATACAGCTGTTCCCTGAGAGGCTCTGCCAGATCCTGACCAATACAGATGTGGATGTTCACAGCTGACCATCAGACTGATCACGGGACCCCAATGGGGGAGTTAGGGGAAGGACTGAAGGAGCTGAAGGGGCCTTATCTGGCATCAATGGGAGGGGAGCCCCTTGGTCCTGTGAAGGCTTGATACCCCAGTGTAGAGGAATGCTAGGGCGGTGAGGCAGGAGTGGGGGGGGGAGCACCCTCATAGAAGCAGAATAAGGGGGGACAAGACGGAGTTTGCAGAGGAGAAACTGGGAAAGGGATAACATTTGAAATGTAAATAAATAAAATATCAAATTTTTAAAAAAGAAAGAAAGGGGTTTGTTCAAAGTGACATAGCTGGTGTAACACTGATAATGTCAGCATTAGCCACTCATGGAAGACAGGTCCCTCTTGGATGTATATTTTCAGCCCTTAACACCTGGAAGGGAGGGGAAGAAAAAGAAGTAGGAGAGGAAGGAGAAAGACCTTTCTACAGCTACCTCATGTTGAAGATGTTGGGAATTTGCCTACAGCCAGAAATGACATGTCCTCTCGGAGCCTTTACCCAGGGGAACAGGGATCCAGCACACGGACCCAGGCCTGTCCCACCCCACTCCACGTTCTTGTTCTTACCCCTTCTCCTGTGACCCTGTGTCTGAACAGCTCAGGGATCAAGCTGTGAGATTTCCTAGTAAGAACAGTGGGAGCTGGTAAGGAACTGGAGGAGGCATTCTCAAACCAGGGTGAGGGGTGGCTCAGGAGTGAAGAACTTTCCCAGAACCCTCTAGGCCCCCAGTTTGGTCCCAGCACCAAAACAAATAAACTGGAGCTGGAGTTATGACTGTGTACCCTAAATTACTTTTCCTTTCATGTTTTTCTTTCCTTTTCCTAAACTATTTAATTTGTTGATTTAAAAAAAAACAAAAACAAAAAACAAAAACAAAAAAAAAAAAACAAAAAAAACCACTGGCCTTGGAAATAGGAAGCCTAATTTAATTATAACTGTGCGTGTTTTCTGTATCATACGACTTTTAACACATTGTGTTCTTGGTTTCTGTCGTGCACTATTTAAATAGTCACCTTTGATCAGCTGGCTAAGCTTGGTTTTCTTACGGTTACACACCTCTGAAGTTGTTACATGAGGTTGTGGTAATATAATGTGCCGGAAATCTGACATTATTTAACCAGGAATATTTTTAAACTGATCCTATATATATTTTATTAAAAATCTGTGTATCCTTTAAAAAAATATTTCATAGCTTAAAGATTTTCTTGAAATTTCTATCAACTCACTTCTAGTCATATTGGGAACAAAAGTCAACTTATTCTGCTCACCAAATATTTCATTTATTTATTATTTCATCCTTTGCTGCGACTTTACAACTGAGGACAAAGGTTTAATTTATTTATTTCAGGATGCCAAAGAGTCCACGCTTGGATCCTGGTTTAACTTTTCTTATTGTTGTGTTTGTCCTGTTAGGACGGGTCCCTATTTGTAGTCCAGGTTGGCCTTGAACTCATCAGCTTAACTTACCTTTACTTTGCCACATCAATTTTAACCCAAATAATTTCCCTTCCCTGAGCTTCTGTTTCCTTTCTTTATAACACAGGGAGGAGTGTGGTCTTCCAATTGCCTTTTAATGACCCATCTTAACACATGACGGGTTAGATTCATCACCAAGGACCTCATCCCCCTTCCTTCCTCGACAAGGCTACCCTTTCAACCAGGTCTCACCGAAGAAAGCAAAGTAGAAAAAGCCCTGACAAACTCTAGAAACTACACAGTGTTCCTAGACAGACAGGCATCGTTCCTAACTCTACAGACACACATGTCCACGGCCGGCACACACATCACATGCGGTGTGAGTTGTGAGCTTTTCAATAATCAATGAAAACGCAGCCGTGAGAACATTTATATTCTAAGCAGCCTAGCAAATATTTGATAAAGGGATTATTTCCTTTGCTTCAGGGCAAAAATCCAAAGGTCATGAGGAAACCTCAACTACCCTCTGTCTCCCCAGCAATGTTAGCAGTGAGGCTAAGCTCTCTAAGTGTCACTTGGAACAATCACAGAGAAATGCCAGCCTCAGAGGGAATAAACTCAGAATCGTCAACTTCCCTAGCTAGGCTGATAACGAAATATCTCAGTTAGAGTTCACTATGCACTTCCATAGAAAGAGACATAGACACAGGACTCGAACCAGGGCTCGTCAGCACAGGGTGTTTCCCACAGTGCATACTGTCATGGTTTATTTCTTTAATGTTATGTCTTCTCTGTAACAGGAGATTGGCACTTTGGTACCCTCTTTTCGTATTAAAAACTCATCCCAAGCAAAAACGTACGTGACCATTATATCTGTAGGTATCAATCTGTCTTCCCCACAGCATTTTCTCAGGTTCTCAGGAATGTGACAATCCTCGGATGACCCAGATGCATATTTATTTGTACGGCATACTGTCTCAGCTTCAGACTCACTAATCTCACTCACAGCTGTTAGAGTGGTAGTGAGATCACTTTCTGTGGGTGAGGGATGCTGAGAAGCCATTACCGATGTTGAAAAGCCATATAATTTGAATTAGTCTCAGTTATGTATCCACGATGAAACCCACAAGTGCATATTAAATGTACATGTCAACAAACAGGTAAAACTGGAGAATTTTTCTGACCTACAGACCTGGGCAATATAAAAGGCAAGGCAGTCTGAGCTTTTCAATTCCAAAGTACTGTAACAAAAAAGAGACAGGATGTGAAAGGATATATCTCAGTGAGGCTGCACTCATCTAGCATGTAAAAAGGTCTTGGGTTCAAGTCCTCCCACTGGAAAAAAAATAGTCTGATGACATGCCAGATACAGACTAGCCAAACTAATATTTCTGATCCAAATCCAGGCTTCCTGGGGTCTCTGGCTGGTCAAATTTCAGCATTGAGAGCTTTGGTTACCTGAAGATCTGACAGAAATTATGGGATGGAACTTCTACCATAGGCTAGGACTCTATTTCCATGTTTTTCCTTCAGCTTCACTTTCTATACATGTGGGTTTTTTTTTTTCCAATCACTATGCAAAAGGACCAATCCACTGACAGACTAGAGTTTGGTCTGGACTGGTTAACCCCCTGAACCTGTCACCAGCTGAAGAGAAATCACATTTGGGGAGAACTACAGCCATGCCCAGGAATGAAAGGAAGTTAGGCAGCCAAAGGAGCCCAAGGAAGGACACTAGGTTTTCATGGAAAGTGAAGGTGACAAGGATACAGGTCACCAACACGGAGATTTTATCTATATCCATTCTTCCCTCTCAGGCCTGGGGTTTCTTCTCTTCTCCGAATATTAATAATACATGGAAATTAAACTTACATTCATTGTCTAAAAGGCTTTCTTAAATTCACACATCCCATGAAAAATTGCTTTCTTCTTGCAACTCATCCAGCAAGGCTGCCCAAGTCATCTTGTGTCGTCTCTAGTTATAGCTTGGCACGATTACATAACCACAATGATTATTTCGCCTTGCCCGTATCTGCACCAACATTCCTGAATGAATCCTAACACTCAGGAGAGCCCAACGCCATTTCAACCTTCTTTTCTAAGGTACCAGCTTGTAGCAGACATCCCACATCTACTAGCTTGCTGACTGGCCCAGGAACACAAGCCAGGAAAAGAAGAGATAGAGGTTAACTCGAGACAAAAACAAAATGTTCCCTCGGCAACAAAAAAGGTAGAACTGGTACAGTGTGAAGTGAAGGAAAGGGGCAAGACAGGATGGAAGAAAGAAAAGAGAGAAGATTAAAAATAGATGATGTGATGAATAGAAAGGGGTCAAGAAAGAGAAGGACAGAAGGAAGAAATGAAAATGGAGGTAAAGATAGAAGTGGAAGGAAGCAGGAGACGGCAAGGAGAAACAGAAAAAAAAAAGAAAACGTGAAGGAAAGTCTTACCCTTGTGCTTCTGGGTCTTCCATTTTTACTCTCGTTCTTTCTTGACGTCCCAAGCAGCTCTTGGTGCCTTGCAGGGTGCACTGCACCTAGTCTCAAGCTTGTTGGTGCACCTACAGAAGGTTGTGCGTGAATGACTTCCACTACTAGATTGGTGCCTTGCTGGCTAGCACCTTCTCCTATGAGTATGGAGTCACAGATCTTCAGGAGTCAGTCCTAGGAAGCCCTGCTTCATGACCCAGGGTACAGAGCACTGAAGAGTATGTGTGGGCAAAAGCCAGGGCACTCTTGGCCCTCCACCAGAAGCTGTGGTGGGAGGTCCTTTCCCCTTATTAGTCCCAAGGAATCACATGACACCCTCGGTCCACTGGCTGTCTGAGCAGCCCATCAGGGAATCCAGGCTCAGAGGCTCCATGGGGTGGGCAGGGCAAGGGCCTTTGAGGTTACTTAGATATTCATTGGCATGAATCCATGACTCCCTCCCTGCCTGCCAAGTCCCCTAGACTGTAGGATCTCTCCTTTACCTACCCATGAGGGAGGACTCAGTGACTAGACAAGAATGCCCACAATAAAGACAGATGAGTGTCCAAAACTCACAAAGAAACCGCAGCTCAGGTCCCCCATGATGTCCTCAGCTCACTGTCCCCTTTTCTCTATAACAAATGCCACAGCATAAGAAACGCTGGCATGTTTTTATTTTTAAAAGACACTTTTACTGATGAGAACGGGACTTTTAAAGGGAAAAGTAGGAAGTGTCTGCTTTAGGCAGGTTGTGAACCCCTGAAGCTGGCTGTAGACTCGGGAGTCTGTGTGTCTGGTTTTGAGCATCTTTAACAAGGGGCTTCTGACCCAAACAAGATCTGAGAGTCCCCACTCTGTGCTCTGTATGGGTAAAGTCAGAGGCTTCTCAACCAAGCAAACTTTGACAAAACAGAGTTGTTGTTGTTGTTGCTGTTGTTTGGTTTGGTTTTTAAAGTATGTTCTGGAATTAAACCATTTTTGCCAAAATAACAGCTCCATTTTAAAACCTACCCATTTCATCTCATTAATAAGTCTGCCTTCCTGCCTGCCTGCCTGCCTGCCTGTCTGTCTATCTGTCTGTCTGTCTGTCTATGCTCAGCAGCCCTACAGACACAGCCACTGTCTGCCAGGAAACGCTGTTTAAACTTATGAATCTTCATTAAGGCCGTCTGAACCTTTCCTTCCCTAAATGAACCAGGTGGACCAGCCTAGCGAACGGTCCCAGTTACAAACATGCCAACAGGCGCAGAGGAGATTGTGGTTTTCACGTACCATCTCATCCTCCTGGTTCCTAAAATTGAAGAATAACCAGGAGTCTCTGAAATATTTAAGCCCCAATAGCACTGCTAGGCACATGAAGACTGATTCAATTGTTACAGAATAAAATAAAGCTGAGAAAAACCAGGACGATGCACTTGAGCAAGCACAGACACCCGAAATAATGGAAAAATCTGCCTTATCGCTTTGTTTTTAAAGAGTAGCCTGCAGACTCCGTTAATCACTGTTCACATATGGCATGGCTGTTGCCTTTATGAATCGTGTCTTATCTTTAAAAGATTTTCCTCTATTACCTTTCGTTTTGTATACGACGCTGAGAAACAAGAAGCAAGGGAAGGCTCAGGGGTTCACGATGCTAGGATCAACATTGACAAGCAAGGTCAGCAGCATGAGCTCAAATAGGAACATCCTCTTTCCCAAGCTACAAGAACAATCCCGGCTCTTACAAAATAACAGCAACCTCTCCCCCACTAAGGCTTTACCTTGATCACAAGTAAAAACTTTACAGCCCTTCATGGTAACAGATATATTCATATATCTGTGGGACGGCAGAAATTTGTACAAATGTGATTCAAAGTAAGATCTTGTTTAGGTCCTAAATCCCCTGAAGAAGCTGCCCAGATTGTGTGATTCAAAGTAACATTATATCTGCTTGCGACACAATCCTCCTGTAAAGTAAATTAAATGAGGTATCCATTATTAGGGATATATATATATATATATATATATATATATATATATTCAGATTCTTTGAGCTTCTTTTTGTAGCTTATAAAGGGTTGATGCAAGCAACAATGGGAAACTCGGGGTTCAGAAAAAATGTGCCCTCACGCTCTTCCTTGATCCAGTGATGCCACTATGCCGAGCTATCACAAAAGCCTACCTTATCTAGCTCTCTGCCGCTGGTCCTGTCACTGATAGTGTCTGAAAATTCTAATAAGTTTTAAAAAATTCTCAGATACAAAAATCCTAAATTAAAGCTGCCTCTCAACTGGAAAGACTAGGCAGTCTATTCAAGCAACACGCCTTATGCCTGGCTATTTGTCTGCCTGGATGTCTGTCTGTACCTGCCAGTGTCTAGCATACATAGAGAAGGACGTTCAAGCTTGGGATCATTAAGCACATTCCCACCCCACCATGGCTCTCCAAAGTAAGCCAATTGCAAATTAGAACTTAAGAATCCAAGAGTCAAAATGCACCTCTTTATATTTCTTTTCCCAAATGGGATAAAGTAGCCAGCGTCCTACACAACAAGTCAAGAGCCTAGGAGAAGGTTCCCTGCCTCAGCCCAGGGCTCCTCGCAGTCTGCCTGGACTTAGTCATCTATCTCACAGGGAGTGTGAGTCACTTACCATAAACAAGAGGCAGGCTGAGTTGCTCTCTCTGCACTCAGTGCTCCGGAGGTTGAAGTGCCTACTAGGAAAGCCCTGCAGTCTCAAAGTCTAATGCAGAGGCTGAGGCCAGGGCTCTGCTCCCTTCTCAGCTGAGCCAGTGTGTCTGCCTCCTAAATGTCTGAATTAATAAATGATAACTCCATGGTCAAATCTATGAAGCTGAGCAGATGGAAGCCCCGGCTGTCTCCTCGGGAGAGAGGGCAGTGGGAACTCTGGTTCCTGAAGGGGGCACAGCATACTCTTTGAATAGGAGTCAGCTACCGTGAGTTCACTGTAGAACACCAGCCTGCCTCCCAGGATTGCAAGTCTCATTTTCTTCTGGAGTGTAGAGAACATTACAGGCTGCCCTCACTATCACGTCTGCCGCACTCCTCTCCTAATAAGTAATGAATTTATAACAGTCATCATCCCTGTAATTTTTCAAAACTAAGAAATGTTATTTCCACCTGTGATTTTGACACATGAGTTAAGGGACCTTAGGCACTCTGAGTACATAGTGGCAGGGGACTGTTAACCCAGAGAACTACTGGATACTTCTCCAACCCCATCTCTAAAGATAAGCCCAGAACAAGCATCAAGCAGGATTGTGACAATTCCCAAATTCTGTGTTTCTCTCCAGGTGAGACCCTGTGATGGCAGATGGTCATGCTGTTGTGTCCATCCAATAATTCAAACTGACACTAAGTGAATATGACTGATTTCCACTCAAGAGACCGTAGCTGTTGCTTGGGCAGATTAAGTCCCGGATGCACCAGGGGTGTACCTGTTTATTTATCTCCTCCCTCACTATGATACAGAGTAGCCATGCACACACACACACACAAAAAAAATTCCACTAGAGAGTAAATAAGATGTTTTGATTTTTATAAACGGGAGGATAAAACATGCATCACAAATCATTAATCTAGAATCAGATAGTCACACAACTATCTACTGTGTTCGAGAAACACACGGTGCATAGCAACCAAGTTCAGGCACTTAGCTATCTGGCCCATCATCTATATTCCAGAATACTATTCCCTTGGACATGTTGAAGTGTATTTATTTCTTGGCAGGGGATGGCCAGATCGAGACACCCCAAGTACAGAGCTTCATAGACTTTCTCTGTAGACATTTAGAGTGCAGACTTTGGAGGTGAATTAGTGTGTATTACAGCTGTCAGCTCTGTCACTATCATGTGAAAGGAACTATGTACAAGAATGGATATAACTACGTTCTTACGAAACTTGATTTGAAAAGAAAGAATCCTCTACCAAAAAAATCAATTTGATCACAGTCTATAGTTTGCTGGCCTATGTTTTAATAGATCACATTTGACAATAACTTTTGGGGGACAGCAGATCCCCAGTTGTCTTAACCTCACCTTATTTCACCTCAAAATTCTCTTGGATACAGAACAGAACATTTAGAGTTTATATCATAGCCAGCCATTGGAATTTGTTTAAAACACAGGTAAGCAGTAGAATCATGAAGGGATTGTCCCTGGGCCATCCAGGCTTAGAGAAAGAAATACTGCCTTCTAAGTAACTAAGCATTGAGTTTCCCTGGCCATTCTGATCCAGCTTAGGGACGATGGTGTTCTCATGTTATTACACAGTACCACACATCTCTCTCACTGTCCCGTCTCCATGGAAAATAACTCCCATTCATTTCTGCTGAAGGCTCCAAGTTCATTTCTGGACTTCCCCAAACAGAGGGGATATGTAGGATGAGGAAGCACATTTAATCAGGCAGGAGCTGACAGAAAAGGGGAGGCAGGCTAAGCTGTCTCACGTAACCTAACTGCAAATCTAAGAGAGCTCATCATTCAGAGCGAGGGTGTACATTGCTCACCTGAGCCTATTGATTAGGGGGCTTTAGAATTCTGGGCAAGCCGCTCACATCCTAAAACAGCTTGAGGCACTCAGTTAAAAGAGTTTTAAGGAGATGGCCCTCACGGGACAAATCCCAGACACATGCTTGATGTGACAAGACAAGGAGGCGTGGCTTGCCAGAGTGATTATTTCCGCTTGGATATTCCTGCAGCCATTTCCCTCCATACACACAGGTGCCACACCGAAGGATCCAAACAGCCTGGGGTCAACTGGTGAATTTTAGCTTCTACTAACAATGACAAACAGTCACGTAGCATCACCATTTGTGGGTCTGTTTATTTGTGTGATGGATTGTGCCTGTGACATAAAACATCTGGATAAGCATTTTAAAAGCTGCTCCGGGAGCCAGCAATCCAGATGTTTGGTGTCAAAAAGATCACAGTCAGATGACTGCCATCTTCCCTTCTCCCTAACTTCTCATCCAAGGAGCTGTTACAGCTAAAGAGTCTCACGTTCATTTGTCTCTATAAAGGCAGAAGGAGACTTGAAGCCATTGATCATCAGTTGAGAACCACACTGAATGATATCAGTTCTGACTGGGTTGGTTTTGCTCACTAGCACTTAACGACACCATAAAGCATTCAGAATCAGCCAGAGCAGCAGCCCCACTCAACAGCCATGGACCATTACACATCAAAGGAAAATGTCTACTAGAATCCCTCACTGCCATCAGATAAGGAATTAAAATGATGGGGATATGTAGTGTTTTAAGCAATTAAACACAAATCAGTTGGCAGCAATACAGAAAACCCTCCAGTCCTCGTAGACTCGCCATTCATCTATTTCTCTCGATGTACTGAAGCAGCAGAAACAGTCCCTCAGACAGCTATCCTGGGCTTCCCTTGCAATGGCATGTACCCTGGGGTACGTGAAGGCAACACATGTCACAAACTTGTATGGGTTGTTACTTTTCTAAGTGCCCTCAGCTAGGACTGAATTCCTTCCATGGATAACAAAGCCATGTCTCAATCTGTCCTGTGATCAACACTCTAACTCTTGCCTTCCCTTTATACAAACAAACAACTACTTTAATAATCCAAAGTGCAGTTCCAAAGCAGGTCAGCCTTCTCAAACATCATAATCAGTAGAGAATGCACGCAAGCAAAGATTTAAGACTGAGCCTTGTGCTTAAGAACAAAAAGTCTGGGCGGAAATGAGACAGTTCTCATTTTTAATGGTTCCAAAGGTCACTAAAAATTAGGACTCAGAGTCTAGAAGAGGTGTTATGATTTTTAAGCAGGGTTTAATACAGCAATCCCCAAAGGGCAGATGTCTTTAATTGCAATACAGTAAATAGGAATTCAGCAACACACGTGAACAAAACTTCATTGAGGTCTTTGCTATTTCAAGCATGGAAAGGAGCCCTGAAACTCAAAGGTTTGAGCAGCCTGTCTTAACAGGAAGACTGTACATTTTGGGGTAAAACGGTGTTTGCCTTTGTCTCATGTAGCCAGGGTTCGGTGTAATTACAGCCAAGCTCTGAGGAAGCACCTCTGAGCTTCCCTTTTGTGCAGATAAGTCTAATTGCCCCACGATCATTTGTCTCTGCATGTCTTCCCTGATGATGCAGAGGTGTGATGAGGGCAGGACTATGTCCCTCTCATCCACTCCATGTCTCCTAGAGCCTTGCACAGCACACAGCATGATACTTGATAAATAATCCTGGACCACTGCACAGCATGGCACAGTCATCTAGAAGGTACCTGGCACATGCGGGCACAGTACCCTGGAAGGTACCTGACACATGTGTTCATAGTACCCTGAAAGGTACCTGATACAAGCATGCCTGGAAGGTATCTGGCACAGTGTAAATGCTATAGGTGTCCAGCAGATGCTAGGTCCTTTGTTTGTTTGTTTGTTTGTTTTTGTTTTGTTTACCAGTAATGGTTTTTCCCAGGGGAAGCACAGGAGAGAAAAAGCATAACTGGTTTATATTAGGTAAATATTTAAGGCGCCAGCTCTCAAAGTATGGTCTCTAAACCAGAAGCTACACATCACCTGGGAAACAGAAATGCAAAGTACTTTACTCCTGCACTGAGGGCACTAAATCAGAAAGCCGAGGTGGAGGGCCCATCTCTGTAGGGGGAGGACCCACCTCCGCGTTTCAGGCTTCCTTCAGAAGATGCCTGATTCTGTTCAAGTGTCCGATTCACAGCTTGAAAATTGCATTCTATGCTAGTAGAATTTTCTACTCCCTTCCTAAAAGATTCATTTTTTACGTTTAACGGTGTGGGGAGGGGAAAGGGGACATGCGGGCCTGCCTGTGTACATGTGTGTATGTGTGTGTTTCCCTGGTAAGCTGGAGTTACAGGTAGTTACGAACTGTTCAATATGGGTGCTAACTAAATGTAGGCCCTTTGAAAGAACAGTACGTGCTCTTAACTGCTGAGCCATCTCTCTGGGCTCTATTTTGGACTCTCATGGCAGGAGAATGCCCACTGCGCTTACTATGGCTGGTGGCCTTGGCTACTTTCCGGATACAAGTTAAGAGCTTTTTAAACTCTAATGGAGTAGTAGCTCTCTGTTGCTGGCCCTGTAGAGTGCAGGTGCTGCTTCTGCACCCTGGCTATGTTCCTAAGGCCGGTGCTAAGCATGCCCTTGCATCTGAAATAAAACTCAAACCAACAGAAACAGGAAGCTTGAACTTACGGAAGCCCCAGCTTAGATGTTGAGTCATCTTTGTGCCTGAGGTTGGAAACACAGGAAAGGGAGAAGAGGTAAAGGAGACGAGGGTAATTGGCTGCTGAGAAGCTGCAAAAAGTGTCCATTTTGCTGCTGATTTCGACAATAGCTTTATAAGCACACTCCCCATTTTTTCCAGCTCCCCTGCAGCACAGCAAACCACTACCATTAGGAAATCACATCAGGGTACCTTTCTGAGAGACGTCCACAGCCAAGAATAGTTACAGTCTGAATAATTACAAGCTTCCCAGCTATCTTGGCACGATAGTTAGCGTCTGTTTGCATCTACAGCACTTCAATGGGACAGACAGAGCACCAAGATTTTAAACCCAGGAACATTTCACTCAGAATTTATGTCCATCACCCGTCAAGCAATCCTATCTGACTATCTGACAGTACAGAGCATTGTCCTGCTTCTCAGTGTGCTTTCCGTTGCTATGATAAAGACCATGACTAAAAGCAACTAGGGGAGGAAAGGGTTTATTTGGCTTACCTATCTAAACCATAGTCCATTCTTGAGGGAAACCAAGGCAGAAACTCAAGCAGGGCAGGAACCGAAGCAGAACCACAGAGGAGTTCTGCTTAATGGCTTGGTCCCATGACACGCTCAGTTTACTTTCTTACACAACCCAGAATCACCTGCCCAGGCCTGGAACACTACCCACAGTGGGCTGGACCCTCCCTCTTCAGGGTCCCCAGACGTGACAATCTGATGGAGGCATTTTCTCAGTTAAGGTTCTCTCTTTCCACATGACCCCGTCTTGTGTCAAGTTGACAAACTAACCATCGCAGATAGAGTGGGACATGTATAGGGATCAAAATCAGCTTTTAAAAAAAATCCAGTGACCTTCAAGTCCAGTATCTAATGTATTTACAGATATAGATAGATAGGGGGTAACATACGCTTCACACATCTATCATATAATTTAGAACAAACAACCAAGGCATTTGAGGGTTTTGGTGGTGGTGGTGTTTTTTCTTTCCTTTCCTTTCCTTTCCTTTCCTTTCCTTTCCTTTCCTTTCCTTTCCTTTTCTTTCCTTTCCTTTCATTTTCTTTCCTTTTCTTTTCTTGAGACAGGATTTTTCCGGCCATCCTGAAACTTGTTCCATAGACCAGGCTGGCCTTAACTTCAAAGTTCTTCCTGCTTCTGCTTCCCAATGCCAAGGATTAAATCTGTGTGCCACCACCATCTGGCTGTGCCTCTACTGCCCAGCTATGAGAGTATTTTAAACAAACCCCACTGGTGCAGATTGGATCTCAAGTGGCCTGCACACAGTGTACTTGCTAAAGGAATGTGCATACACAGGTGACAGATGGAGAACAGGAGGCCGTCCCTCCACCTCTGTGAACTAAGCTAATGATAGACTGACCAAAATATGTTTAAAGAATAGAGCACAATGTAAGTCAGTTGACCATCATTTCTTAGGCAGCACAGATTGTTTATGAAATGATTACATTAAGTATTGTATGTAACTAGAAATACTTAAGGTATGTACAAGGATTGTGTGGAATATGTGCAAATAATGCATCATTATAAAAGGGGATGAGAATCCAAAGATATTAGCATTCACAGATGGCAGCATCCATGTAGTGTGCCCTGGGAGTGGGTATATCCACGCACGCCCACATTACAAAGCAATGATACCATAGGTAAGAGAAAAGAAATAGAAAACTAAGGTGCATCTCAGAGGTGGAGTGCTTTGCCTAGAAGGTACATAGCCTTGGTTTGAAGCCCTAGAACCATGAAATGGGGAAGGAAGAACCCTAGAGCCATGGGAAGAAGGAAGTAATGTAAGAAAGGATTGAAGGAAGGCAAGAGAGAACATCTCAATTTTCTTTCGTGTGTGTGTGTATGTGTGTGTGTGTGTGTGTGTGTGTGTGTGTGTGTGTGTGTGCATGAGCTTATGTACACCACATACATGCAGCTGTACAAAGGCCAGAGAGCTATTTGAGCAGGAATGACAGGAGGCTGTGAGCCACTTGATGTCCATTCTGGGAACCAAACTAGGTCTTCTACAACAGCAGTTTAGCAATCTCCAACACACCCATCTCCCCAACCCTTCACTTTCTTTTCTTCCCTAGCTACATTGGACATTTAAAAAAAATTGTAAAGCAGGACGAACCATAGGTAATCCATACACCATTACTTTTACTAATTGTATATGTATTTATGTTTATATACTTGAATAATTTCATATTTTATATAAGATAAATGTGAGTACCAGGTAATAAAATTGCTTTAAAAAAAAATACTATTTTGGGACTGGGGAGATACCTCAGTTGATAAAATGACTCCCACATAATCATGAAGATATGAGTTTGGATCCTTTGAATCTTATATTTAAAATAAGTAAATAAACTAGGCTAGGCTCAGCGGCAAGCATCTACAATCCCTGTCCTGGAAAAGCAGATACAAGAGGATCCCTGAGGTTTGCTGGACAGCTAGTCAAGCCAAATATGTCAGGGCCAGGATTGGTGAGAGATTTGTTGCAAAAATAAGGTGAAGAATGATTGAGACAGATACTAACATTGACATCTGTTCTCCAAATAAACACACACACAGAGAGAGAGAGAGAGAGAGAGAGAGAGAGAGAGAGAGAGAGAGAAACTAACATTGACATCTGTCCTCCAAATACATACACACACACACAAACACACACACAAAGACAGAGACAGAGAGATGGAGAGAGTGAAAGACACACAGAGAGTGAGAGACACAGAGTGAGACAGAGAGAGACACAAAGAGAAAGGTAGACAGATAGACAGTGAAAGACAGAGAGAGATAGAGACAGTAAAACACAGAGAGAGAGAGAGAATGAAAGACAGAGATAAAGAAACTTGAGCACACATCCATACATGGACAAACACATACACACACACACACACACACACACACACACACACACACAAACCCACTATATCCCCTTAAACCAACTCAGGTAGAGCAGAAGTCAACTGGAAGCCAGAGAAAGCCAACAGTTAGCACATACTGAGCTTGGGCCCACTTCTCCTCTACACTACCTTCAGTCTGTCAGCATTTCTACAAATGAATGAATAAGGCATAAAGAGGCTACACAATTCAGCCAAATCCAGACACCCACAGAGAGGTTGAGCCACGGTAGAAACTAAGTCTGTTAGTGCCATGGTCTAATCCTTTATTATCCTAAAATTCCACAATGACTTATTTGTCCTTATCAAATCAGATCATAATACTGTGACTTCTTGGCACATCATCTAAACAAGAAGACAGAAGAGAGAGAACCTAGAGTCCTCGATACACAAACAACTTCATGTTTTTTTGAAGGAATTGCTACATTGTTGACATTTTTTAGTTCACCTCTGTGCAAGACAGGAGGTCCCACATGCATTCAGAGAGTACTACAGAGGACAGAAGGATGGGCTGAAGGGCAGAAGGACACAGGACCAAGGTTGAGAAACCCACCGTCTAGTGTAGCCTGGGTACCAGCTGGTTCATGACTGTCTGTACCTTGCTGAAGCTGCTTCCTCATCTAGAATATGAGAAGGGTATAATGTCTTGAACTAGAATGGACTCCACAGGCTCATATATTTGTATTAATCATCAGGGAGCAGAACTCTTTGAAAGGATTAGAAGGATTAGGAGGTGTGGCCTTGTTGGAGTAGGTGTGGCCTTGGAAGAGGAAGTGTATCGGGTACAATCTCTCTCTCTGTCTCTCTCTCTCTGCCTCTCTCTCTCTCTCTCTCTCTCTCTCTCTCTCTCTCTGTCTCTCAATCAAAATGTAGCTTTCAACTACTTCTCTAGCACCATGCCTGCCTGTGTGCCTCCATGTGCTGGGCCATGATGATAACTGACTAAGCCTCTGAAACTGTAACCAAACCCCCAATTAAATGCTTTCTTTCATAACAGTTGCCTTGAACATGGTATCTCCTCACAGCAACACAACAGTGACTAAGACAAGGGGCATTCTTAATTTCATGAGATTGTCAAGGTCTCACATTTCCTGAATCCACAGAAAGTGCTTTCCTATCTCTTTAAAATTAAATCAGTCCAGGCCAGACCCAGACTGCTTGTAAAAGCCTGAAATCCCAGCTACTTAGGAGGCTGAAGCAGGAAGACCACAAATTCAAGGCCAGATTGTGAAACTAAGCAAGATCCTGTCTCAAATCCAAAAGAAATATAAGAAGGACTGGGCTTGCAGTTGAGTGGTAAGTGCTTGCAGTTGAGTGGTTAAGTGCTGGTAGTTGAGTGATAAGTGCTTGTAGTTGAGTGGTAAGTGCTTGTAGTTGAGTGATAAATGCTTGCTGAGCATGTGTGAGGTTCTGGCTTCAATCCCAGTATCATACAAAAAAAATTAATAGAAAGAGTTAATCAGGCCAGGAACTATTGTCCATATTAACAGTTGTCTCCAACTCTACTATTTCCAGATTTTCTCTCATCATCCCTTTTCTCTGATATTTCTCATAATCAATATAAATCACAGAATTTTCATAATCAATATAAATCACAGAATTGAGGAGGCACCATGGAAAAGAAGTCTGGCCCTGTTTTTTTGTTGTAATTGTTGTTTGGATTTTTTTTTGTTTTTTTTTCTGAGTCTTTGCTTCCTCATCTAGAAAAATAGAAGGATGTTCTCCAGAGTTCTGCACTCTTCCTAGATAGTACTAACCCACGTGGTCAGAGGTGCTTGTACCCGGTTTTACAGAGATGCAATGTCAGATGCAAGTCAGTGAAATTTTTCACTTTTGTATCTAAACTTTTGCCTCTGAGTTACCTGTTAAGTCAACAACATGAAAGGAAAGAGATAAAAGAAGAAGTCCTGCACCCCGGTGTTGGCTAACAAAGTCAAACCTTGATTTGCCATTTTAATGACAACAATTAGATATTGTTTCTGGAATCCACTGTTCTTATTTTAATAACATCTGCATTGAATATATATACACCGTTCAATATTGAAAATTTTTTTAATTTATTTTACATTTATAGCTGTTATACCTACATGTATGTTTGTGTACCACATGCATACCTAAAAAGTGCAGGAGCTAAAATGGGGAATCTGATCCCCTGGAACTGGAGTTACAGACTCTTGTGAACAGCTGTGTGGGTGCTGGAAGTCAAACCTGGGTCCTCTGGGAGATCACCCTGAATTCTTAACCACTGAGCCATCTCTTCTCCAACCTTAACTTTAAATATTTTAAAACAAAAATTATATTTTGATTGATTGTTTCAGGCATGCCATTCGGTGATTAGAATGCCTGATGGGTGGTTGTTACATTTCTATTGAATTTCCTTCTAAATCATTTTCCACATAAATGCATTAAGTCAATTACTTAAGTGTTTATTTTATTATGTTATTGACGAAAGTAGTATATACACGGCACTAATACAACTTGATTGGATTTATGAATATTAACACTGTTAAATATTCATGTGTACATGTGTACCCACACACACATTTTGGTACAGAAGGATAGCTGAGCATGGTGGAGCACACTTCTAATCCTAGCTCTTGGAAGGCCAAGGTAGATGTATGAAGAGTTTGAGGACAAACCTAGGCTTCAGTGTGAGACACTGTCTCAAAAAAAAAAAAAAAAAAAAAAAAAAACCTAAGATATTAATAAAGGATAGATAGATAGATAGATAGATAGATGATAGATAGATAGATAGATAGATAGATAGATAGATAGAATAAATAGATGATAGATGGATGGGTAGATAGATAGATAGATAGATAGATAGATAGATAGATAGATAGATAGATTTAAATTCCTGCTAGGTGAGACTTAACCACTTTCTTCTCTCTCTGAATTAGTCTCCATTGACCTAGTTCTTTGATAACAGGGAGATGAAAACACCAAACAGTGGTGAGTTTTGTAAAGAACCCCTTCCAGGTTTACAGACACAGAGCAATGACTCTCTTTCTCTAGCCTTGGGTCACATGTCCATCCCTCTTGCTTCCCCTTTGCTTTTGAATGTTTCCCCAGCCTAGTGACTTTCAAAACTGCTTTTGGAGCAGAGCCTGTGGCTCTCTATTACTGAGCAAGTGAGTGTATGAGGCATAGCACAATCTAGGCTGGAGGGACAGAGGAGAGAAGAAATCTCATGCCTTACACCTGAGCACAGTTCTGAAGCTTCATCACCCAACTTCCCTGAACCTAGAAAGCTCATGGTCCCCCAGAGGTGGGCTCTGCCGGTGCTCCGGCGCCCTCTAGCGACAGTACACTCTAATGCTAACCCTCTGTAACCCAGCTTGGACTAGGCAACCCTGGGGACTTGAGGGACAAGAGAGTCCCTGCTAATCAGCTTCCGCCACTCCCCTCTTTCATGGATCAATAAAGTGGCCCCAAAGAGCTAGATCTTTGAGAAAGAAATGTCTTTAATTCATACACTTTAAGCCAGAGAAGGTTTCTAGGGTCCAATTGAAATTCTGTATTTCCCCCTAATATTTTCAAGGGGCACGGGGGGGGGGGGGGGGGGGCGGGCGGGTAGTGTGGGGTAATCCCTTGTTTTCTTTAAAAAATATATAAGAATAATGAACCTAGATATATTATGTTCTGAACCAGATATGTGAGAACAACATTTAAGAAAGCTTTTTCATTTTAAATAGACCTTTAACTTAAAGCAGAGTTAAGATTTCCCCCATGGATTCCTAGAACTGTGAACACTTAGAAAATCTCTGTGTTTGTTTTATTGACTCGGTGTGACATTTAAAATAGAATCTAAGTCTGCACATGGGCAGATCTTCACAATGTGTGCACACTAACAGAGATGGCTGCAGACAATGACTTTGTACAAATCTAATCACATCTATTGGGTAAATATTGCAGTGTCTCCAAGAGAAAATGGAATACATTCCCAAGCCTGATTCTCTAAACACCACAATGAAGGTGGGAGTTCCCCCCACCCCCATCATCTCCAACTCCTGGTCCACAGAGATGATCAGCATACATGGTGCCAGGGACTGGTGCCACCACAATAATGGCCTGCAGGGAACTGGAGTCTCTTGACAAGAGGAGTAATCAAGGTTTTTGAATGAGTCTTCTGGTCTTGAACAAGTCAATTCCCTGACTTTTTTATTTGCACATCTGACCAATGAAGCAGTAGATTATCCCCAAGCTCGACTAGTTTGAAGAGTCCTAGATTCACAGTGCTAAATTGTTCTTCAACATTTAGAAGTGAATCTACCTCCGAGCTTCTTAAGTGAACTCTGCCACCCCTGGGTACAGTAAAAGCACAGAACTGGAAAAAAGACATACTATCACCTACTGTCTCTTTCTTCTCAAGACCCACCTCAAGGCCTTCAAAATGAACTAATCTAACAGCTAGTGGTCCTTTTGAGGTTTTCAAAGAATGTAGCAGACAGATAAAGAAGTTATTGGAATTTATCAACTTAGGGAAATATGTTATATGATATAATGTGTGTGTGTGTGTGTGTGTGTGTGTGTGTGTGTGTGTGTGTGTGTGTGGTATGTTATATGATGAATCATACATATTCATAGAACAAACAGAAGCCTCTTAGAAGTGAGATTACTAGGAAAGTGAGATTATAGGAAAGGCTGAGAGCCCATATCAACACTACTATGTTTGGTCTTGAACTTAACATCAACCTCTACATACCTAAACCAGAGAATGGATCTGAAATATCAAGCTAATTATTTTCATGACATGTCTCCTATAACAACAACAAAAGGATAAGATTCTTGGATTCTAAAGAGAATAAAAACTAAAGACCAATTCTAACCATCTGTGTTTGATTTGGAAAGAAGCAACTCTTACTGAATGCTGGAAGATCAATTTTAATGCACCAGAGGATGGTCCTAAACTGGGTGGCATTTTATTTTGAATGCATTTAGAATTTTCTGTCTTGCTATTTCATAACTCCAGTGTGTCACTACCGTTGCCAAGGAAATGTGACTTGGGTTACTGTCATGGATCCAAAGGGGTTTGTTTGTTTTGTTTTAAAATATTAACAAGACAAAAATGGAAAGATCAAACAATGGGGATGAACTTACTTCCCTTTTCCTCTTCAAGATCCATGAAATACAAATCTCATCACATTTTTTAATCACATGATTTTTGCCCACTAGAAACCACACAGCCCATCAGCCAGGTAGACATCCCCAGAATGACTGCTCAGTCTTTCTTCTGGATTTGAACCATTCCAAAAATATGTGAGTCCTTTCCTGTGTGACCAAAGATGGTTCTAACCTTCCAGGCACTGAGGAAAGGCAAGTCATGGTACAAAGCTTATAAATACATTCAGCTGAATCAAAAAAGATGGATTCTAATACAGATGTGAAAAAAGATTCCAACACTGACCCAGTTTCTTCCTGTGATTATTCCTTACAGTCAGGTAAGCTAAAGGTAAAGCTCATAATAGTGGACTCAAACAATTAGATTGTTTAATCTCTCTCTCTCTCTCTCTCTCTCTCTCTCTCTCTCTCTCTCTCTCTCTCATACACACACATACACACCTCTCGAAGCAAATACCATCTTTGTTTCCATTAACTACAATGTTAATTTTACATACACATGAAAAAAAAAAATCCTTTACAAGAAGAAAGTTTTCATCCAGAATCTAGAGAAGCAGGGACCCCTTAAGACAAAGCTGATGATTTAAACAAAATGTAAACTGTCACATAGCCCTACCTGGAGAGAAACAGGAAGTTGTTTCCTTTTCCTGTCTTACAATTAAGAGGCAACACACAAATCCCAAATCAGTTATTCTAACATAAAAATTTATAAGTTCTAGTAAAGTTTCTATCTCAGGAGCTAAAAGGCTGTCTGTGCCCAAGAACATAAGAGTATTGGAAGAGTAAAAACCAGTCTGCCAAGAAAGGAATGGATTTTATGGCAATGGGAGTTCTTACATGGGACCATGTGAGTGAAGGGTTGGTTTCATCACAAGCAGCTTTGTTCATATGGCTCGTGGCAACTGCCCAGTCTTCAGCATCCATTCCCACTATGGGCCAACAAATGGTTTTACATAATGCTCAGGAGGAAATCACCTACTTCTGACGTGGTTTGAATTTGAATCCGTGAAACTGTCAGGATGCTTCCATCAAAAGAAAATGTGAAAATTTTGTCCGAACACACATGGGTGTCCTACCTGTATTTCCAAACCTCCTCTCTATTTTTATCTGTCTCTCTGTGTGTAAGGAGCTTTGACCAACTCGCCTCAGAGCCCTGATCTACCAGATGGATTTGTCAGCCCCTCTTTCATACCAGTCAGGCACATCAAATGAATTTGACCCAGGGGCAGTTCAGGTAGGGAAATGGAAACGTCAGAACTTACCTAATTACAGAGAAACTCCTCATGAGTCCTATCTTATCTTTTGCTTAAAAAGTGGTCTCCCTAAACCTGAAAGACATCAAATAAAGTGGTCTCTTTGCCTCTGGCCTTTCAGCAACTGTTGCTAAGAAGTTTAACCTGTTACTGTGAACAAAGCGGGCCTCACATGCAAAACCACCGAGCTACATTGTAAAGAAAGTTTGAAGGGGTGGGGCTTACATTGCATTGATATAAAGCAGAAACCACAAATGCCTTCAAAACTAGAGACTAGGGAGGAGCAAGCAGGGGTTAGGAGTAGGGAGGACTCTGGAGTTTGGAGAGTTTTTTTGTTTTGTTATGTTTTTTGGTTTTTTGTTTTTTGTTTTTTAAATAATGACAGAGTTTAGTCTCAGTTAAAAACACTTAAGTTGGAGCTGGAGAGATGGCTCACCAGTCAAAAACACTTAAGTGCTCTGTAACAACTCAAAATGCTGTTCAGGAAACAGAGAAAGAAGTGAGCCAAGAGAAACCAGAGCTGAGCTTGGAAAATCCCTGCAAAGCAGCAGTAAGATGAAGCACTTGGTCTGCAGAGTTTGAAAGACAAAGTGTGAAACTGCTGAAGCTTTTCAGGTCCAGAGGCATGGACATTCTAGGAGCTGGTGGGTCCACAGCATGAAGGAGACAGGTACTTCTTATCAGCTTCCCCAGGACTCTATCCCTGCCTTCACCCCACCCCCACTCTGTTTCTACCTCACTCTCATTTCCTACTTCCACCTCACTGAATCTCCATAGGCAATCTTCCCAAATCTTGGGAGCCCCACCTCCCAATAGAATCTGGAATGCAGAATGAGGTTAGCAGCCATGAAGACCGCTTACACTCAGAGGAAGACGAAGTTCATATTCCTAAGAGTATTCCTTGGCTTCTGTCCACTCCCATCCATTGCTGTTCAGCTCAACTCAGTGTGGACTACTTTCTGACTCCCTTGGATTCAATTCTGGCAATCCTTGGCAGTATGTGACACCGAGTTTTGTTCTCTCTAGTCAGAACCGACTTCCAGTACTTCGAGTTCATCTTTACCACTTGCTATTTCATTTAACAAAAAGAAAAAAAAAAGTTGAACACTGAGCCAAATAAAGCTACCAGCAAACCTATGGGTTAGTTGTAAGCCTGAGGGTCATGGACGCAGTTAAATATCGTTAGGACCTCTTGGTAAAGAGTGCACAGACACCGAATTCAAACAGCAGGAGGATCAAGCCATTGGCTAACACGACTGGTGCCCCCACACCTTTCTTGCTGTCAAATGGGAAGCGGCAACTCCAGCCGGTACTCTGGTCCCATCCCCCTTCCCGTTTCTAAAACAATAATAATCCTCCTTCAAGCCCGCAGGATTCCCACAGCCTAACCTCAGCCTCCACACTGTCATCCCACCTGGGGCCTCCTTACCACTCCACCTGGGCAAGTGGAGTTTTGTGAAAAAAGAAGGTATATTGGCTGAAAGTTTTTTGGGGTTTTTTTTTTTTTTTTTTTTTTTTTTTTTTTTTTTTTTTTTTTTTTTTTTTTGCCTTTAAGGACTGCTGCTCCTGCCGCTGTTCAGAACAACAGCAATGACAAACAAGCCCAGGCTGGGCGAAAACCCAGATCTTCTCAAAAGTTGGTCTGGCTACACAGCAGCCCTGACGAGTTTGCAAGAACACAGGGCTCGGAGTTCGCATCTACTCACCTGGGTGTGCCAGCCTCGGAGACTAGAAAGAGAATTCAGCCCGGGACAGGTCTGTCACGCCCCCAGGATGCAAAATCCGCCTTTGGAGTGGAGGTCCTGGGTGATGTAGTTGTAAAGAGGTCTTAGGAGGGTCGGGCTTCCCTCCCCGCCTCTTTGGTCCTCTGGGGGCAGTTTAGCAACAGCCGAGGAGGATAAAGATGCCGGGAGGAGAGTTTGGTCGCTCTGGAAACCCCGACTCCATTCTTGGGGTTGGGGGCTGGGGGAGAGGGTGAACAGCGCGAAAGGAGCTGCTGGGCTCTGGAACTCGCTGAGTAAAGAGGAAGGAACTGGGGAAGGAGGGAGGGAGCAGAGGAGTGAGGGAGGAAGGAAAGGAAGGGAGGAAGGGAGGGGTGAGATCCAGGAGATGGCAGCTTCTAGCTGAGATTTCCACCTTCTGACGAAACCCTTGCGCCCAGCAGCCCAGCAAGATACTAGTTCTTAAGCCTCCGCTCGAGCGCCCCCTGGGGGGTTTCGGGGACTCAGCGACGCCCCGCCCTGGTCGCAGCCCTGGCGCTCTCCATGGTCCTGCCGCGCCCTCAACCCTGATTCCCTGCTCAGCTTTGCAATTCCCACCAGCTCCTGAGAGGCACGTGATTAATTTCTCCTTATTCTATGATAAAGCAGTGAAATCACAGGAGCAGAGGGAAGGGAATAGGAGCTATACTTTTTTTTGCATACATTTAAGAAAACTTCTTGACTGGCTCAACTCTCACTAAAAATGGGAGTGACATTGAGCGCTCATTTTGGTAGCTACATGTCAATAAATGCATAATTAAATGAACGAACATCTATTTTTTTTTCTCTTCATCTCAGAATATTTTCCTGAATACAGACACCTCACCATGCTTAGGGAATGTATGTTTTAAAATAGAGATTTTGGCTGAGGTTGTAACTCAGTTGTTAGAGCACTGGTCTAACATTCAGAGGGTTCTGCATTCAAGCCCCAACCTTGTACAAAGCCAGGCGTGACATTGCATCCCTGAGATCCCAGAATTTGGAAGGTGGAGGCAGAAGACTCAGAAGGTCAAAGTTACCCTCAACCACAAGGGGAGTTGGAAACCAGCCTAGGTTAGAGACACTGTCTCAGAAAGCCCAATCCAAAACCAGAGGTCTTATTTAGGGAGTAACCATTGCCACACATTATAAAACACCTTGGACACACTACAGAGCATTTACACAAGAAGTGGTGGGTTTCCTGTATTCCTTTGTAGTGTCACCAAGTGACATCCTCATCCCTTATGGGGCAGTTTGGAGATGATGACTTTTTGTTGCAAATTTATTCAAAGTCAGATTCAGGCAAAGGAATGATGAGGAGGCATGCAGGCTGCGTTTCCATTTGTCCCTGAGGAAGCAGATAAACCAGACAGCCAAAATCTCCCTGGGTATTCCCATGATCAGAATTAAACTGGACTTTATAATCCATAAAGAAAAATGAATAAAAGGCTCTCTTTGTACCTGGGGGTCCCACAGAGGTTAGAAGTGATGGACAAGCACACAGCGCAAGGGAGGAAGGTGTCTCCTTCTCTGATTGTTGAAGTATTACACAACAAGGTCTCTCACAAGGAGAGAAGTTTGGTTATAAGCGTTACACCACTGCACAGAAGGAGAAATGACAGGAGAAGGCAAAGGGGCCTCATAAAATGATTCTGGGAATCAAATGAGAAGATCTTTGAGAAAAAAAAAACAGTTTCCAGAAAATCAACATTTTTCTTCTTTCAGTTGCCTCGCCTGCTATTCTGAGATGCCATATTAGCCACAAGCCTAAAAAATAATAATAATAACCATGAGAGAATCTAGTTGTATCATGGAGAGCTTACATCTGAACCCATGGTTTGCTTTGACTGAGAACACTTAGGTCATGTGATTATGCACAAGCTAGTCATTGAGGCCTTGACATGTGTGGTTCCAATAAAGGACAGGTCCTGGTGTCTGGAGCAGGAAATACGCTCACAGTACTACTGGAAACAGACTGGAGCTTCATCTGAGTCACACACTACAGCTGGAAGGACTGACCTCCCAGGGATACTCAGGGTTTCCTACTGGGGAAAGAAGGATGGATTCTGGGAAAGTAAAGTCAACAACATGTTTGTTAATTCCTCCTAGGTTTTATTCAGCAGCATCTAACCCTAGAGATGAAGTTTATGTTGGGCTAAATTTGCAAAGAAGAAATAAAGAAAATGAATGCCTTATTTATTTTTCTTGCATGTTGACTGTGAACTCTAACATTTAAATTCCATAGAGATGATATCTGTTTTTTTTTAACTCATTCGTGATTGGAGCCACAAAGCCTAGGAGAGTGTCTCTACTTAGCAGACAGCAAATACACACTTATTGAATTTAAAAATGTTTTTTAATAATATTTTCTAGAATATTTAAAACAAACCTCTTCTTTTATAGGCAAGAGGAAGGCAGTTATGACCTGCCGCACACATGCTATTTCCAATAATCTCTTAGTCAATTCTACTTATCAGCCCATCTAATTTGTATAACAGCCCCCCCCCCCCCAAGTAGTTTTGTTATTTCTACCACAAACCAGGGTTAGGTGGTTGAGATAACCAGACCACAGCACAGTTCTTGCTGAGTATTACTAGAAACAAGCTCTAAAGGCGTCTAGCAACTAAAAGTGGACCACGGGAAAGTTACAAAGTCAAAACCAATGGAGAAGACCCTAATGCAGTTACCCCCTCCCCCATGCCAAAAGCACAGGCATGCAAACTAAACACAACACCAAAACTTGTGACTGCCAGCAGGCTTCGGCTCCCTAATTAGAAACAGTTTGCCTGCAAGCCAGTACGCAGAACACATGTGCAGCTTTATGCCAGAATCTCTCTCTCTCTCTCTCTCTCTCTCTCTCTCTCTCTCTCTCTCTCTCTCTCTCTCTCTCTCTGAAGGTAAATTCAAAGAGGCTCTTTGCGAGGCACATAAGCAGAATTCACTCCCACCTCTCCTACGAAATCAACAGCTCGACTGTACAAACGATGATTTATAACCAGCTAATAGACTGTTTTTCATCACGGCCCCCACGGCAAGTTGCCCACCAGCGGGAGTCCCCTCAACGATTGTGAAATCAAATCCTTTCTCCCCCCCCCCGCCCCCCCATGCTACTCACCTCCTCCCAACTCTCCTTTTCATGGACTCTGGGTGGCTGGGTTCTACAGCCATGGTTAAGGGTATCTAACGCCAGGCCGCTGAACTCCGTGGCGCCAATGTTCGCAAGCTGAAAGGAGACTCCAGCTCTGAGTGGCTCCACTCGCTGGGTCTGCTGGATAACATAAGGGGAGGCATCCGCTCTGTGTCCTATGCCAGTATGAAAGGCATCTCACCCATCAGTATGACAAGTCAAAGGCTGGAAAGGAGCCAGGGAACAAGAGGGAAGGGATGTGAACTCTTCCCTGTGTGGTTGATAGCATTTTTAAGGATGGCAGATGATGAAGGGGAAAAACAGGCGGAGAGTCAGTGCCCTGCATCAGAAACCTTGGCTCCTTCCCTGAGTGAGTCAGGGTGAGAATTTTGTTTTGAAATGGAATCTCTGTTTTCTTTTTTTTCTTCTTCTTCTTCCTTTTGAGCTGTAGGATGGTTACACATCCAACCAGTCAAGCGATGGCTGTAAATAATGGGATTTATTCTTGAGACCTTGGATCAAAGAAAAGCCTTGAATTTCACCTCAGGATTATTTATTGCTCAAAGGTATGAGATGTGGTAGGGTTCCCCTCCCCCCCCCCTTCATGTAATTTTGAGAATTGGAGGATATGCTTCCCTTTTATATTTTCATGTACTCCTGAGGTGAGTTGTGTTACTGGAAAGCAGAAAGGACTTTTCCAAAGAAGCCTTTCTAAGATGTGAAGAATCAAGGGAGAATTCATAACACTTGTTCCAAGCCAAGGCAGAGATTACAAGGACCCTGCACGACCTGTGTTACCTCCAATGCTCAGTAACAAGCTATGCCGTGGAGAGCCACCTGATACTTGTTTCTGCCAATAGGTGGCATCAAAATCTCTCTAGCTTTTCCTTCCAACATTTGAAAAACCATGAGCTGAGGGAATTTTCTTCCTAAGATTTTACAGTTCACTGTGGGTGGCGTCTGAAAGGCCATTAACTGACTCTGTTATTTCATATTATCTTTGAAGACTCTCAGTCACCTTCTAAACCCCAGTTTCCACATTGTAGGCAGAAGGGTCTTGAATAAACCCCAAGACTTAGGACCCTGATACTCAGGCAGAAGTCTCCTCTGACACAGGCATCACCCGCCTGCCATAAGCCCTCGGAACCTTATTCCTTTAGACTGAGGGAACATTAGCATGCGGCTACACCCTGTTGTAGACTTTACTGTTTGCCCCACCTCTGTTCATACCTGTTTATTATTTTCTTACGGAAAAAAAAAAAAAAACCAACATAATTTTTTGAGAGGGAACAATGTTCCCGGCCTCCAAGTCTACATTTTCCAACCTTGCTTTTGGATGGGTTAGTTACATGAGTCAGATCTAGCCCTGCGTTCTTCAGTAAACTTAAAGATGCACTTCTTCACTTTCCCTAGCCTATATCGAGTGCCAGGAAGTCCTAAGTGGCTAGTCCCTAACATCATGAAGAGTCCACATAGATTGTCATCACTGTGGGAGTTTCTGTTGCTGAGGGCTGGTGTGGGGTACTGCCCAGAGGCTTTGCAGAAGGGAGGGTGGGAGCTGACTCCACTAGAGTGTACATTCCCTGCTTTGGTCCTTCTCTTGTTTCTACCCAGAGAGAAGGGGGTCAGACACCATGAGACCAATGCAGCATCTGCTAAGGCAGACTAAGCAAAATGGTAAAAGAAACTTGAGTTCTCAGAACTAGGAAGGTGATCATTATGTCCAGGTTCGTTTCTTTGTTTGTTATGAGGAAAAGAAAGCCCTCCATTGAATCAAGCCATTGTTTTCAGCTCTTTATTCCTTAGAACCAAATATTATTTCTAATTGATGTATCCTCCAGAACATTACACAGACAACTTTCTATTAATGGTTTTAGACAAACAAGGCTATTTGTCCTGGTTTCCTTTATTCGGTTGGAGTTGAAAGCAAGATCCCGGCTAAAGGAGATGAAGTAATGCGTACACCATGAGAGAGCATTATGGAGCATGCATTTCAAAATGTCAAAAGAGACAAAAGGGGTGCAGATGGGCTTTAGCAACAGTGAGAATGGATGTCTTCTAGTTTGTCGCTTGGCTGAAGAGCAGCTATGAATTTTCCTGGAAAGGAGGTTGATGAGTATAGATAGAAAAATGAAACAGCATTTATACTGAGGGTGAAGTGACTTGACAACATTATCATAATGACATCTTATGACAACCCAACAGGGTAGATACCCCATATCATCACTCCTGACTACAAATGTAGGCCCAGGAAAATTAGCCAGGCAGAGCCTGCATAGCTAGGTAGTTCCAGAATGAGTTTCAAATCTGGATCTTATGGGTCCTTGCCACATTTCCTGATAAAATTCCCTGTGCTCGTGCTGCTGCATTCTTCTTTATGCTTGTTCATTTCAAGGCTCTTATTCTACTGGCCATGTCATATTTTTTAACATGCTTCAGTCTTCTCTACCATAATAAGATATAGTTATCTTCATCTGTATGAACACAGGAGTCCTCTCAATCATGCACAAAATAGCTTTGTTTTTCTTGAAATTGGTGGTGTGGGGGGGTGTCTGAGCTTTTCTTATATTTAGAGGTACAGTAAGGATATGAAATTTTATGTGAGTTGAGAGGATGCTCTCATGACCAGAGTCTGGAATGGAAACAGAAAGAAGAACAGAGATGGGAAAGATGGCAAGAAAGAGTTTAAATCCAAAATAAAGCTAAATATTTTTTTCCTTTTTCAATTCATAAAAGAAAGAAAACTTTAAAAAAAATAATTACATAGACTTGAACTCTAATTCATGAGTCTATCCTAACTTGTAAATGGAACACAGAATTCACAGGGAAAACTAGAAGTAAATGTCACTAAAGAACTTAACCTCACAATCTCCCCAAGAGCAGATTGATGATGATGATGGTGATGATGGTGATAGTGATGATGATGATGATGATAGTGGTGATGATGATGGTGGTGATGATGGTGATGTGATGATGGTGATGGTGGTGGCAGTGGCAGTGATGAAGACAGCGTGAACTAAAAGTATAGCTCAGTGGTACAGAACACATCTAGTGCATTAGTTACTCTTTCCATGATTGTGATTAAATACTTGACAAGAAGCATCTTTAAAGGTGGAAAGATTTATTTAGACCCTTGTTTGAGGGGAGATGGTCTGCTGTGCTGTAGAAGGCTTGGCACCCGGCCACTCCACGGTGGCAGGAGCTTGGAGTAGCTACTTATTCATCAGCCCATGAATCAGAAAGTAGAGAAAGAGCAGAAAACAAGGCCTGGCTACGACCCTCAGCCCCACTCCTCACATCTCACCTCCTCTAGCAAGGCTCCTACTGCAGCGCCTCCCAAAGCAGCATGGGCAGCGGAAAGCAAGGGTTCAGACACGTGACCCTGTGAGGGACATATTAAATCCAAATCATAATACCTTGCATTCATAAGGTGATGGGTTCGGTCCCTGATGCTGGAAACACTGAAGACCCCTCCCACCGAACAAAGAGCATCAGAAAGCAACTGATATTCTCGGTGACTCAGATTATTGCAGAAAAATCTGTTGAATGTCTGAAGTGTTTATTAAGAAAGGAGCAAAAAGTGTTCTGAATACTTTTATAAAGACATTTTATAAAAAGTGACTAAATCAGTATTTGGAAGTCAAATGCTTCGTCGTGAGTGCAGACATGAGTATATTAAAGCCACTCCATGCTCAGGCCTACAGATGGTCAACTCTAGTCAGCTACCTATATCTAATCCACCCCAGGTATATCAAAAGTATACAAGGAGTGTGCAAAGAGGATGTATATACCTCCTAACAAGAGTTGGGGATTCAGCCCAAATTTGGATCTGGTGTCACCAATTAGCTGAGTCACTGTGATGTCACTATGATGTCACTGTGGCCTTTCAGTATAAGGCCAGGTCCCTATCCTACCTACCCTTTCTCCTAAGTCTATATCCAACCCTGCTTCACTCCTTCTCCAAAAGGTGCAAGCTACAAGGGTCATGTAGAGGCACCCTCAGTTATGTTTCCCACTTCTCTACCCCTTGAACTTCACCAATAACAGGAGACACAACCCGCCATTCTATTGCCTCTGTCACAAAGATGGAAGAAACAAATATTCGGAATTCTCATAGGATTTTCCCTGATAATTGTGTCTAGATATTTTTTCTTGAACATTGTCTAACTCAAGCTGAACTGGCACTCGGTGTGTGGTCCAGGCTGTCCTCGGGCTTGTGACAACCTTCCTGTCTCTGCCTCCCATGTCCTGGCATTATAGACAGGCGTGATCCCGCTCAGCTCTAGGTTCGTTTTGTTGCTACAATCAAGCGCCACAGACATAGTAATTTATAAATCATATAAATTTATCCCTTCCAGCTCTAGAGGTGGGAAACCCAGGGCCAAGGCCCAGAAGACCTGCCGTCTAGAGAAATTCCATTCTGTCTGTTTCCAAGATGGCCTCTATTGCTGTATTCCTAGTGAGAGGGTGCGTGCTATGACCTCATCTGATGGGAGATAAGGAAGGACTAGAGAACTGACCTGCATGTGAAGACTCTTTCTTAAACATCTTCACTTTTCAAAAGAGGATTTGCAAAGCTCTTGTGGCATAATCAACTCTCAAAGGCCCAACCTCATAATGTCATTGTGTCTCTACAATGACAGACAAGGTAGGGGTTATCAATGAAGTCAGAGGGACAGAACGAAAACAGAGAGAAAAACACAGAAGGATCGTGAATCCCCGAGGAAGAAAGAGTATCTATAAACATCGACAAATCCTATGAGGGAAATGAAAAGGACGATGAGCTAAGCATCTCTTAGAAATGAGGCCTTGAAAGATGCTCCCAAAGCTCTCCCTAATAAGACAGCATCTGAACTGTGAGGTAAATAAAAGAGTGAGACAGCGAATAAAGGCTAGGAGGATGAATACTCGAGGCAGGAAGAATAGCAAAGCCAGAGGTGGAAAGAATCATTAATAGCCAGTCATAATAGCTCAGACAACAGAGGGTGAGGAAGTTATGGCAGACTTGTTAAGGGGGTAGACCTCGGAGCTCCGTGGAAGGCATAGCACAGAAACTGAAAGCCAAGGGAGGCTCTGGTTAGAACTGAATTCCATGCACAGTCTACAGAGACAGTAGCTCTCCTTGACATCAGTAGAGAAGAAGGGTTGTTCTTCTTCCTAATGGAAACCAACATGCAGGAGGTTATTTGTGGAGAAGTGTGTCCATATGTACACACAAGGGATTTAAAGGAAGAAGAGGGTTTGCCTCGGGATGTTCCCTTCCCCAGTATGAGCCACCAATCCCGTAACTTTTGTTCTCTTAATGACTCTTCAGGTTTGACCAGCATCTTTCCTTACACCAAGCACAGATTCTTTCCCGTGAGTTATACTTTTTCTCGACAATAGATCTAGGAGGCACCATTAGCCTCATTATGCAGAGCATGCCTTTGAGGGGTAATGAAGTTTACCCAAGAGAAGAGGCATTTTTCCTGATGTGAGCAGGTTGCCCTTGGCAATAGTTAACCCTGTAGGTTTAATTGGAAGGAGAAACACCTAGATCAGTAAAGAGCCCCTCTGGGTTTGTGTTTGAGGAGATTGTCCGAGGGCTCTGATGTAATGAACGAATTAACCCCTTGGTTATTATATTGATAATTCAATGGCGTTATTGGAAAATAGAGCAAGTTGAGAAAGAAACAGTGCTTGCTTAGAATGAGTAGCTCATTAGATGCAGTGTCCTTGGACCTGCATCTTGTCCTGAATCCCTCCCCATGTTTACCTTTTCAGCCCCAGTGGTATGAGATGCTTCTACCCTGTCCCCTTCCTTGCCGTGAAGGAAATCAAGTCCTCTGAAGCTGTGAGCCAATATACCTATCTTATGCTGTTTTCCTTGGGTGTTTAGTCACAAGGATACAAAGCTACGGATGCACTCCGGAAAAGCATGCTGCTTCCTGGGTCATGGAGTCGATGTCACAGTAGACACTGGCTCCCACCAAAAAACAGCAAACCAGAGTCAGGGAGCAGTCAAAGGCAGGCTCGGGATGGAAATGCCCTCATCTTTCACTAACCAGTGCAAATGTCCTCCCCGTAGGGTTTAGGTGATGTCGTATGTGGAGTTTCTAAGTCCATGTACATGAGTAAATATTTAAGTATTAGAAGAAACCTCAGTATATCCTGCTTTGCAACCTGCCTTTTAGAGCAATAAACAATGGATTGATCATAAGTGGATTAAAATTAACCATAACTTGCAATGGTTAGAAAATACCTCAATAAGCAGCTAGGACAAAATAAACGCTGACACTGGAGATGTAGCTAAGTGAGCCTGGTACTTGCTACCCTCCACGGAGCCCTAGGAATGATTCTTATTTACTCCATAAACCAGCTGCAGTAGCACACACTTACAGACCTCCGATGCAGAGGCAGAGGAGGATGAACCAAAAGTTCAAAGTCACCCTCAGCTATGCAGTGAGTTCAAGATCAACTTGGGCTGCCAAAACACGAAAGAATGACCACTTCATTACATGGGTCCTTTGTTTTGTTTTACTTTTTTATTTCATTAATTTCTTCACTCCAGTTAATTATTCCCCCCTACCCAAGTCCTCTGTCACTTCAGACTTTGCTTTGTGCTTGTTGTTCCAAGGCCTTGAGATGATTCACTAAGTTCTTTCTTTAATGTTCTCACACTCACGGAGGGATACACACTCTCCTTTGCAGACTGTCTTCATCAATCTGAGGGGTACTACTGTGCTTTCCCTTTCAGTAATTGCTTTACCCCTCTTCGTTATTTCTTCAGTGACCCACTCATGGTTCAAGTGAGCTGTCTAATCTCTGAGAGCTATCACACTTCCTGGAGCTTTCCAGTTGAGGCTGTCTAGCATTATTCTGCTGCCACTAGATCTGCAACCTGGGAAGCTGTTTTTATATTCCGGGGTTTGTTGAGGCAGAGCTTCCTGTACAGCAAAGGAAACTGTCCATGAGGTGACGAGGCAGCCCATAGAGGGGGAGTAATGCTGGGTCACCCGTTTATCCGAACAAAGGTCAGGGTCTAGACTATATGAAAAACTCAAAAAATTAAAACCAAGAGAGCAAACATTCCAATTAAAAACAATAGTCTAAGAAATAAACAGATCTTGTTTTTCAAAAGAAAAATTACAAATGGCTAGTAAACACTTAAAAATGTGTTCAACATCCTATGCCATCAAGAAAGTGCATATGAAAACTACTTCAGGGGTCATTCCATCTCATCTTAGCCAGAATATCTAACATCAAGAAAACCAAAAACTAGGCTAGAGAGATGGCTCCGTGGTTAAGAGCACTGACTGTTCTTTCAGAGGTGCTGAGTTCAATTCCCAGCAACTGCATGGTGGCTCACAACTATCCGTAATGGGATCTAATGCTCTTGCTCTCTTACGGTGTGTCTAAAGACAGCTACAGTGTCAAATCCTTTTTATAAAAGAAGAGATCTTAAAAAAAAAAAAAAAAAAAAAAAAAAAAAAAAAAAAAAAAAAAAAACACAGATGCTAGTGTGGGAGAGTTAACCTCTGTACATTGTTGTGGGAGTGTAAACTACAGGACTAAGTCTCAAGCTTTCTCAAAAAACCAGAAATAAAACTATCATATGACCCAATGTATAGCTTGTTGAAATATATCCAAAGGAATCTATATCCTACTACAGAGACACCTGTTCACACGTAGTCATTGCTACTTTGTTCATAATAGCTAAGGGAGGTGGTGCATTTATACAATGGAATATTATTTGTCCTCAAAGAAAATTTGAAATAAGGAAATTCCCATGTAAATGTATATTTTTTTAAAAAGTATACTGAGTGAAGTAACCCGGATACAGAAAGACAAATGCTGCACGGTTGGTCTTATTTGTGGATTGTAGCCTCAGTTCCTTAGCTTTGCTTGTTCATCATGGAGTGCCTATGGAGGCCAGGGAACTAGAAAGGGGATATAATCAAAGATGGTCCCTGAGAGTGGGAGCATAGGAGAGCGTGGGTAGAGGGGAAGTAGAGAGCAAGAACATGGCGGCAGGAAGCTTTATACAGGGATGGAGATGGGGGAATTGGGGAGATAAAGCTGTAAGAGGAAAATTAACCAAAGTAAAAGGTGGATTAAAAAGTTCTATGGAAACCTACTATCTTATAAACCAAATAAAATACAAAAGAGAGAATAAACGGAGCTACCCTGCATGACTATATAAAGCTATTCTCAGACACAGAGAGCTACTAAACACAGTTTCCTGTGAAATACCTGAACAGAGGCTGAACAGAGGCCCCAAAGACCCCTAAGACAATGCAGGCTCTTATCTTCCTTCCAGAACTTGTAGATAAGACTGTATTCTCGTATCTATACTTTGGTTACAAGATATAGAATCGCAAAGTGGAACTGAGCTGGAAACTCCTTCACTGCTGGCTAGCTGTCCAAGTGCCAACTGGTGCTTTGCCAGGGGCCGAGGTGAGAGGGGACTCAACAGTCTTGCTGTGAATACTATGACACCAAGAAGCCAAACCTCTAGGCAAGCTGTGCCCACATTTCCAATAGTGACACAACTGTTTGTTCTGCAGAAACCATAAACAACAGTCCTCTGATTGGATCTGCATTCTACTCTATGGGGTATAGTAACCTTGGTTAACAACCCATGCCTGAGGAGGTCATAAGCCCAAGTGGGCAACTTACTAATATTGTGTAATGGTTTGAATGAGAACATCCTTGGTTGGTGGAACTGTCTGGGAAGGATTGTGAGGTATAGTCTCGTTGGATGAGATGTGTCACTGGGACCCTTAAGCTTTCAAAAGACTACTGTTGTTCTCAGTGTAGGCTCTGCTTCTTGCTCAGTGATCAAGATCCCAGCTCTCAACTATTCCTGCCACAGTGCCTTTGCTCTGCCATCATAAACTCTAATCTTCTGAAACTGTAAGCCCCGTTCATTAAACGCTGTGTTTTTAAGCTGCTTTTGTCATGGTAGTTTGACACTAAAATAGGAAAGAAACTAACACACGTTGAAATAAATTGATGCAACATCCAACTGCATTCTAAAGATCTATTTGGTACCTGTAGATAAAAGCTGCTCCCAGAACTGATCAGAGAAGCCTCCCTGTGCATAGAACGGTAGTCAGTGCAGAGATTTGTGGCTGTTCAAGATGCAAAGAACTACAGAAGATTGAGGGCTCAGTCCTAAACAAGACACTTACACCACTCCCTCCAAGGCTCAGGGGACACTGCAGAAGGGAGGGTGGGAAGTGTTTATGAACCAGGAGAGAGAGTAAAGAGCTATGAGATGCCATAATCTAGACTGGATCAAACATCACAGTCAATAACTTATAGCTATGATTACCTGCACGGGGCCGGCACAAAACTGACATTGTAAACAGTTAGAGGAAGCAGAAGGGCTTATGGACCTCACCACTTACTGCTCAACTACTGGTAAGTGACAGAGTCTGGGGGACGAACCATTGGCTTCCCCTGTGTATCCAGGCTCCAAAGGATAACTCCCAACCCATGGTCTCATAGAAGGCTCCAGTTAAACTCTGAGATCACAAAGCAAAACGAATAGACAAGGGTAGGAGAAAGAGATTTGTAGGGAAGAGGGAGAAAGACAGAAGTAACAGGGAAATGGGAGATTGTGGGGATAAGGTTAGTCATTTAAATCATGAGTATGTGTGAAATTGTCAATAAACACAATTTAATTAATTTTAAAAACTGAGGAAAAAAACAAGACAATGTAAAAATATATGCTAAACTAATCTCCTGCTGTGAAGGCTTGGTTTCCATTTTTTTTTTTTTTTTTTTTTTGCCACTGGCAAGGACATACGTCATAAGCCAACAGCATGATGATGTCATAAGCCAACAGCATGATGATGTCATAAAGCCAACAGCATGATGATGTCATAAGCCAACAGCATGATGATGTCATAAGCCAACAGCATGATGATGTCATAAGCCACCAGCATGATGATGTCATAAGCCAACAGCATGGTCATAAGAATGTCCAGAAGAACAACTTTGTAACATTCACCCCAAAGTCCATACATAATCTAATATAACCATGAGGAAAATAACAGGACCCAAATGTTCTGTAACATCTCCACCAGCCCTCCTCAAAGCCGTCCACATCATTAAAAAAAAGACTGAGAAAGCACCACAGGGCAGACAGAGGCTGTCAGGGAGACATGATCATTAGATGAAGCATCATGCCCTAGATTGTACTGGGAACAAAGAGAAAGTGTTCAAGGGAAAAGTGAGACTCACGTGAAGTCTGGATTTGGTTACGTTGGTCTCTTAACTATAACAACTCTTCCCTGATGATGTCATCTGCCAGCACAGGGGAAATGGGTGACGATTAGGTGGGACCCCTCCTCCTATGCCTGTCCTTAAAACCTCACCACAGATCTAAAGTTATGGCAAATTCAACATTCATTCAGATGGGTTTTACATGTTCTTATTGATTTTGAGTGTGAGTAGGTGGGCGTGGCCACACAGAGCACATGTGGATCTCAGAGGACATCTTTGAAAGACAGTCTCTCTCTTCACCATGTGGGTCCTAGGAACGGAACTCTGGTTGCAGAATTGACCACAAGTGCCTGTAACCAATAAGCCACCTTGATGGCTCTCAACTTTCACCTTTAAAAACCACAAGTTTTTCACTTTCATCCTTCGGATCACAAAATTCAGGCAGTTGCATTGTGAGTTCTGACAAATGTTCAGGTTTTCAATGCATTTTGTGAAATTACCATAATTGTAATTGTAATTTAATGCATCATTTCTGACTACTTTTTAAAGTAAAAAAATAAAATAAAATCTTACTTTAGCTGCTTGGCAGCCTTAAGTCAAATGTCGTTTTGGCAAATTACATAATGATATATTCTCCAGTTAATTCCTGGCAGAACTCAGAGAGGATGTGGAGAGGAACAGTCAAATAAACACCACTACACAGCCTACCTTTACAGGCCAATGGATTAGGAAGTGAAGGGGAAGAAAGAAAAAGAAAAAAACTCCCAGGGAAATACAAGAACAGAAAGATAGAGGAAGCCATTTTTACATAGTCATTTTTCTGATTGCAGCCCAGCTTCCTGTGCGCGTTCCCAGCAGCGCTGCCTTTAAAGTGAATCACTGGTGATCAAAGGCAGACCAAAATAACACATTGTTCCTCTGGAGATGAGAAGGTGAAGTCCTATCATTCCAGAGGGTATTCTTGGGGGAGGAAAGAAAGAAGAGCAAGAGAGACACCACATTGCCAAGGTTTGCTAAAAGCAAGGCCTATAATTTCGCTCTTTTGAAATCTCTTTTGAAAACACTTGCCTGATGAAACAGGCGTAAGCAATGCTCACGCTGAAAAGTTCATCTGTTCTGTTCCTGACGCCACGCTTCCTATCTATGTGCACCTGGAAGATCTAACGTGTCTGGTCCTGCTCTTAGCTTTTTGTAGGAAGGGAGCCATTGACACAAGGATTGAGCATCTGTGTGCCGGCTGCTGCCATAGGCAACTCCAGGTATACTCTTATAAAATCTCCGTGACAATGCAGAGGAAAGAATGGAAGATTCTAAAGAGTGACCACTGCCAATGCCCCTTGCCATAAGCCTCCACAGCTCCTCTCCTGGGAGGAAGTCTCCTCCTTCTCCACCCGTTTGGTTCTCGGAGGACCTAGTGATCTGCTTTGCTCAGCAGACAGCTGCACACGCAATGCTTTGCCAGTTCTGAGCCTAGGTTTGAGAAAATATCCGGTAAATTTCCACCCAGCCACTGTGATGATGACACTCACAGGCTTTCTTGTTTGAAAAATGAGAGAGGAGTTAATTTTATATCCAGCCACTTTGCTGAAGTTGTTTATCAGGTTTAGGAGTTCTCTGGTGGAATTGTTGAGTCACTTGAATATACCATCATATCATCTGTAAATAGTGATAGTTTGACTTCTTCCTTTCCTATTTGTATCCCTTTGACCTCCTTTTGTTGTCTAATTGCTCTGACTAGGACTTCAAGTACTATATTGAACAGGTAGGGAAAGAGTGGGCAGCCTTGTCTTGTCCCTGATTTTGGTGGGATTGCTTCAAGCTACTCTCCGTTTAGTTTGATGTTGGCTACTGTTCTGATGTGTATTACTTTTACTATGTTTAGTATGGGCCTTGAATTCCTGATCTTTCCAAGACTTTTACCATGAAGGGGTGTTGAATTTTGTCAAATGCTTTCTCAGCATCTAATGAGATGATCATGTGGGTTTTTTTTTTCTTTGAGTTTGTTTATATACTGGATTACATTGCTGGATTTCCATATATTGAACCATCCCTGCATCCCTGGGATGAAGCCTCCTTGATCATGACAGATGATCGTTTTGATGTATTCTTGGATTTGTTTTGTGAGAATTTTATTGAGTATTTTTGCATCGATATTCATAAGTGAAATTGGTCTGAAGTTCTCTTTCTTTGTTGGGTCTTTGTGTAGTTTAGTATGAGCCTAATTGTGGCTTCAAAGAACAAATTGGGTAGTGCTTCTTCTGTTTCTATTTTTTGGAATAGTTTGAAGAGTATTGTTATTAGGTCTTCTTTGAAGGTCTAATAGAATTCTGCACTAAACCCATCTGGTCCTGGGCTTTTTTTTTTTTTTTTTTTTTTTTTTTTTTTTGGTTGGGAGCCTTTTAATGACTGCTTCTATTTCTTTAGAGGTTATGGGACTATTTAGACGGTTTATCTGATCCTGATTTAACTTTGATACCTAGCATCTGTCTAAAAAATTGTCTGGGCCACTGCAGTGGAAGCCCACTTATGTGAGAAAGCCCAAGCAAGACCAAGACTCTAAATAGCCCTCAACTGGCTGTAAACACACCAGTGTACAATGTTCTACCTACCTTTTCCAGCCTGAAGAAATGAATGCCCTCGAAGATGAGATACCTCTGAAGGTGCCTATGATGTTGTTTCCAGAGATGACTTAGGTCATGAGGGCTCTGACTCCATCTGTTGTTCATCCTGTTCATCTGATGGCATTACTGAGGGGTGCTGAAGGTAGGAGATGGGCTCTAGAGGCAAATCTTTGGGACTGCATCTTTCTCTGAGTCCTGAATCCCCTCTCTCTCTCCTTCCTGGCAGTCATGATGTGAATTTCTCTGCTCCATTATGTTCTCTTTGCCATGATGGATTGATATTACTCACGATGGTTAATCACTCTTGTCAACTTGATTGGATCTGGAAACAACTAAGCCACATCTCCAGGAAGGGCAGGTAGAGTAATTCCCAGAAAGAGTACCAGAGAGAAAGCCCTCCCTTGAGTAGGTGGCAACTTCCAAATGCAGCCCAGATATACGGAGGTCAGATGTAAAAGCTGTTGCATTTTGCCTGCCTGCCTTCACCACTTGCTTGTAAGTGCATCTACTCTATCTCTGACCCTGCAGCTATCCTCTACTGATTTCCAGCTTCTTCAGCCCTCCTACATCAACTGAAAACCAGTGGGCTCTTCAGGCATCTTCCAAGCCTTCAATGCCAGATTGGGGCTGCCAAGGCTTTCAGCCTCAGAGGGACCCTCATACTGGGTTTACAGCCCCTCAAGTGCTCACAAGCCAATGTTGGCTTACCCAGCCCATATAGCATGAAAGACAGTCTAGTAAATCCCCTTTGTAATATATTTTGTTATAAATATATATATATAGTTATTCTATCAATTCTGTTCCTCAAAAGAGGCCTGAGTAACAAATCTCTGAAACTTACCCCAAGTCGATCTTCCCTCCATCTTAAGTTCACGTCACATTGATCATGGTGCAAATGGAACTAGAATGAGGAGGTAATGAACATGTATCCTTTTTTACTTTATAAGCCATTGAACTTAATATTACATTAATTTATTGGTGTGTGTGTGTGTATGTGTGTGTGTGTGTGTGTGTGTGTGTATACCTGCGCACACGCGTGCATATGGTGATCATAAAAGCTTTCTCTTTCCACCATTTGCGTCCAAGGATGGAACTCAGGTGCATGTCTGCAAGCACCTTTATATATTGAACCCTCCTCACTAGCCCATCCATTGAACTTCGCAAATAGTCTGTGATAAAGCAATAACTAATTGAGACAAAATAGTCTCCCTCTTTTGAAGAGGGAGAAAACAAAGGCTCAAAAACATGACATCGTTTCCCCAGGGCTTCACAGCCAGTAAATTAGCATGGCCAGAATTCCATTTCAGGACTTAAGTCCAAGGCCCCTCCTCTTCCCACTACAACCACTGCTAAGAGAGTGGAGACAGGAAGAAAAACAAAACACAAGAAAAATGCTGTCGTTATTTAAATGTTACAAACCTAAGTGGCTTTCCTAGCTGTCTGCTGACTTGTAGTGAGTACACACGCATCTATGTGAAGAATATCTATTTGATGGTGAGAATGAGTTGGGTAAGAGAAAACTATATTTGTTTTTATCTCAGTAACATCGTCAAAAATCAACTGTGTTCATCTTGCTGTAACCAGCCCTCAATGTCAAGTGGCTTGCTGTTGACAATCTAACTTATTTAAAGCTAGGTCATTGTCACTCTATGGATGACTATTCAGTCCCATTCCTTCTCTGTGAGGCTCCATCAGGCTGTCCCCACTTGTTTCATATTGTCCTAGTTAGGGTTCCTATTGCTTCAACAAGCACCATGACCCAGAAGCAAGTTGAGGGAGGAAACGGTTTATTCAGCATACACTTTCACCATCACCAAAGGAAGTCAAGACAGGAACTCAAACAAGGCAGGAACCTGGAGGCAGAAGCTGATGCAGAAGCCATGGAAGGGTACTGCTTACTGGCTTGCTCCATATTGCTTGTTCAACCTGATTTCCTATAAAACCCAAGACCACCAGCCCAGTGATGGGACCAACCACAATAGTCTGGGTCCTCCTCCATCAATCACTAATTAAGAAAATGCTTTACAGCTGGATTTTATGGAGGCATATTCCCAACTGAGGTTGTTCCCTCCTTTCAGATAACTCCAGTTTGTGTCAAGTTGACACTAGATTGGCTTCCACACCTGTCGTCTTTCTCCCCAATCCGTCTGCTCCCCCTCGGCTCCTATGTACATTTTCTGACTTTGTTCATCTGTCAGAGCCTGTTTCAGAACCATTTAGCTGATCCCGGACAGCCTTGTTTCTGACTTGTGGCTGCTTCTTCTCTTGGTTTTAACTGATCACTCCTCTAGCTCATTACACCATTTCACGGCAGTTTGCCTGGCATTTCTGACTTTTCTGTCTCTTCCCACCCTCTTTTCCATCATGTTCCCTGAGCGGTAGATGAAGGAGCGCTGATGTGGATGAATCCCCTGGGGCTGGGCTCCAGCGATCCATCCATCTCCCCCTTGTGTCCGGTAGTCATTTTCTGTGCTTGTCTCTATTCGTTCTAAAGAAAAGCTTCATTGATGAGAGATGGTGGCTACACTTACCTGTAGTCATAAGGATGAAGGTTAGTGTAGTGAAGAATGATGCTGTCTAGCAAGGTGGCAGTAACAGATTTTGTTCTAAGACCCATGAACTCACTGACCTTGGGAAGTTAGTGAGGTATCTACTACCAGGGATTATTTCCCTCCTGTTGAGGGGGCCTTACATCCACTGAAGTAGCTGCTGTGTCCCGCCACCTGCTTCTGCACCTCTTTGTATATCTTGCTGTGCTGGTCCTTGCTATTGTTCGTAGGTATTGCTGCTGGGGAAGGCTCTAAATTGCTTCACTCCCTGGACAGCTCACATAGTATTTTTCTGGTACCATGGAAGCTAGACCTCAGGAAGGAGGTTTTCAGGTCACGGGTAGCTCGAATTGTCTAAGTTCTGTGTCTGAAGTATGTGGTTTCTTCAGCAAAAAGGGCTCACCCTCAACCTCTGAGATGTAACCAAGGGAAATAGCAGTAGTCTCTATCGTTTTGAGAGTCGTGTAGACTTCACTGAACAACCATTTGAATGGAGGTTTCTTGTGTTTGGTACGAGAATTTTCTATTAGTCTCTGGTTCTTATAGGGAATGTGATAAGCCCAAGCACCATAACGTCCTTTAATACACACACACACACACACACACACACACATATATATGCATATACCTACATGTTCATTCCTTCTCCCTCCATCTCCTTCTGTATTGACCTCTCTCCATTTCTGCCACAGCTGCAGGATCCTTCTCACTTTTCCATTTGAGAATTCATATCAGCTCTGCATCCTGCTATTCCTGTTTTAACCCCATCCCATCCACCACTGATGGTTTCTTTGTACTTTCTGAGTTTCTGTGGATACTCATGCTATATACTCCCAGTTCTGGAGGTCTGGGGCTGGGAACTGCAGGTGAGTGGGAACATGCGCATTTGTCTTTCTGGGTCTGCAGTATACTCTTTTCAAGGTTCATCCATTTACCTGCAGATTTTGAGACTTCATTTTTTTTCTTTACTGCTGAATAGTATTTCATTGTGTGTATGAACAACATGTTCATTATCATTGTCTGTTGAAGCACATTTAGGTTATTTCTACCCCCTAACTCTCATGGGCAGGGAACATCAGTGAATGTGGCTGAAAAGAATTTGTCAAACAGGATGGTAAGGGTGTATGCCAAGTGTGATGGTTTATATATGCTAGGCCTTGGAAGTCGTACTATTAGAAGGTGTTGCCTTGTTGGAGTAGGTGTGTCACTGTGGGTGTGGGCTTTAAGACCCTTATCCTAGCTGCCTGGAAGTCAGTCTTCCACTAGCAGCCTTCAGATGAAGATGTAGAACTCTCAGCTCCTCCTGTACCATGCCTGCCTGGATCCTGCCATGTTCCCATCTTGATGATAATGGACTGAACCTCTGAATCTGTAAGCCAGCCCCAATTATATGTTGTCCTTTATAAAGCTTGCCTTGGTCATGGTGTCTGTTCACAGGAGTAAAACTCCTAACTAAGACACCAAGGAATGGTACTGGTGAGTCATATCATGTATTTACTTGTAGATGTTTGTTTGTTTGGTTGGTTGGCTGGTTGGTTGGTTGGTTGGTTTTTGGATTTTCATATATATTTCCACAGTGGCTACACCAATTTGCATTTCCAGCAATAGAGAATGTGGATTCCCCTCTTCCCACAACCTTGCTATCTTCTTTTTTCAATTATTTTGTTGATCTTAATCATTCTGACTGGGATAAGACAAAATCTCAAAGTTGTTTTAATTTGCATTTCCCCAACTGGCAAGGGTGATGAACACGTATTTCTTAGTCACTCTTCTTTCTTATATTAAGAACTCTGTTTAAAGATCTAGTCTTGGGGTTGAAAACTTATAGCTATTTACCGTAAGAGAAAAGATTTGAGTGGATGGTCATCAGCTGACATTCATCCTAAAGCCAGGTTCAAAACTAAATGTTTTAGTTAGGATAGATGACAGAGGTGCTGGTTAGTCAACAAAATGATGGACTGGGTATTAGGACTATCTTGTACCTCACTGGTACAAATTGGCATAATTATGCTCTAATTGTATTTTGAGAGAAAAGTTTCATTTTAACAGGAAGGGTGATGTGTAGGAGGAGCTAAGGTAGGAGGAGTGCTGAGAGGAAGAAAAGCAGTAAGAAGAGGAGGAGAAGAAGGATAGGAGAAGCTAGGTGATAAAAGAGAGAAAGAGGGGGGAGACAGGGAGGCAGATATTCATGTATCTCCACCAGTCAAAGATAGTTGTTATATCTAGGTCGGTCAGTGGGTTACACCTCTGATTGAACAATTCCAAACTTATAACGCTTATGATTAACATTATTTAAAAAAATGTATAAATGCAAAAAGGAAAAGGGGGCATAGGATAGGGGTTTTCTAAGGGGGGGAATGGGGAAAGGGGATGGCATCTGAAGTGTAAATAAAATATCTAATAAAAAAAAGATCTAGTCTTATTTTTAATTGGGTCATTGGTTTTCTTGACTATTCTTTCAGTTTTTTGCATGTCCTGGATATTAGTCCTTTACCACATGCATAGCTAGCAAAGATTATTTCCCATTCTGTGGTTTTCTTCTTCACCTAATTGTATCTTTAGATGTTCCTTGAATTCTTTGATAAAATTTGGGGCCATTCTCTTAAATTCTGTGTCCTGAGGTTCATCTAGGTGTTTTGAGGGAATTTCACCAGAGAACACACATGGTCATCCTTAAAGCTGACTAGGAAGTCTGTGTTGCCCAAATCCTGCAGCCTCTAGCCTCACTATTCCTTGTCTTTTATTCACAAAACTATATCCTTGTTGACATACTTCAGTAATAAGGACGGTTAGCAAAAGGTGGAACTACAGGAGCCAAAAAGCAAGGTCCATTTAGGGACTTTCCTGGATCCTGGAACTATGAACCATGTCTTTAATGGACCAGATCTTTCTTTCCATTTGTCAGGGGTTAGGGCCTACATGTTGGGTTTTTAGGTCAAAATGGTGCTTCCAACATAGTGTCAGTTGTGCCAAGGTTCAGCAGGAGCTGAGGGAGCTGTTACATAGTTTTCATTAAAGAACACTTCTTTGGGAGTAGTGGGTTTGATGGGAGATATGCTGTTTTGGGCATTCATCTTGTTTTTGAGATTTGACCTGGTTATGTGGACATCTTTTTTTGGTTATGTGTCTGATGTGATAATCCTTCCTTCCTGAGATTGGCACAATGCAGGAGCTATATGACCAGAGCTCAGCCAGGATAAGCTGATGGATGAGTGACTTAATCAGACCAGGCAAAATGGCAGCAGTAGAGGGATGAGAGATGACAGGACCATTTTACCTATTAAAGATATCTCTTGAGCAAGTTCAAAGGACACCAATATGGACCTATGCCTATGGGTGCAGAGATGGCCATAGATGAGGAAGGACAATTGGGAAGAAAAGCAGTTACTTACCTAGCAAAGATGGCTCACAACCAGGGAGATCCTGGGCTGCAGGTCTAGAGCTGGACTTATGAGTTTGCAGATAGCACTGGACTGGAGGAGGAGAAGCAATTTGCTGAAGGTGGCTCATAAACCCTGACTGGATCAATTAGAAATATGGCAAAAAAAAAAAAGCCAATTCTGTGGCCAGAGTGATGAATTAATCTCTGTGTTAGGTTAAGCTTTCTACTCTTCTCCATGATCAAGCTCATCTTGATCCTACAGGGCACGGGGAGTGGCTGGAGGGTCTTATCTGCCTGACTTAAGCTCCAGCTAGCACAACTCCTTGTCTACTTACTCTTTATTTCAGACACAAGTTAACCTAAGGTTCTATGAAAGTGGGGAGCAAAAGCTGCTTATGGAGATTGAGCATCCTGACTCCAAAACTAAGATGTTTGAAATGCTCCGAGATCCAAAGCTTTTTTTTAGGGTTTATTCATTGCACAGCAAAGTGGGTTCATTATGACATCATACTTTGAACAGATTTGACTCCTTCCCCACGTTGTTCTTGGCTACTGTCACCAACCACAGGATCCCGGGGGGTGGGGGGTGGTTCCCACCCTCCCAATGAAAGTAGTGGCTATGTTATCAAACGGCTATCAGTAGGAAGTTAATATTTAAAACCATATTCTTTTGAATGAACTTATTTCTTGTCCCTCGCATCCAATCAGAACTTCCCAGACCTAAAAATCCCTCCCAACTTTCAATATTGTTGCTCCCGATGTTTGCACTTTACCACGGAAAGAAAGGGATGTTTTAGGATGGATATCAGGGAGAACTCAAGGTCAAGAGAGGGGAGATGGCACAAGACCCAAGAAGCCAGCAGGAGCAGAAACACTGAGACACAATGTGCTCATCGACAGTTGTAGTAAATATTTAATCTCAAACAGGGGTTTCTTTCCTACCTTTGATCATTCAGTCTCCAGATAAAAGACACAAAACTTGTATATTTATAGTAAGCCTTGGTCAGCACTAGAGCTGGACAGATAATTAGCCTCTATGCTAATATGTCTACTTCCCTGCCAATAACCCAAAGGTACAACTTGCCATGTTTGGCCTGGGCTGCTCTTACTCTAACCAACCAACCGTCATGGCCAGTTCTCATGATCCTTACCCCATGGCATCATCTCCCTTCTCCATTCTCCTCTCTCTCTTCCTTGTGATTTCTCCTCAGATCCCCCATCCCTGGAACCTAAATCCTCACTTATTTCTCTTCTACCCAGCTATAGGCTGTAGGCATCTTTATTCACAATCAGGAATAACTTGGGGAGGGGGCAAGGTTTCATAACATCACTTGATATACGGGAGGATCCCCTTGTGCCTGAGGCAGCCAGGGCCAGTATTTAGCATTACAATACATAGCAGCAGACCAAGCCTCAACAGTTGATGAGAGCTACATTTATAAAGCACTGCAGATCAGATTGGGAGCATACCCAACAGCCATTGGCTGCCTCTTGGTTTTTAAGACTCAATGTGATCAGTGCTCCTATGTGGGTTTTAAGAGAAGTATCCATCCTTGGCCTTTCTCCACCGTTTGCATTAAAAATCATTTTCTATGTTTTCCTCACTATCATTCTGTGTGTGCACATCTGGGTTCACTTTCCTGCTCTTATAAAGACAATTAGAAGGGGAAAAGTGATCAGAATATGTGTTATTGAAGTAGAGTCTACCCTAATGACCACATTTCAACTTAATTATCTCTTCAAGGATCCTATCTTTAAATTCAACCACATTACAAGATACCAGACTATAAGATTTAACATACAAACTTTAGGAGAACCCACTAAACCCATATCCTAAGAAAGACAAAACATTTCTGAGGGAATAGCATAGCTCCATAAAATAACCTATAATACTTGACATTGTTAATACTTTCCCCATTGAGGATATTTGTTCAAACTGAATTAAGAACCCTTTTGAGGCATAGAATATAACTCAGTTGGTAAAGTGTTTACCTGACATACATGACCCCCTAGGTTTAGTCTCAGCACCATATAAAATGGCTGTGGTGATGTACATCTGTAATTCTAGCACTTAGGAGGTAGAGACAGGAAAACTAGAAGTTCAAGGTCATCCTTAGCTATTCTAGAGTTTAAGGCCAGCCTGGGCTAGTGGCCCTGCCTCAAACAACAGCAAAAATTCCAAATCTTAATAATAGTGATTCTATGATTATAGTCATATACTTTTGGAAACAAGAAATTGGGTCACCAGATGATCTATTGATTAAGCAGAAATGTAATTGGTCTGGATTGTCTCCTGTTATCTAAGACTTGGTTAATGAATGGTTCTCTTTGCTGTAGTCTGTGAGTCTTTGTACACAGCTCTCCCTAAGATCCCCAGGCTGCTGCTTCGGGGAAAAGCAAGGGTAGCTTCACAGAGCAAGACACCTTATCCACAGCTGATTCCCTTCACCATCTCCCCATGTTTCCACAGGAACTCACCTTGCATCATCACCTCCACAACTACAAACTGGTCATTGTGGCCCTTTATCTGTTCCTCACATGGCCTTCCAATGACGTTTTGAATGAGCAAAGGTCATCATGGCCGTGCCCCCACTTACGAGCAAATCTCAAGGTATTGAAAAGATTTTGATTCTAGTCCAGTCAGGCCCCTGTCTTTCTCATTAAAGAAGTCTAGCCCTCAACCTGACATTCCTTTTCCTTGTGGGTGGCTGTGGGCAACCAGCAGGAAATACAACCACTCCAATCACCTCAGCCAAGCATCTTGGCTTTAGGTGTGTACATTCTCATTAATATGTATTCATTCTTGCTGGGCCTTGTCAAGTACTTATCCCTAGAAGGATAATTAGCTTAGTCTCCAATTGCTCTTGATGATGTCCTGTATTTCACACACATTGGATTTTAAAGGGAAGTTGTACCCACTGTCTAGGGATTAGTTCTGGAAGCAGATACCTTCCCTCCTGCCTTGCCTAGCACTTAATCTCCACTCCTTCGAGTTAAAGGGTGAAAAGGTTTCTATGAAATGTAAGCAGTGTCTCAGGCTCCCAGACTCCTGTCCCTGAGCAAAGCATTCTTTACCTTATTAGCTCAAATAGGATGACCAGGCCTGCATGTCAGAAAGGATGATGGAACAGGAGCTGTGGAAAGGGCAGGGGAAACCGTTTCCCAGCAGCAGAGAGGGCTCCTGTGGGTGGTGAATGTTGTAAATATGTCTTCTCATTTAATTTTCCCCGTGAGTCTGCAGAGTAAGAGATTTTTTTTTATTCATATCTAAACTTTAAGGAGATTAAAGCTCGTGGCCAGCATCACATGTGTTTGTGTGATGAAGGCTAAATTTAATCTAACCCTAATTGAAAGAAGTGGGGGGTCTGGGGGAATCTCATGTTTTCCCCACACCTTTTCATTTTAGGCTCTTTTTATTTTTGTTTTGTTCTTACTATTGTATGCGGATATTCTTTAAAGAATATATTTTTTAAAGCCTTTTCTGTCAGAACTTTTAGTTAGTGTATTTCTTAACATCTGGCACTCGCACAGGGGACTGCATCACCAACATTAACGTTAGGCTGGGAGGGGGCTCAGTGGGTAAAACACTTTGTGTATGGATGCCTGAAGTGAAACAGGACAGCACAGTTGCACACATGGACTAACAGGGGCTAACACTGCACGCACAAAACTTTCACAAGAGCAAGGCATCGAAAGTAACAGCATAGACAGGTGAGGAGCTGATAAACTTTCACCCATATCCCATATCCTAGGAGATCCTGACAATTGATGGCTGTTGGGAGAGGAAGAGTAAGTTTTCTGCAAGGATTCAGGCCCTGGGAGGCTACCCCTGACCCAGTAGATAGTCCATATCCAAGCTACAGGCAGTAGCTGAGTAGACTCAGTGGGAAGGAAGCCAGCAAACTAGCAAGCACAGAGAGTTGGGAGAGATGTGCTGAAGGAGATGGAAATGAAGGAGTGAAAAGTGGGTTTGATCAAAATACATTTTATGCATTATGAATATTAAATGAAGTATTTTTAAAATGGCAGCTGCACCCGTGAGAGCCGAGGAGCTTCTATGGCTTTAACAGCATATTGGGTAAAGACCATGAGTCAGCAAACTTGAGCATCATGCTTAGCAGCCCTGGGAGCTCACAGTGAGCAGTGAGGGAGACACTGTAGAGACTCCCCTAGGGGACAGGGAGATGGCTAGCACTCCACCTGGACACCACCAAAGCCAAGAGAAAGAAGAGGCACGGATGTAGAATGGAATATCTATCACCCCCAGCCACAAGGGAGACGTAAATGAAACAAACAACAACAAAAGCAGAACAAAACGAAAAGAAAAGAAGGCTAGCAACAACAGCGACACCCACACAGGAGCAAACCCCTTTGCTTCACGTATAGGTGGTACCCAGGATCTCCAGGTGAGAACGGCCTTTTTCCTCAGAGGTACGAAAGAGGGATGAATGTTTCAGGCAGTGTTTTAGTTTTTTTTTTTTTTTTCCTCTACTGACAGGAATAGGCATCACTCTAAGGAAAAGACAAGTGAGTAGAAATAGTGAGATGAACCAGCAGCATGACCAACTTCATGTTACCATGGTCCATGATGACTTGGAAGGCACATGCAAAGAAAGATGATAACTCCATCCTCACTCAACTGTGTAAGAAAATATGCAGCTCCAACAAGCCAAGGATCATAAGTTATGATGCAGGATATCGTTGCCCTGACAATTAAGGTCGAAGACTACCATTGTCCAGATAGCCTTCTAGGCTCTCTGGGCTTGGTGTGAAATAAAAGACTCCCTTTACTAGCAGGGCTTCCCCTTCTCTGAGCTTAACTCCCATATGCCTCTACCTGAGGAATGTCACATATCCTTGGCTAAGATTACAGGTTCAACTTCCTTTCTCCTGAGATTCCTGGAATGCCTCTCTATGATAATAAGGCATCTCAGTACCTTACACCTTCCGGCAATGACCTTTACCTATCACGGATATTCTGACCCCCATCTCCAAAAGTATGTAATCTTTGAATGACTCCAAGTAAAGTGCTCTGTCTCCCCACAGTTGGTCCTGGTATGTACTGTACATACAAGGCTTCTGAACCCACCCCCACCCCCAAGTCCCCACCCCCACCCCCAAGTCCCCACCCCCATCACCTGTACTTTCTATTCCATTTGTCCTCATAGATTGATATTCACCCACAATCCCCAGGGGCAAGGGGGGGTCACAGGATATCTGAAAGAGTCTCCAAAGAAGAAAAATGCCACATCCTTTGGAGACCATAGGTCAACTTATGCAGAACTCTTCAACTTCTTTCCCCAAATTCTACCCTGCTTAAAAATAATAAAGATTGCAATTAAAAGTAGCTCAGGGGCTCAGTAGTGGCTTATACAGAGCCTGCTATATAAGTATAAGAACCCGAATTTGAACCTATAACCTACTTTAAAAACTTAATGCAGCTAACTGCCTGTTTCCATAACCCCAACTCTGATAAGGGATGGAGCACAAACTGAAGCTCACTGACCAGCCAGCCTATAGAGTCTGATGAGCTCCGAGTTCCATGAGAGACCATGTCTCAAAAATAAGATGAAGAAGAATGAAGGAAGACCCCTGACATTGACCTCTAGCTTCCCCATGTACACATGCACACACACACACCCTCACATATATGTGAACACACAACACATACATGTGCAAATACAGAAACACACACAAGACAGACACATGCACCCAGTAGGTCAGAAGAGGAAAACAAAGATGTCACTGAAAGAGTAGACAGTCAGGGAGAATCTGTCTACACTGTTAGGACAAATGGGAATTCTGGGTTATGTCTGTCCATATTACTCATAAAAGAAATTGGAAGAAAATGATGTGTTATTTCAAGATATACCTCAACCAAATGAGAGTGATAAGGAGGAGAGCCAAAAGATCAAAGATATAAATAGCCTCAAACTGCTCAAAAAGGTAACATAGAAGAAAACCCCCCAGGTAATGAGAACACTATGTTTCTTGTTTTTATAGGTTTATAGAGAACATCAACGAGACCACAAGCAAGATGGTAAGGAGAGAGACTGAAATGGAAATTGAGATTGCAAACACAAGAAAATCAGTCACAAGCCATAACATCCCACGGTGGAACATTTGAGCATAATAGACACAGCTGAAAACAATTACAAATATATGAGCATGTAATCACACTGGGCATAGACAGAAAAAGACCAATGGTCTCAAACAACTAAGAAAAGAGACGGTAACAGATGTGAAGAAAAGGGAAAGAAGAGCAAACGACTCAGCCTAAGGCATATTATCATACCAAAATAGAGAATTCAATAATGGGGCAGAAAATGGATTAAAATATATAGGAGAGACCTTTCTTGAAATAAAGTAAAAATAATCTATATTCTAAAAATACACAGAATGTTCCAGTAAAAAGTAATAACAGTGAGAAAGTTATTAGAATCATAGTTAAGTTACTGAATTCTGAGACTACAACTCCCCCATATATTTGGTAAGAAACAAAGCTTCCTATTCCCCAGTGTGAATTGCCTACTTTACTTCTCTGTTGTTGTGGGAAACACCATGACCAAAAGAGAACTCCGGGGGTGGGGGTGGGAGCAGGGAAGGGATGGTTTGTTTCAGCTTACACGTATCACACCCAGTCCATCATGGAAGAAAAACGGGGCAGAAACTCAAGGCAGGAACCTGGAGTCTGAAGCAGAGGCCATAAAGGAGTGCTGCTTGCTGGCTTCTCTCCCATGGCTCCCTCAACCTGTTTTCTTAGAGAGCCCAGGACCAATTGTCCTTGGGTGACATCACCCACAGTGAGGCTGGACCCTCCCACATAAATCATAACTCAGGAAAATGCTCTACAGACTTGCCCACAGGCCAATCGGATGAGGCAATTTCTCAACCAAGTCTCTCTCTTTCCAGGTAATGCTAGTTAGAGTTGACACATCTAAACAGCACAGAACCGGATCCACTAACATCTACAGATATCTGAGTTTAAGGAACTCTCATCAAGACCATCTTGGCCAACTGGGTTGCTGTGCAAGTATAATTAGTCACTTCAGCCATGAAATCATTAAAGGATTAGAACACTTAGAGGGGGTCTTACACACACACACACACACACACACACACACATACACACACGCCCTTTCCAGTTTTTTTCTTAGTCTCTTAGAATGAGCCTATGAAACACTTCAAAGAATATTAAGTTTATTGGCATCTGTAACAACAAACTACAAATTCATGGACATGATGACTCAATCAAGAATTTAGCTTCTCAGTATGACCCATTCACATGGGTTTGGAACATGGTGACCTCCATTGATGTCAGTCACATGATACTGACCCCTCAGCCCCACCACCTTAACTCCTCCAGCCACTCTGCTGGGGGTCATCACCCAAGGACTCAGCTATTTCCTGGTAAAGGAATTGTCTTTTAATTCTATGCTGTCTTGTACAAATCTCATGTGGCTCCTGCCTGAAACCAAGCCTGGCTTTAGCCATCCAGAAATTAGCTCTCTCAATTTCTTAGGGAATTTGGTGAATGAGTCTATACTAAGAATTTTCATATTCTTTGAAAATACGTAGCCACTCTGCTTATCATATCTGTGTCTCATAAAAGATGATGTATCATTTTTAAAGTCCTTTCCTAAGATAGCAGTTCCTCAATCCTACCCCTTTTAATATAGCATTTCCTGTATCCCAGGCAGCCCCAAACTCACTATGAATCAAGGATGACCTTGAAGTCCCGATGCTCAGGTGGCTGGGCACATACTACACCTGCTTTCTCCCAGTTTGTTGAAACTCTCCTTTGAGCACATTTTTTGGCACTTCTACCTTCCATCACCAAACGTGGTAATAAATCAAGAAGAACTCGCCCAGAGTCAAAGAGTACTTCTCAAGTTGCCCCTGGAGCAGAAAGTGAGAAAAATTAAGTATATTTAAAAACACATTACTAATTAACAAATCTCATCTAAATCCTCTCCTATTCGTGAATGAAATGTAGATTATACAACTACCTCTGAAATAAAAGCAAAGCAAAGCATCAATGGTAAGTCCCCATGCACAGCCTGATCGGATGGGAGCTGGCAACAGTACCGGACAACCACACTGGACTTTCTAGAGGACTGGGCATGTGCACATGACTGGATGGACCTCAGGAATTATCGAAGGAGGGTGTGAACTATTGCATCTGGTCAGCACTAAATCAGAGAGGATGACTTTTACAGTCTTGTTTCACATAATGTAATCATGAACTAGTTTCTAATTTGACACCCACCCCTGGGTATAACTCAAGATAAGATACAGCTCCCTTGTTAATATACTCTACTATAAATCTTAATAGTCTACACATTTTCCAATTCTGTTGCTTTTGGAGAATGACCCTGCATCATTCCTTTTTTTCTAGAAAAGAGGATCTGATGGTTGATCCTGACTGGCAATGTGTCTGGATTTAGAATCACCTAGGGGGTGGATCTCTGGACACGTCTGTGTGAGAATTTCTAGAGAGGGTCAAGTGAGGGGGACATATCAACCCTTTGTGTGGGAAGCACCTTCCAGATGGTGCCTGGGATATAAAGAGTCTGAAGAGGAAGCAGCACCCATGTGTTCCCCTTGTTGAGCTCTTGAGCTGAAAGGCCTCAGAGATCAGTCTGAGCCTCAGCCTCCCTGTCTTCCCTCTTCTTCCTCCCAAGAAACAAATCAGAAACTGGAATTTCTCTTCCCCAAAGCAGATCAAAGAAATTAGACTCCCTCTTTCTGGAAGCAAATGCATTGGGGGGAGAGGGGGATGGGAAGGGGAGGGAATGGAGTGTCCTGCCCTGTTCTTTAGGGAATCAGCAAGCAGGCTGTGCTAGGTCCATGTTAGTCTGTCATCATTAGCCTGCACTCGCCTGCCTCCTCACATTCCTGCACAGATGGCCTTTTCACGAGCCTAAGAATGATGGCAGATGGTTTTCTCCTGGATTCTAGGCCTTCCTTTCTGAACTCTCCCATGTCACACTAAACTTCTTGGTCTGGAGCATATATTTGCTATGCTTTTCTTCTTGTCAACCTGTCCTTTGTTACAGGTCTGTCAGTATGGCTCTTACAACTGATAAACATGCCCCACTCTCTGGCCCCTCCGAAAGTGTCACAGATCACATACAAAGGCTGTGGGATCCCTCAAGCATGAGGTACAATGCATGGAATGATCCCAGCACTGATGGGTTATCTCACCCCAAGAATTCTTCACCCCATGCACACACAATGCACACATCCCATGCCCCAGCTGGCCCTGGAGCACCCACATCCCCCCACCCCTCTAGGGATTATCTCATATTTAACTGTCAAGCAGAACCATGAGAGCCTCAACTCTCCTGTTTGTATGAAAAGTTCACATGTGCCCTGCCCCTCTCCCTTGCTGCCCTTTGAAACGATTCTTGGGCTGGCCATAGTATTGAACTGTGCCATGGTTATCATCATCACGCCCTTCTTTGACCAAATCCCCAATGGACACTTTGCATCTCTTCCTGTTCTTGCATGTCATCCACTCCTAGGGGACTCACTCTAACTGGCTACTACAGAACGCGCCATGAACACAGGCTTTATGTAAACAGTCATTCCTTGAGGTTTGAGGCTATGGAATGGAGACTACAACAATTCATCTGAAAATTGAAAAAATATGACATTTGTGTTAACAACAGCAGCAGCAACAACAACAACGACAACAACAAAAAGCATCCTTTCTTCCCATGTTCTCCTCCTGGCTATGATGCTTCTCTTTGGCATCAGCTTCCTGCCACATTAAGCCTGGTCCCCATAGCTTCTCCTCATTCCGTCCATCTCCTCCTATTCCTTACCTCTCACCCACAGAACATCTTTCAGGCAGCCCTGTAAAATTAAAAAGCACTGCCATGCTTTTGGTTCAATGTGCAGAATAACACTGCTGTCTCTTCTGCCATTCTCTCCTTCAAATGATGCCCTGGGAGAAACCAAACTCAATTCCTATCCTCCAAGAAGCCATTGAGATAGACCTGTAATGTTCTCTCCTCTGTGATGTAAAACAAAACCATCCTTAGCCTGCAAAGGGCAGTGCTCATTTCTCCTGCTGTTTAAAATGGCAAGTTTACTTCCATAGTGCAGAAAAGGAAACAGAAGAAAGATTTTATTCATGTGATGTACATTTATTCTCTACATACTGAACTTGAGGAGTGGCCCCCTCAAAGAAAGCATTTGTAAACAATATTCTCTTGTTAAATATGCCAGTTCTATATACATGTGAAAAGATCTACATGCTTCTCAGACCACAAATATATTTTTAGATATAGGCTTTGTATTGGTGTTACTATATTTTTGTGTTCTCTTGAGATGAAAACCCCCGAGTTTCAATGTTATCAGTAAGAAAAGAAATCAAAAGTCTGAAGAATTGGCACACAGAGCTGTAATTTGTAACTGCAATGCTGTCCTGCATTGCTATGGGTGACTTGGGGAAAGTGTTCTTGGCTGTGGTCATGACCTGAAGTTAGAGCCAGAAAAGGCTAAAATAAAGACATGCTTCCTCCTTGGTCAGAGAGAGCATTTCTAAGCTCACCCATTTTACTTTTACCCTTAGACCATCCCTATCTTCATTTTTATTCTCTGAGTACAGAACAAGCATTAGGAGAAATTTCTAGAAACAGTTCACTATCTTGGGGAATGGTCTCACCAAATCCAATTAACAATTCAGGTCAGAATACAGTTAAGGTTGTAGCTGGCTGGAGAATGTTCTATAGTGTCAGGGAATGGCGCTAATTGCTTACTGGAGATGAGCAGTTCAGACCCTGACTTGCTCTGTGCCCTCAAAAGACAATTGCAGATGAGGCTCAGGGTATGTCCCTTCCTTTTTCTCCTCTTTATTAGGAAAATAAAACCTTTTGGTTAATGTATATTCACCTACTCTTGGCCAAACCCCATGCTATGTTACCTACAATATACTATTTATTCTCTGCACTGAATTCATGAGAAACATACCCGCAGCTGCTAATGCCATCTAGATTAGCATAAAGACAGTTGAACGAACAACTGAAAGACTCCTGAACAATCTAGACCTAAAAATCCAGGCGGGGAAGGAAACCCCACAAGGAGCCTGGAGTAGTGATGGGGGTTGGGGAAGGAAAACTAGCAGCACCCAGATAGCTGTGAGTACTTATTTCTCTACCATTCTGTGGGATCCCTGGGATTGTGCTGACTGAGATCTATCTGCACTACAGATGAAGGCACACCCACAAAGCATCAGACCATGCTGATCACCATCCACATTTATGTTGTGGGATTTGAATCTGAGTTTGTCTGGTTCCGTTTTACCAAGAGTCTGAAAATTAAGATAAAGAGCAACTGTAATTAAACAGCTAACTTTTCTAACTCGTATTTGAACCCCCAATACCCCAGATTTGCCTGATGAAAAATTGAAAGGAAGCCTGGAAAGATGGCTAAGGAGGCTAAGAGCTTTGTCTTAATTAGGGTTTCTATTGCTGTCATGAAACACTATAATCAAAAAGCAAATCAGATTGTAGAGAGAAGGATTTATAGTCCTTCCAGATCATAGTCCATCAATGGAGGAAATCAGGACAGGAACTCAAGCTGGGCTGAAACCTGGAGGCAGGAGCTGATGCAGAGGCCATGGAGGGATGCTGCTCATTGGCTTTCTTACTGAGCCTGCTTCACACAGCTTGCTCACTGTTTTTATAGCGCCCAAGACTGCCATCCCAGGAATGACACCACCCACCATGGTCTGAGCCCTCCCCCATTGATCACTACTTGAGAAAATGCCTTACAGCTGAATCGCATAGAGGCATTTCCTCAACTGAGGCTCCTTCCTCTCAGATGGCTCTAGCTTGTGTCAAGTTGATGCACAAAACCAGCCAGTACAAGCTTGTATTGCTCTTGCACAGGACCAAGGTCTGGTTCCCAACACACATGTTAGGCAGCACACAACGTTCTGTAACTCCAGCTCCGGGAGCTTTGCTGCCTTCTTCTGTCCTCTGAGGGTACTGCATTCACATATACTCTTAAAAAATAAATCTGTTTAAATTGAAAGAATTTTGGAGCCTGCCAACATACATACATACATACATACATACATACATACATACATACACACACATGCACATCTGGCTTGAACCATACGGGGCTAAGCAAAGAAGTAAAATTCTCAGATAGAACCTTTCCTCACAGTACCTGGGTAACAATTTTCTGACAATTAAGAGCCTGCTGCATTGTCCTATAGGCTGTCTCTTGCCTCTATTAGGATGACAGAACATCCCAAGGGTTCATATAGGGTATCACTGTCTTCTCAGCCAGCCCATAAGGTGTAGAGAAACCACACTGGTAGAAACAACACTAAAGGCTTGGTCCCCATAGAGTCCACCACAGGAAGATGACAAAGCCCTTCTTGGAATTCTAGCCCTACTTTCTATGACAAGGCCATCCTCTCTGCGGGGGTGTTCTGTTTCTGCCATGAACTCCTGAGTCAGCCTGGAGTCTCCTGCTCAGAAGGTGCCAGCACTGCTTTCCCAGGTGGAGTTATAATTAGCAGTGGGAAAAATCAAACATTTCTTTTCTTTTCATCGCGCAACTTGAAGAAATCACAGTTCTGGTGTTCAGGGGAGAGAGGAGTCTGTGTGTGCTTGTGTAATGTCTATGCACACTCAGGTGTCTGTGAGCGTGCACAGACATTTGCATCAGTGCATTTGTGTGTGCATGTGTGATGTGTGTGTATGTAAGTGCATTGTGTGTGTGGTGTGTGTATGTATGTATGTAAGTGCTTGTGTGTGTTGTGTGTGTTTATGTGTATGGAAGTACAAGTGTGTATGGTATGTGTATATGTGTATGCATGTGTGTGCACGCACATGTGTGTTGTGTGTATGTGTGTATGTGTGTGTGTGCACGCACGTGCATGTGGTGTGCTTTCATGCATGCTGATTTATATATCTGTGTTCCTTGGTCTCTTGCATTTTTGTCCTAACTTGAACAAATCTTAGAAATCTTCTAGCAGATGGCCTGCCAAGAGCCTGCTAAAGCCCAGCCTTCCACAGTAAATGTGTGTGGAGCTTCTGATCAAGGATGAGAGATGAACAGGAAAGACAACTCAGAAATCCAGGAAACCACCAAAGCCACTTTCATTTGAACTATTGAGCACATTTATCCATACCAATGTATAGCTAGCTAATCACAGGTTTTCTTCTCAAATGCTCATCGGTGTATTGATTTCAGTTTTATACACAAGACAAATGAGACTCAAACAATAGTTCCCCAAGTACACTATCTCTAAATGGATAAAAAGGAAGTCACCTCATACCGCCACTGTTCCACCTGGAGTTTCCTGCCCTTTAACTACAACTCTGCTGCTTACTCCTGTCCTTTAACTGGGAGCTGTGGAATCATGAAGCAGCCCACCTATGCCTTTTCACCTTCTGAAGCTTCCAACGCACACACACACAAAAAAAAAAAAAAAAATACTAAAAAAATCATGTGATGTCCTTCCCACAGAGTAACATTTTTCCTCTCACACCAATTTTTTTTTTTTTAATAACAAGGACACCTACCATAGAACAAATCCATAGAAGCAGAGCAGCACAGGAGAGCAAACCCATTCATCAAAGCTTCGACTGGAGCAGCCGGGTGCAGAGGGAAGCGCAGTGCTGTGGGTGAAGACTAAGACAACCTAAAGAGTGCTGAAAAGTCTGCCTGATGCTTACGTGACAGTGGCAAAGACAAGCACACGGCGATGGAGAGAATGGCTGGCTGCATTTAGTGGACCTATACATTTCCTCTCATCACATAGGTTAAAATAGGTGTGAAGACAGAAGAGCCTCCAAGGTAAGCTGGACAGACCAAAGGGTTAAGGTAGCCATTCTGGAGACCCTACATGAAGATCACATACTCACACTAGACAGAAACGGGTTCCACCAGCATCTCACAGGACAGTGAGTTAAGCAGCCAAGAGGAAGGCTGCCTTCAAGAATTCTAGACAACCCTGCTCATCTCAAAGCTACCGACACCTAATAAGTCATAATAAAAGTAGTATGGACATTCCGTGATCTCGGCCTGATGGATGAGGTACTGTGGGGGGTGCTGGGGAGCATAGAGAGGAGGGAACGGGTAAAGGGAAGAAGAGTCAGTATGGTAGGACTGTTGAGATATGAGATCTCCTTCTGTGCCGCTGAGTCATGCCCAGGCTTCAAACACATTGGTGTCCACGAGAACTAGACTTTCTGGGAGCAGCTAAGGATAAAGAACTCCTGTTTGAGGACTCTATTTTACAAACATGTATTAGACAAAACAAAAGCTCAGCTGCTCAAGTGATATCAGCACACATAAAAGCATGATGAAAATTCTAGAATACTGCTGAGCATTCTTTGGATAAAAACTAGGTTTGATCAGTGCTGGAGCTCTCTCTCCCTCTCTCCCTCTCTCTCCCTCTCTCCTTCTCTCCCTCTCTCCCTCTCTCCCTCTCTCCCTCTCTCCCTCTCTGCCTCTCTCCATCTCTCCATCTCTGCCTCTCCGTCTCTCTGTCTCTCCGTCTCTGTCTCTCTCTGTCTCTCCCTCTCTCCCTCTTTCTGTTTCTCCATCTCTCTGTCTCTCCCTCTCTCCCTTTCTTCCTCTCTGTTCCTGTCCCTCTCCCTCTCTTCTTCTTCTTCTTCTTCTTCTTCTTCTTCTTCTTCTTCTTCTTCTTCTTCTTCTTCTTCTTCTTCTTCTCTCTCTCTCTCTCTCTCTCTCTCTCTCTCTCTCTCTCTCTCTCCCTCTCTGCCTCTCTCTCTCTCCCTCTCTCCCTCTCCGCCTCTTCCTCTTCCTATTTCCAGGAATATTGTCCTAATTAAGAGACTGGATTATAGGTCATCTCCTCCCTTTCCCTGATCTATAAGCACCTAAGAGAATGATCCTTTCATTGGCTTAGTTCTGGGAGATTGGGCACCCCAGAACATCTCTTTGCTTGGGCATCTGATGGTTCATATTTAAATTGTCCTTATACTCAGAACTGCAATTTTTGTTTGTACCACATTTTCACTCTACAGATTATATCCCCTTCTTATTCCAGAAACATACCAAACAATCCTGAAAGCCCATTAATTAGACACTGGTTTCCAAGTTCTGTTACCATACACTTCAGTTAGGAGTCATGATCTGGTTTTGGCATCTTCCTAGCCTGTGCTCTGTCCACAGTTCAGCATGCAGGGCCTCTGGAGCAGACTGTTTAACCAGAATGGGGAGAGACAGTAGTGATGCCCCCCTTCAACTCAAGGCCTTTTCGTTTGTTTTGCAAGTTCTGTTTGCACAAAGCTTTTCTGTCATGATCTGGGTAAACACTGCACTTTGGTGGAATACTACTTCACCATGGGAAACTGCCTTGGAAAAGATAAATGGTCTAACTGGTCATGGTGGCTCATGTCTATAAGCCCAGTATTTGGGAGGCTGAGGCAGGAGGATTGGTATGCATTCCCGGCCAGCCTTGACCCCTTGTGTCAACATGGAGTTGCTCACTTTCAGAGGATACATGCAAAACAGGAAGACAAAAAAGAAATTGATTAAAATTGTCCTCATAACCAGCGTGAGCATCCCAAAGATGTCACAGTGACCCTCAACAAGGACAAAGCAGAAACTGCATTATTGTTGTCTTCAGAGTCTGGAGTCTGGACTATCCAGCTGACCCCAGCACAATAACTTCATTCCACTGCAGGCTCTTTTCTGATCCCTCTATCACCAGCTTGTCCAGGAGGTTATCCTTGGCCCCAACACTCCATTACCCACCATTGTCTTTTAGGTGGTAACTAGCATCCTGGTTCCCATATTCATGTTTAGTGAATATGGGCCAGGTCACCTCAGCCACCCCTTTCCACCCTGTACTGGACTCAACTGATAAGGCAGTGCAGTTATTTCCTGATAAAACCTTCCATCCCACCCAGTGTTGTCATACTACAGAGTATTGGGTGACTTATTATCTAACTACAATCTTCTACACTCAACTGCACCTTCTTCCAGCTTCCAAAACCTATTCTATAAGCTGTTAGGTCAAGCCAAGAAGCAGATACTCTTAGCTGTGGCACTGTCCCAGTCAACCCTCTGCCTGTCCTCAGTCTTAGACATACCTCTCTGTAGACATAGCCTGGAAGAAGGTGTCTTGCCATAAAGGAAGCATCTGCCCTATAATATATTTTTAAAATATCTCAGGACATTGATGGCTATAGACCCTACACATCTGGAGGAATTAGAAAGTAGAAGCCATGTCTGTTCTTAAGTCAATTTTAGTCAGGGTCAAAATGGAAAGCAGGTAAGGAACTTAAAATAATCTTGTTTTTCCTTGAGTGCCAATCAGCAGCTTCAAGTTCCATCATATCTTCAAGAATATTCTGACTTCTTTATCAGCCAGAAGGATAAGAAAAAAATCAGCAGGCCATCAAGAGACGTGTTCTGAGGGTGCTGGGGTGAGGGGGGACACAATCATTCAGAGTGTATCTTGGCAGCAAGATGAAGTTGAACCAGAAATCACAGAAGGTATCAATGGCTCTCTAGACAGCTTGCTCTCCTCTTTATCATTCTTAGGAAAGTATTCAAAGAAGGATAATAAATGTTCAACTTTAATAAGGGGCTCTTCCCAGTCTCCTGTAACTCCTGACTCAATAACTAATTCAATCGTGGAAGAGTCACTAAATAATACACAACATTGGAGATAGTATCCTTTGCCAATCACCAAAATACCACACTGAGGAAGTGTGTCTTGGTACATTAGCTTGGGGAAAAAAAGAGGAAACTTTTGTAGTATGAATCAAAAGCTTCAAAAAGTTAAAATTTACTAATCCCAGTAGTTCCTCTGAAAGTCTATTCAAAAAAAATCAAAAATCAAACAACATTCACAGAATGACTATCTATCATGAGTGAAAATCAATAGAAGTCGCTAAATAAGCTAAATAGTTACATGTAATGAACAGCATTATAGTTATACTGTAAAAATATTTACCAATACAGAGAAGTTTTCAAGATAACAATGTTAAGGTCAGCATGGGGACGTCTCATAATCTCAACATTTTGTAAGTAAAGACAGGAGGATCAAAGGTTCAAGACTAGTCTCAGCTGTATAGAGAGTTTGGGGCTAGCCTAGGCTGCGTGAAAGAATGTGTGTGTGTGTGTGTGTGTGTGCGCGCGCGTATGTGCGTGTGTACATATATTATTTATGGGAAATCTATGTATAAACAATAAAATATAGGTAAGTACCATTTGATATATATTTTATATGTGTAAAATCTCATTTTATTAACAAGAATATGTTTTAAAATGATGTTATAATAAGTATAAAATTATTATTTAGACTTATTTAAATTTTCTAAATTTGAGTCAGTGAGATAGGTTAGTGAGTAAAGGTGCTCGCTGCCAAGCCTAATGACCTGAGTTCAGTTCCCTCTTCTCCCCACCAGGACCCATGTGGATGAAGAAGAGAATGGATTTCTACATGTTGTCTTCTGACTTCCACACACATGTCATCACATGTGTGCTCCTAGACACAAATAAGAAATAAATATGACCTCTGTAATTCCTGAATGTTAAATGGTACAGCCACTGGCCAAGTCAAGGCTTTGACTCCCTGCTCTGACTAATTTGTCTTCTCATCAGGGAACTCCCGACATGTGGACCTGAGTCCCGTGCTCATGCTGCCTCTACAAGAGTTCAACTCACACTGTACAGCTGGCCACTGGGAAAAGAGAGTAAATCTAATTGTCCTGGTCATTTCCCAGCCACCAACACAGCTTGAAAATTAAGCCTTCCTGTTCAACCCCTTGGCCTCACATCTGGCCTCGGGACACAGTGCACACCTTGGAAATGGAATGGCTGAAGAATTTCACAGAGGCAGAAGAGATGTGTTAGGCTGGGTTTTAGGCGCATGATCAGTAGTTAATATATGTGTGATAAACAAGGAAATGAATGATTGACCCTAGCAATCAACCATGTGTGATGTGGTGTTCTTGTCATAGGATGTGAGGTATGTAACGTCCCAGGATAAACCTTGCACCTGCCACATTTCTCTCCTACCTATTCACTAACAAGAAACCTAGGAACCTGGGTTCGAGTTTGTGGCCCCTCACATGCAAACCCCTTGCAGAGATGCCCTCACACTAGAAACTTCTCTCTTCAGAGGTTGTTGCCCACCAATGTGGATGACAAACTCTGGAAGGTCCCTCACAACAGGCAGATTTGATGATGAGAACTGAAAAGAAGGAGAAATTATCAGGTATTAAATTAAAACCAAGCTCATTGCTTGGTTTTAGTCACCATGGGTGAATCCATAGGGCCAGGGATGCCTCTGTCACTCATTGTCACAGATTAAGTGCTGAGAAGTCATGCAAATAGAAGTCCCTAGGCAAATCTCAGATTTATCAGTTATAGCCAAGTAGCTCTGGTGGCATCCTGTTTGGTCCATGGTAAGTTCCTATTCTTGTATAGATGACAACCTTACAGCACAGGGTGGGTGAAGTTTCTCCACAATCAGTTAGTGGCAGAGCTGAGATGTAAGAGATGCAAGATCTCCACTATTTAGATTGAACCAAGAGTGTGGTAGTTTGAATGAAAATGGCCCCCAAAGGCTCATGTTTGAATGAGTTTGGGAAGGATTAGGTGTGGCCTTGTTGGAAGAGGTATGCCACTGGGGGGCTGGCTTTGATGTTTCAAAAGCCCATGTCATTCAAGTTAGCTCTCTCTCTCTGTCTCCAACTTGTGGGTAAGATGTAAGCTCTCAGATACTTCTTCAGTGCCATACTGCCATGCTCCCTGTCTTGCTAGCCATTGACTCACCCTCTGAAACTGTAAGCAAGCCCCAATTAAGTCCTTTCTTTTATAAGTTGCCTCAGTCATGGTGTCTCTTCACAGCAATAGAACAATAACTAAGACAATGATTAAATATTAACAACTGACAGAAAGAGAAACCTGACGTAAAAGAACCAAATCAAAATAACCAGAACCTTCAGGAAGAGAGGTGGAAAATCTATGTCTAGGAATTTCTTCTGAAAGGACATCTGTAGATCAAAGCAAAGCCCACAGGAGAAAGTTGTTACCTGAAGCACATGAAGAAAATGTATACAATCACAAAATGTGACAACAGAAATGGTCCCATGTAGGTGCGTGGACTGTTGAGTTCTCCCTAGTTCATCTACTGGACGAACTAGGAATACCCACGTTTATACAAGAAATTCAACTAGCTAAAAGATGACTCCGTGTCTCGGGGTTCAAATATTTGGTCATCTACTTGTATTCTGAAGGGACACTGAACATTCAAATCAACTGTTACCCAACACCTTTGCCATCCCATCAACACACTGTCATTAAGAACCAGCTCAGTTTCTTTCTTTCCTTTTAAAATTTGCCTTCTAACCAAGGAGAATACTAAAACACTAATTTTGATTTACTTACATTCTGCTCCAAGAGAGGTTTTAGTGTAAAAATTATTTGATTTGGGTCTGGAAAGGTGGCTCAGCTATTAAGAGCCCCGGCTGTTCTTGCAGAGGACCCAGGTTCAGTTCCCAGGCTTCCCTGCACAGGAGTTGACACCTGTAATTTTAGTTCCAGGGGGATCTAACGCCCTCTGCTGGTTGCATCAGATACTACATGCACATGATGTACATACATACATGCCAGCAAAATACCCACATATAAGATTTTTTTTTAAAAGTTTAAAATTTTGAAAATTTTGAAAAAGAGAGATTGTCTTATTCTATAATCTAAACATTGTGGCTGTAAAGCCAGCCACGGTGATCTAGGTTTTTACATATGTACAGACAAAGACATATTCATCATTCCAGTGGTCCCTGAGGTGCTGCCGCTGCCGCTGCTGCTGCCACCCAAGGTGCCAGACTGGGATAGTATATTGTCTGTATAGAACAAAGGCTTCAAGAAAACAAGACTTGACCCTTGTCACTGAAAAGAAAAAGAAGGGGAACCTATGCTCATTGTACCTGGCAGCCTTAGAGAGCAGAGTTCATATCTGGCCAGTAGAACTACCTAGCCAACAGCAACAACCTAGCCAAGTGGCTTATGGGGAAGTCTCAGCCATTCTGTTATCTTTGCCCACTTAACAGTCTGTCTAGCAGTTGATCTTGTAAAAATTAGAATGCACTGGTATCATATTGCATCATAAATATATTTGACAATAGAGCTGCAAAGAAAGGAATAGAGCTTGTGGTGGGAGAAAGGAGGTTTATTTATTGAGGTTTGGGGGATGTAATGTCCTAGCTTTACAGTTATGAAAACTTCCGGATGTAATGTCCTCTACAGATGCTTTACAGAGGAGTTTCTCAATCTCAGTACTTTTGACCTTTTGGCTCAGACAAGTCTTTGTTGAAGAACCATCTTTATAACAGAATGTTTAACATGATGTCTACTCTCAACCCACTACCTTGTTGAACTAAGAAGAGGCAACCACAGACTGAGTGCCAAATAGACACTGAGCATGGAAATTTCCACTCATTGCAAAATGCTGTAGCTCAATTCAAAAGAGTGTGGATCCCTTAAGAGAGAGAAATCGGTAGAAAGTACGAACTCCTGCTTTTCATAACAAACTCTGTAATGCTATTCAACCTTAGACTCCATAAGCCCCTGATGAAAAGGAATACTTGAACTACCGACTTGAAAGGATATAATTAAGCTGGGAGGAGAGTCTAATAGTGTCTGAAGCAAAGTGTATAGAAAAAAGGGTGGTGTGTTCATGAACATGGATTTCACATAGCTTTCATAAATTATCATTTACAGTCTGGAAAATAGTTCATCTAGGATGCTCCAAGAGTGAAGTGAGACAGGACAAATCATTTCCACCCATCCAGGCAATGGCTTCAAGGCTCCAGCTGTAAGACTCAAGCACCAAAGTGCAGCTGAACTGAAATCTTCCCCAAGGGATCTCGCTCTCTCCAGGGAATAGATAGTCCACCCACTTTCTATGATTGCATATCACCCTGAATTTCTAGTTCACAAAATTTGGAACGAGAACTGTCAGCAATTTGTTGATTACTTCAGCTCAGAGAATCCCTGACACCCCAAACCTGGAACACATTTATCTTCCAACAAGGGGTCTGAAGTTCACAGCAGTCGTTCAAAGATCCCCAAAGAAAAGACAAGGATGGTGCAGGATAAACATAGGTTATTGTATCATATCTGTCTGGTTCAAATCCCAATTTCGTTATTCATATGCATGAGATCTCTATAAAATTAATATCTCTTAACAACCATAGTTTTGACTTCTAAAAATATAAGAATTAAAATGCCTACATTACTCAATGGGTCTCAAGACCAAAGAGCTCATTTTTATCAAGTCCTTGGCATATAGATGGTTCTCTGGCAAATTTAGCTAATGTTATAATTATTGTCATCAGTACAGTTACAATTAATAATAGTTATTATTATTACTGATGCTGTTGCCAGAGGAATTATTTTCCCTCCACAGCACAAAGGCTTTGTAAAGCTGCTTCAGCTTTGTTTCGTCTTACGTGGATTCTGACCTCGCCGGGGCCACTGGTGTTGCAGAAATCCGTTCCAACCCAGCTTTCCCAACTGCCGCTCCCTCAGTTCCATCCCCCTGGCATGTTAGATGCCTTCTGTCCACATACGCTTTGATTTATCAGCAACGTTTACAGACTCCTCACTGCCCCTGTTTTAATTATCCTGTCCCCTTGCGTTTGAGGTCAGCAAAGCCATCTAGCTTCCTGCTACCTCCTAGGTCTTATTATCTGAGTTTTCTTTCCAGCCTTCTCTGTTTTCTGAACTCCTAAAACTGTGATGTGCCGGGATTGGGACCTTGGTCACCGTGTTAATTACTTGTCCCATTGCTGCAACAAAATACCCAACAAAACACCTTTAGGAAGAAAGAGTTTTATGGTTCCAGAGAGTACAGTCGGTCTATCCTGCCTAGCAAGGTATGGCAACAGGAGCAGGGGTGGCTGGTCACACGTCCACAGTTAGGAATCCGAGAGCCTTGATGCGCATGCGCCAGATTTTTTTTTTTTAATTCATTCCTGAGCATCCACTCAGGGAATAGCACTACTTACATGCAGGCTGGATCTCCCACCCCAATTAAACTAATCCAGACAATCCCTCATAGACGCACCTAGAAATTTGTTTCCATGGCAATTCGAATCCCATCAAGTTGACAATCAAGATTAACAATCACTGTCGCCTCTTCTCTCGCCTTTTTTTCTCTCTCCTGTATTCCCTGTCTTGACAATTTCATCTAGTCTCGTGGATTTACGTACTCCACATACAATTCTCACTTTACAATTTTCATCTTCAGCCAAGAGCTTTCTATTAATTTCAGGATTCGGCATCTGGTTCCTGCTTTACCTTGTCCTGTATATCTCAGCAATGTTTCCCAGCCAGTGTGCTTAAAACTTAACTGGTTTTTGTCTCTCAAACCTGCTCCATCCATCCAGAAGCAAGATCTAATAGTCCCAGCTAATAATGTCTCCATCTTTCCTGACATGGATGTCAAATTTTCTGGAATTATTCATGGCATCCCTTTTTTTTATCACCACACAGCTCAATCATCATGTAAAACATAACCACTTTTCTTTCTGTGCAAAGAGCCCCACCTGGACTCCCTGATTCTCTGATTGTCCTCTTACAATCTACATTCATAGAGCAGATACACTTACTCTCCATATACACCAATCAATTTGTGTTACTCTACTGCCAGAATGTCCTGCAGTGGTTTTCTCCCCTACCTGGGATAAAAGCTAGTTCCGTCACAGCCAGTGCTGATGGGATTGTAAGCTGGCTGCTCCCCTAGTTTCATCCCCCACTCTGAATCCATCTTTTGCTCTCACAAGGCTCTGTGGGCTCTGTGCTATTCCCACCAGACACACTCCCACCTTGAGGCCTTTGCACCAGCTGGTCCCTCTACCTAGAATACACTGCTCCCGGATTCTCAACCAGCAGATTCCAACTCCAGCCCTCATTCAAATATCATCTCTAGAACAAATCTCGGCCCCTGAGCACTCTGTTGAAACTGCATCCTTTCTCTCTCCTACCTTTAGTAATTCCACTCTGATTTTCCCCCATCACACTTATTCAGTTATATCACATGATATAATTACGTGTGTGTGTGTGTGTGTGTGTGTGTGTGTGTGTCCTCAAAAGCATGTAGGATTTGTGAAGCCATTTTGTTCACTGACAATTCCCACCTACCTAGTAAAATACATAGGAGATACTTAATATGTATTTGCAAAAAAAAAAAAAGTGGATAGAATGAAGGGAAGGAAGGAAAGACGGGAGGGCAGGAAAGAGAAACAGGAAGACAAGGCAGCATTGGGGACCAGCATCTTGAACAAAGAAGTTGCTCTCTCTGGTCCTCATTTTCCATCTGAAAACAGAATGCAAGCGTTGATAACCTGAACCCAGAGGGGCTAACAGAGAGTGAACCGCCAACCAGAGCACATACATGGCCTTCCGCACATACTTAACATTCTGCAGCTTGTTCTTCATGTGTGATACATAACAGTGGAACAGGTGGAAACAGGGGCTGTCTCTGACTCTGTTGCCTGCCCTTGAATCCCTGTCCCCTAACAGGACTGCCTCGTCTAGCCTTGATAGGAGAAGATGCACCTCCTCTTTCAGCAATTTGATATACCAAGGCTGTTTGATATCCAGGGAGGCCTGCCCTTTTCTGAGGAAAAGGAGAGAAGGGGTGGATGGGGCTGGGAGAGGTGAGTGGGAGGGCTTGGGAGGAGAGAAGGGAAGGTAAAGCTGCAATCAGGATGTAAAGTAAATAAATAACTTAATAAATACATAAATGCGCAAAAGTTGAAGCAGATGAGGGTAACATTCTTCCCGCTCCCATATTCAAGGAGTCTGTGAATTGTGTGAAGCTGAAGGAGTTCAGAAAAGATATAAAGAACATTTGGACCTTATTATGGTGCAAAAAAATCTCCAAACAAGTAGGAAGGCCGCTAGACTGTGGCTGAGCCCATGCTGAGGCTTTCCTGGCTGAGCCACCTCAGCCCTCCTCCAGAGACACTGATCTCAGGGATGGATGCTTAGTGCATCCATCACCCCACTCCAACTCCAAAGCACAGGCTACGCAGTCAGAGGCTTCTTCATGCGGACCCAACACATACGTCTCTGCCAAATCTAGAGATTATTACTCAATGTACTTGGTTAGACTGTGAGGGTCTAACCAAGACTTCTGCCTTCACCCTAATCCCCTGGTATTCTTTGGTTACAGCTATTTGGAAAAGACCCTGCCTGTAACAGAATTTTCCCTGTCCAATCACTTTAAATATTGATACGACAAGAAGCTTGTGACTGGACAGGAAAAGGGGAGGCAGAGCTAAGAGTTGTAGAGACAGGGAGCAAGACAGAGAGGAAGAAAGGAAGATGGAGGAGGAACAGGACGATCCAGATCCCACGTGCCTTTAAATAGCTACGGGTAGCTATGAATATATCATAAGAGGATAGAATAATTGGGATAACTAGTCTAATATAGGTGGGCAGCTCGTATCGTTATCAATTGGCTCTGAAAGTATTGTGTGGGCATCTTGTGAGTTGACAATGTATTGATATATAAATTTGACTGATTAATTATAAGCTTCTAGAGTTTTGATTTACTGGGTTAAGGAGATTTGTGACTAGCGGGGGGGGGGGGAGGGGAGTGTAAATGGTTGAGAAGAGACAAGCTGCTCTGAGGGAGGTGACCCGGAGCTGGGAAGACTGCCGTGAGGGGCTACCCTACAGCCAGCAAGACCTCCCGGCAGAGAGTAGCTGGGTGTAGTGTGGGAACTTGGTGCCCTTTTTTAAATATTTCCCACAACACCTGCCAAACTCGGTAACCTATGAATGGAGCCCATGACATATGTCAGCAAAGAGCCCTGTGAAGGTCTCTGCTCTTGGATACAGGGTCCTTGGAATGAACACAGATGTGTCTGCTTTTTCCACACCAAAAAAATATACACCATCCTAAGAAAGAGGTAGGTGCTAATCTGAAGGAAACATGGGGTCGTAGTCCTGTGGGACCCTTGCTCATGTTGCAGGGGAGATGAAGCACTAGCTATGAGAGAGAAGTCAGCAAGGTGCTATATCATAGTGTGAAGAGCAGATGTGTGGGGCCCTGAGATGCCCCAGAGTCACCCAGGGAGGAAACTCCTCCAGCAATCATGCAGCTGCTCTAGTCTTGTTTGTTTGTTTTTTTTCTTAAATATGACCCTCTATCTCTTCAGTACACACATGCCACATTAGACATGTGTAATTTAATAAGACATGTAAATGTACCAATAATGAGAAGAGGGGGTGGGAATACAGCTCAGTTGATGGAGTACCTGCTCAGGGTACACAAAGCCCTACATTTGATCCCCAACACCACATGAACTGGATATGATAGCACATGCTTGTAACCTTAGCATCCCGGAGGTAGGGGTAGGTGGCTCATATCTTCAAAGGCATCTATCTATGCAGCAAGACTGAGAAAAGCCTGGGCTCCATGAGACCATGTACCAAAATGAAAACAACAGTGTGTGTGTGTGTGTGTGTGTGTGTGTGTGTGTGTGTGTGTGTGTGTGTATGTGCTCTATACCCCAAAACAACAAAACACCTTTTCCTGAGAGTGTTCCCCAAAGCTTCCCACAGGTTAAGCTTGCTCTGGACAGTGACAATCTAGCCAATACCTCTAGCAAAGTCCACTCATTGTTTCAGGGTCCTAGTGAAGACATCCTGTTATCTGAAACGCTTCTCTACCAAGACAGCTCTTCCCCATCCTTCGTGACTTAAACAAAATTTCCTCTATAAAAACTTTCCTACCCACCCACCCCCACACACCCACATTTTCTTCTCTGTAACATGTCAATATTTTATACATAATTCAGTTAGTCAATTCACAACCGTCTTGAAGAAACAGGTTTATTCCAAAAGTGTTTAATCATAACTTCTTATCTCATTAATGACACATCCTAAATATCTTAATGCCCCTGATGATTGTAACCATTGTGATGAGAAATAAGATGCATTTCCAGAGTGATAGCTAATACACATAGTCAATTCTTACTTGTTTATATGTAAGGAATATATACATATATATTTATATCTATACACCTTGGTTTTTTATATGTTATATATAAAGTATATATTTCAACCATATGAACATCTAAACCATAGATAGAGATGACAAAGTTAGAGACAGAGATAGAGATACATATGGTTGAAAAACAAAATTTCCAGACAGCATACCACCAGGTCACAAAGCTCTATGGTTTTTCTTCCTCCACTTTACATGTACCTGCTTAATGTCCAACAGAATCTGCCTCTACCTATACCTTCTGGGTATGTGGATATGGGAGATAGCATGGCAGGCACACCAATATTAGATATTTTTAGTGAGCTTTCAAGTTTCAAACCTTACTTTGTGTTGCTACTGTTCTGGTCGTGGGAGAGAACATTCAGTCCAGCTGGCTGAGGAATAATGAGAGAGCTAGCTCCCACAGCAGATCGAAGTGTGTCTTCCTCTGGCCAGCAGAGATACGGTGAGGTTTGACCAACCTTCTGGGCCCAATCTGCATAAGTGGGATCTCTTTAGTCCAGTCTCCACACAAAGCAAAGCACTCTCACCTCATGAAAGACACTTCTAAAAGGCAGGGTTCAGTGGGTGCACCCTGCAAGAGAGCGGACTGGAGGTCACATGCTCAGAACCCCATGAAAAAGCTAGGCAGGTGTGGTAGCCCACCTAACTCCAGTGGCAGGGGAATCTCTGGAGCTAGCTGGCTAGCTGGACTAACTGATAGATGGCCTCTGTGTTCACTTTAGAGACCCTGCCTCAATATACAGAGTAGACAGTGATGGAAGAAGATGTCCATAGTCAACCTCTGGCCTGCTCATGCATGCACACATATGTGCATATTCACCCACATACACACATGCACATACATACATCACCTACCATATACACATTCAAAAACCAAAATAAAAGACTCGATCATGGGCATAGACAAAATCAAACTAAGAAATGTACCTACTACCCTTGCTCTAAAGGGTCATTTATTAAACATGTCCAATTCTGTGGGGCACACGTGTCTATAGGACCTACTCAACCCTGCTGTCATAGCTCAAAGGCAGACAAGCTAATACAGTAACAAAAGGACTAGGTGCATAAAATTTAGTTTCTATGGGTGGCCATCGGAAGTTTGCAGACCCCTGCTCCAAGCCAGTATTCCAGTATTTCGAAAGCTATTGTGTGCACACAGGCCTGGCTAGACTCCTGATTTGGGGTTGCTCAGACAGAAATATTTTTAAATTTAAAATGTTTATGATTTAGTGTTTCCTTAAAACAAACATATGACTTTCCAAACTTGATAAGTCATATGTTTATAGTGCTTAGCATAAGGCTAAGCTTATTTTTAGTGGGAATAAAAAAAAAAAAGCTTCATGTAAAGAGAGATAAAATAAAAACAAGATAAAGATACTGCAAAATAAAAATGAATAGGTGGTATTTAAATTGCCCGAGCCTTCTGACAGTGGATGAGCTGCTGTGCCAGCCCACCCACTGACACCGTTTGCCTGCAAATCATCTGTCACTGTTGTCATTATACTGAGCCAGTGGAAAGGCCAAGTCAGATCTCCAGACCCAGCTTTCTGTCTGGAAAGGGCCAGTCCCCACAGATGGGTCCATGAGAGGAAGCTATGTTTAACTTTTCCAACTATCATGTGACCACATCTATAGCTTTCTTTGAAATAAATTGTCCATAATGTTAAGGGTAGAGAAAACTAGACAACATGCTTCTCTTTAACTTGAAAAATCACTAAGCTATAAAGCATTTGCTCAAAGGAAACCAGAGATGATTATAAAACATTGCTATTGAAAGGCTTGAGGGGAACAGATTCTTATGCATAATTTTGCCCCAGATATGCCACTTATAGATGTCATGGTTCATAGCATGTCGCATGCTATGTGTCAATCGAGGAAGCAAGAAATGGCCAAGGGATGTAATATTTTCTCTCTGATCTCTTCTGGATTTTCAAGCCCTTTGTCAACTTCTTGGGCTCTTTTGTGGCTGTGCATAGAGATTTTGGTCCTAGGAAAGCTGAGCCTCCTTCCCTAGAGAGGGAGGTCAGGGAGCCTCTGCATACCCTCAGTGGGGTCAAGGGACATACAGAGCAGACGTGTTTACACTCAGGAACAAGACACAGGGATTCAAACACCAGCACGGTTATCAAGGTCCAACCTTGTAGAAGTGTGGTAAATATTCAAGATAAACTTGTAAAAGCAGTTAAGAGAACTTGCTGTTCTTTTTTTCATACAGAGGACCTGGGTTTAGTTTTCAACACCTACATGGTAGCTCACAACTGTCCTTACCTCCAGTTCCAGGCACCCTCTTCTGGCCTCCTCCGGCACTGACTCTGCATCTGGAGGCAAAACACTCATACACATAAGATGAAATATAATACATATTTAAACAATGTCTTTGACATTGTACCATTACTTTTCTATTGCTGTGATACAACACCATGACTTGTAAAAGAAATTATTTATTTGGGCTTATGGTTCCAAAGGGATTAAAGTCCATAATGGTGGAGCAGAGGCAGCAGATGGCAGGAATCAGGTGCTGGGATTAGATGCTGAGGGCTCACATCTTCAAACCAAAAGCACAAAACAGAGGGAGAGAGAGAGGGAGGGAGAGAGAGAGAGAGAGAGAGAGAGAGAGAGAGAGAGAGAGAGCATTAGGAATGTTAGAAGGATCAAAGCCAACATCCAGTGACACACCTCCTCCAGCAAGGTCATGTAGGACCACAAAAGGTAGCCTGATTCCTCGTTGAGCTAAGGCTAGAAATCCCAGTGACCCTAAAGGGACAGTAGATGTTTTCCTGATACCCAGGCAACAGGCTCATGGCACAAGGCCATAGCCCTCCATAGATTTGTGTCATCTGTCACATAGGGCAATACCCCAAACCCCTTCACAGTAGAGGACGTGACCTGTGGTCACTTAGACTCAAGACAGATCTTCATTTTAATGAGGCACCTAAAGGCCTGGAGTACTTAGCCAATAAACCCTCCTTCCCAGACACTCTTCCTGCAAAAGATATTTAACCCCAGGCCTGCCCTGAGAAATGGGGTATGGTTTTACGCATCCACTTTCTGCCATAACTATAAATGTCTTAAAACCATGGACTGCCTCCACCATGGGGAGCCATGGAGATCTTTGACTATAGAACCAAAGTCTAATCTCTCGTAGAAGGCCTCTCTGTACTCCCAGACATGGCTGCCACCAAGATAAGTCCAACCCTGCTGCCACTGTCAAGCCAAGGACTCATTCCTGTAAGACCAGCTGGAACACTCCCCTTCTTCCCCCCCTCCCCCAGGCTAGATCCAGCCCCTACTCTGTTCTCAGCTCTTCTGAAGCTCCCAGTGGTGCTTGTGTGTCTAGAGGGCCCCAGCCTCCCTGCAGGCCCTGGGACCACCAAGCCAGCTCTGACTCTCCCCCCCCCCCACCCCCCAAGGATCCATCTTGCTTGGGTTTTCTTTGTTATTTACTTGGTTGGTTGGTTAGTTGGTTGGTTGGTTGGTTGGTTGGTCAGTGGTGGTGGTGGGTTTTTAGCACCCTGTATTTCATCTGGTAACCTAAGGCAACACAGCACACTTGGAGCAAATGTTAGGAAGTGTTATCTTTATTAAAAGTGCTAGCCTTCTCTGTCCATTCATAAGAAGAGGGAACAGAGATGTGATAGAAATTTCAAAGAAAATGAATCAATTAACTTTTCTTTTCTCAGAACGCAAGGCTTGACTTTATTAGAAAGACACAGTAGCTTGCTCTGTGCTGAGCAAGATTTGGAAAGACCAAATACAAAATACATTGACAAAAATAAAAAATCCTGCTTATTAGAAACATGGTCACTGAACTGGTGCCACGGCTCCGTGCTCTGACTACCATTTCAAGATGTTCCAGAGTCAACCCTGGAATCCACTCTTGGTCTCTAAGATGGAGGAGAATCATGTTTCGATTGCAGGGAGCCATTTTCAGATTCGCAGCTATTCACCGTATTTGCCTTTCATAGAAGCAAAAGGTCTGAAGTCACAAGAGCTTTTTGCCGTGGGATAGCAGTTTTCTTTTTGCCATGATGACTAAATAAAAAGGAGTTACCACTCTTCATCCAAAGGGAGGATGGAGACAATCTGTGCTCTGCCATCACTTGGTTTCAGAAGGTTTCTTTCTATGGTCCTTCTGAAGCTGATTTGATTGTGTGTCTGGGAATGCAAGTGAAAGGCACCTGAGACTTACTTGGACTTGATCGTAAATAACATGTTTCTTATCCTCACTAAGTTCGAACTAAAATACTCAAATGGGGCGTTTGTGACTGTTTCCAGGTGTGGTACTAAAAAAAAGAAAATGTAAAGAGGCAAAACAGACCCCTGCTGTCTGCAATAGGTCTAATAAATATTCTGCAAAGTACACGCATTAAAATATAACTAAATGTGAGGTGAATCAGACAACCAATCTTTTCCCAAGCACTGCTGAGCTCAGGACAAAGCAAGGTACACTAAATAGTTTAGTTTAGGTAAAAGCAGGGCGGGAAACAGTAAGCTGTAACCAGAACGATGAACAAGAAAAAGGAAAAGTCAGCATTTAGTTGAGGGAAAAATACCAAAGCCATCACCAAAAGAGATAAATGAAGCCTAAATCAAGGTGGGACCAAAGACCTACACCTCCTAAACAGGGTCAGATTCTCAGGGGAAGTCCAATTAGCCCGAGGGTAGCAGCAACTCCATGTCATGATACCCAAAAAATAAGATCAGTTAAGCATGATATTACAGCATACAGTTACCAATGCACAAAAATAGAAATAACCATGAGTTAGACTACTAAACCACAAGTATTATCTTATATACAATAATATGAACCCAAAATGTTTAAGTGAACAAATGCAAATAAAACCAGTATAATGAAAAGACTTAAAATTGAGCTAATCAAATTAATGCTGTATAAACGAAACGGTAGAATAGATGAAAAATAAAAAACTCACTGAAGATATTAAAGAAAAAAGGTGCTGCTATCGCTGGAGAGATCGGTGAACTGGCAACAGGTGCATATTCATATTTAAAACAACTTGACTTACACCTCTCACACTATGGGAAAAAGCTAACCCAGAATGGATAAAATACAAAACAGTAAAACCTAAGTTTAGCAAACATTGAAAAGAAAATATACCAGAAAATAATTCTGGCACTTGCTTAGGCAAACATCTCAACTCCAATATCAAATATTGATAAAACAATTGATTAATTGAATTTCATCAGAACATGTAACTTCTGTGTACATCTGCAACCCAGTGAAAAGCAGAGTGCATAATAAAAAGACAAGCCATACGCCCAGTGAAGGAGTCACAGCTTATATCTCTGACGTGGGACTCTAAGCTGAGGAACATAATGAACACACACAATTCATTAACAAGAAGATACGAAAGTCACAAAAATGAATAAAAGATTTGAAACACAGCACCAAAGAAAATGGGCAGATGTTAAAAAAAATATTCATGCAAATCATTGTTCAAAATATTTACATGCTAGAAAGCTGAAAATTAAAGTCACGCCGGGGTCTAGGGATGTAGTTGCACGTTAGAGCACTTCTCTAGCATGGTCCCAGAGCCCCATTCCCAGTACAGATGCACATTCTCAACCGAACTCGATGAGAAATTAAAAATATTCCCAACACCAAGTGCAGATGATGATACTCAGTGTACAGTACTTACAGGAATCCAACATGGGGCAGCCATTGCAGAAAACAGTTCAGCAGTCATTTAGAAAGCTAAGTGTGCACATAACTGCGATCCAGCAATCTGGCTCCAAGTATTTCTTACGAAAAATGAAACCATATGTTCATTCTAAAATCCACACGTCTATTTTAACAACTTTTTCCCTAATTACTATGGGATTCAAATCCTTCAGTGGATACATAGAAAAATAAAATATGGTACATCCATTCAAGAGTGTGATGGAAGTAAAAAGAAATTATCGGTTATTGTACCGTATTTGTTGAAAATTCATTCTATCTCTGCGGAATTTACTTGTATCCGTTCCTTAAAATATTGTTAGCCACATTGTCGGCTACAGAATATCTTCCTGAAGTCTTTATGAGCCTATGTTGCTACCTGAAGTCTTTCTAACTTTCTACCTAGTGAGTTTACAAATTGTTGAAAGAAAGGTATTTTGGTGGTTTGAATATGCTTGTCCCATGGGAAGCGGCACTATTAAGAGATGTAGCCTTGTTGGAATAGGTGTGGTCTTGTTGGAGGAAGTGTGTCACTGTGTAGGCAGGCTTTGAGGGCTCCCAGTGTAGAAGAGAGAATCTTTCATGGCTGCCTTCAGATCAAGATGTAGAACTGTCTGCTCCTCCAGCACCATGTCTGCCTGCACACTGCCATGCTTCCTGTCATGATGATAGTGGACTAAACTTCTGAAACTGTAAGCCAGCCCCAATTAAATGTTGTCCTTTATAAGACTTACCTTGGTCATGGTGTTACTTCACGGCAATAAAACCCCAAGACAGATATTAAATTCCCCAACTGTCAAAATGTTAATGCATTACATCAAAATTAAGAACGTTTTTGTCCTGTAAAAGACATTGTGAAGACAATAAAAACATGAAGTATACACTAGAGGGTAACCCTTGAACATGAGCCACACACTAGGAGATAAATAGAGAACTATATATTTAAACAGGTTCTGTTTCCAGAATATACAAAGAACTTTCAAACCCCCAAATAAAATAATAAAAAAAACAAAACAAAACAAATTAGGTTTGAGTCCCACTCCACAAGAATTTGGAGGAATTTATATCTGACCCGGTTGAAATCTCATGGCTAGGGAGATCCTAGGCTCTCGTAGAGAAGCAACAATAGTTATTTTACTAAATGGAAATAATATGCCTACGTGTCCATCTAAATAGTTGTGTTTATGCTCCTGGATCACTGCTCCTGTCGCCTTTGGTTAGAGATACTGTTCTTTGTGATGGGCAAATTTTGTAACTACAGAAGCTCATGACCTCAAAACGCTGAGAGGAAATGACTACTGAATGTTCATTTCTAAACAGAGCATCTGAAGCACACCCTCCAAGGCTCCGGGGAATATCATGGAAGCGATAATCTGAGAGCTGGAGGAAGCCGGGGTGGGGGTGTGGTGGTGGTGTGGAACCCCATCATCGAGGCATGCCATGGTCCTTGCGTTCTTGATTCACAGCAGCTATAATTAACTACAGATCTGAGAGAGGCTGGATGTGCTAGTTATGACAGCACATCTATCCCTGCCTGAGGATTTATCTGAAGTTGATCGTGGCTGAGAAAGGACATTTTCTTCAGTAAATAGCCAGCGGAAAGTTATCCATGTATCTGTAATCACTCCTCAGCCATGTTCTGTAAGTAACCATGATGAAATGCATGGTTACTCTCTCTCTCTTCCTCCTCCCCCTCTCTCACACACACTCACACACACAAAATAATAATAATTATTAATAATAATAAAATTAAATTAAAAAAACAGAAAGAGCCTAGTTAGGAAGAGGAAGGAGAGCGAGAAGGTGGGGAAGAGGTTAATGGCGGAATGAATATGATCAAATACCTGATGTACATGTCTGAAAATACCATAATGAAGCCTATTATGTATAATTAACATATGCTAATTTTAAAAACTTTTTAAAAGCTAGAAAATAGTCAGAAGAGATGAATGGAAATTATGCTGGAGACCAAACTGTGCTGTCAAGCACATGAATGTAGATTCAGCACTATTAGTTAATAAAAAAATTAAAATCAAAACCACAATGAGAACATATTTTCATATATATTCTTATATAATTTTTGTTATTTTAAGATTTAAATCTATCGCTTTTCATTTTTTTTCTTTTTTCTGTTCTGTTCCCCCTCCTTCCTTCCTGTGAATTTCTGGAAGGCATTTTCTAGACCCAAACGGACATGCATGACGGAAGCCTAGCGTGGCTGTCCTCTGGAGGCTCTACCAGCAGCTGACTGAGACAGATGCAGATACTTGCAGCCAAGCATTAGACAGAGGTCAGGAACAACTGTGGAAGAGTTAAGGGAAGGATTGAAGAAACTGAAGGGGATGACAACCCCATAGGAAAACCAACAGTGTCAACTAACCTGGACCCCTGGGAGTTCCCAGGGACTGAGTCACCAACCAAAGAGCATACAGGGGCTGGTTCGCAGCCTTCTCCACTCCCCCAGCACATATGTAGCAAAGGGCTGCCCTGTCTGACCTCAGTGGGAGAGGATGAGCCTAACCCTGTAGAGACTTGATGTGGGGGATGCCAGGGGGCTGGGGGGGGCACCCTCTCAGAAATGAAGGGGAGGGGCATGGGGTGAAGAACTCTATAAAGGGGGAACAGAAAGAGGGATAACATTTAGGATGAAAATAAATAAACTAATTAATTAATAAAAATACTTTAGTACGGTAAAAATATTTGTAAGACATTTTAAATTAAAATATAGTTATATCACTTCCCCCTCATCCCATTCTTCCTTCCAGGCCCTCCCAAGCTCCTCCCACAAACTCCTTCCATGAACCCCCGACTCTCAAACTGACAGCATTTTCTTCCTAGATTATTATTGTTTATATATATGCGCAAATATAAAAATGAAAACTGTTCAATTCATTTTTTGTTGTTTGTGTGTGTATGATGGCTTCAGGGCTAACCACTCTGCATTGGACAACCAATTAGGGGACCCATCCCTGGGAGAAACTAATTCTCCTCTCTGCAATCATTCTTTGTCCAGGGATGTGAATCTGTGAGATTTCCCCCATTCGGTGTTACCATATCTATGGCTATTGCCACTGTTAAATCTTGATTGCAATCATTTCTACAAGAGACTGTCTCACAGCGAACTTGCTGTTATTCTGGTTCTCATAATCTTTCTGCCTTCTCTTCCATTTCTTTTCATTCCTCCCCTGCATTTATGTATTGTTTTGAAGGATAGATGGGCTGGTGTGTGTGTGTGTGTGTGTGTGTGTGTGTGTGTGTGTGTGTGTGTGTGTCTGTGTATGAACTTAGTTTAGTGACTGCTCTGAGAATTAAATATATAGTCATAATTTACCAATCTGTCAATTTACTTTATTACCTCCGGTGGAAAGTAAAAACCTTGGCATTACTGAAGTTCCTTTACTGTCTTAGCTGTTACGTTTATAAAAGCTAGAGATGGAATGCCCTTCTGTGGCAGAGAACATGCTTAGTGAGCAGGGGGGGCTGAATTCAATCTCCAGCACACAAAATAGTAACAATTACATTTGTAGGCATTGCAAACTATATCAAAAACATTATAGTTCTAACTTTCGGTCATCAAACATGATGCAATGAGCAGCCCATCACGCCTGGCCTCTCCATCCATCACTGTTGCTTCATTCCTGGTACCCAGAGGCTCATTCCACTGTCGCTGTTTTTTCCCTGTCTGAAGAATTTTCTTGGCCAATACTCTCATACCTGTTCTGCTAAAGACAAATTTCATAATCTCCTTTAGTTTATCTTAACGTGTGGGAACATTTAAACAGAATAAATGATTCTGGTCTCTTTTATTCTGCTGCAATAATGCAGTGCCACATTTGACGGGACTCCCTGACCTCTAAAGAGCTATTTATTGCTGGGCTGACCACGGGTCCCTTTCAGCATGTTGACATTTGCAAATGCAGCTCTAGCTTGATTTACCCCATTGTGAGTTTCATCACCTTTTGCCTCTCTTAAGTCTGTACTATTTGCAAAGTTTTAGAAGATCTGAAAGGTTATTTCTTCAATATTTTACCACTTTTCTTTCCAAAATATTGGTGAGAATGATGGAAGATACTTAGGTCTCACCTTACGGGTGCTTCAGGCTGTGTTTACTACTGTGCTTACTACTGTGTTTAATACAAGCTGCACTTGTCCCCAGTATAGCTATTTGATCATTTCTATTCATCTCTTTTTACAAAGCCCATATGTCCCCTCTCCTTTGCTGTACCTTGGTTACTGAGCCTATTCAGTTTTCAAATTATTTTTAATATGTCACTTTTCAGTTCTAGCATTTTGTTTGATTCTTCTTTATATCTTCCTTTTTCAGAGGGAAAAAACATTTTTGGTTTTTTTAATACTTTATTTGTTTACCAATTTTTTTCTAGATCCAGATAGACAGGCTAGCAACTGAGCTTCAGGGATCCTTCTGTCTGTCCTCACCATGCTGGGATTAGAGAAAAGATCTAGGCTCTTACATCAGTGCTGGTGATCTCACTGAGTCTTCATGCTTGTGCGGAAACACTGCTGATACCCAGCCCCTGCATACTGGCACTCATCAAACGTGAATATCCATCTAACCAAAAGTCTCCTTACTATCAGCCCTTCATATAGTTGGGTTCCATGTTCTTGGATTCAATGAACTGTGGATAAAATAATATCTTAAAACAACACAGCATCTATAATAAACATGAACAGACATTTCATTCTTTATCACTTTCTAACAGTGCAGTGTAACTACTTGCATGACAGCTACATCATGTCAAGTATTATAAAGATTAGTTAAAACATGCAGAAGAATGTGCATGGGTAATATGAAAACACTACAGAATTTTATATATGAGATTTGTACATATCTGTATTTTGGTGTCTGTGGGGGTTCCTGAAGAGAGAGAGAGAGAGAGAGAAAGAGAGAGAGAGAGAGAGAGAGAGAGAGAGAGAGAGAGAGAGAGAGAGAGAATACTGTCAGGAAAAAAGTTTCATAGAATATAAAAAACAGAACAAAGACAGAATATTACATATATTATAAAGTTGGATTTAAAATATGCTTTAGTGTGCATAACTGTAACTCAGTCTTTCCTTTAATTACACTCTTCCCATCCAGGGCTCAAAGGACATTGCTGAAAAATGTGTTAAAAGAATGTAAGAATTAGAGGAGGATGGGGAAGCAGAGAAGGAGAAGGAAGAGGAGAAGGAGAAGAAGGAAGAGGAGGAGGAAGAAGAAGAAGAGGAGGAGGAGGAGGAGGAGGAGGAGGAGGAGGAGGAAGAGGAGGAGGAGGAAGAGAGCTATAAAATGTTGACTTCAGGGCAAGACACAGCCATTGTATGCATCAGCTCACAGCAACCTTAGTTACCCACACAAGACCTGCATAAGACAAAGCCGTTCAAAATTCCAACACGGGTCCTCAAGGCTCCACCCTTGGTGGAGGAGATAGTGAAGCTGGATGGTTGCCAAGGAGAGACAGTCACTCTCCTTTGGGGGCCATGGCCACTAGTAGGTTGCCCATGCTTCAATAGTTGACCACACACCATATACACATAAACTCATATATACATATACTCTTTGGGTTTATGGAGTTATTGATAACAAAACAAAATTGAAAAACATTAATTCGATAGGTATATGGATGGAGAACACTTATGGGGCAGCTGGAGAGAGGTAATGCTGGATGGATATAATCAAATACGTTGTACAAATGTGTGACATTTCTAAGAATAAATTAAAACAGTATTAAATAGTGTATGTTCTATACCTTTATGTTTATATGCTTATACAAAAATTAGAGAAATTCTAGAGAAAAAATGCCAAGCCTTTAAGAGTGATTACATTTGTGAAAGTATATTTTACCCAATAATTTTTTATGGACAGTTATTCTTTTCAGTTTTGTAATGCTATGTTAACTTAAAAAAAAAAAAAGCAAAAGGAAAGGAAAACAATGTCAACATCCATCACAAAACCTTCTCTGGAGTCCCAGGAGTTCAGGCTGTGAAGATGTAACCTGAGTTTACTCCACTCACGGGGTTTTCCTTATTCCTGAAGATGTGTCAACATCCCTTCCTAGCCTGAAGAGCAGTCTGGGAGGCCTAACTGCTGAAGCAGAAATGGAAATCCACAGTCTCTGGATCCCGATTTGCATCTGAGCCTCCAGCACCACAGTAATGATGCCCTGTCTGCCCTTTCCACAGAAAACTTAATAGTGTATCGAACTAGAGGCTTAAAACTGAAAACCTGTGACAGCAGCAGCGTGCAGATTTTAGTCCACAGTCACAGGGAAACATCCACATTATTTAACTTTTTGGTAACAATATAATTTCATCTTCACAGGGAATCCTTCATTTCCCACTTACCTTGGAAAATGTCTACTCATCTAGCCACTCAATCTACCATACTACCCAGGACCTGTGTGGCATCCTGGGATAGCAAACCTAGGGACAGACACAGTCTACCACAACCACCACCACACACCAGGATTCTCTAGGGTCACATGATATTCTGTATCCCTGATCCAGATAGGGACCTCCAGCCTGGCCACTATCACATCCACTTCTATATGTCAGGACTGCAAAGCATCCTGTGTCCTGCCCCCACAGAGAACTGCTGATCTCACTGAGACCACAACCTCTGCCACACAAGGACCACCTGTGGAAACCAGCAAGCCTTCTGCAAACTTCCAAAGATTGGTAGCAGGTATCTTATAAAGCTACAGAAGATTCTTTTCCTGGACTAAGAAGTTGCCCCTATCCCTGACAACTTGTGATACTCCATTGACATATCAACACAGAGTTTCCCCAAGACTGAACCTGAAGCAATATTCAGCTTGTCTATAACCTGACAAGTTGGAGTAACAGCAAACAAAGACTGAGACAGCAACTCAACGAAGGTGAGACCAGATATTTATACTAAGAAATTCCCCCAACAATCTAACTCCAGATGCCTAAGTCCCATAGTAAAAGGAAAAAATATATAAACAACCAAGGCAATATTAATCCCCTCATCATAATGTTCTCCCAAGAAAAGCAACTTATCGCAAGCACAAAAAATGACTTCAAACTAGCAATTATAAATATGTTCAAGGAACTCCAAGAGGATATGAATAAATTCCAGAATGAAGACCATAAAACCACAAACAATGGTTGAAATAATTAAAAAAATTCAGGATATGAAAATATAATTTTTTTAAAAATATAATTTAATAAAGAGAATATAGAATAAAAGCTAAGCAGAAAAAACAAAATGAAAAACTCAGGAAATCAGACAAAAAGCTCAGAGGAAAGGCTCATGAACATATAGGATCAAGTGAAAGCAAGAATGTCATGTTGTATCTGATGACAAAGTAGAGAAATTGGATCTTTCAGTCAAAAAAGTAGGAAAAAAACAGGAACAGGACATTCAGGAACTCTAGGGTGCCATGAAAAAATTAAACCTACTAATAAAGGCATATAGTAGAAGAAACCTGGGTCACAGTCACAGAAAATATTGTTAACAAAACAATAGAAGAAAATTTCCCCTATCTAAGGGGTTTTCTGGGAGGGGGGATGGGGAATGGGATGGCATCTGAAATGTAAATAAAATATCCAATAATAAAAAAGAAAGAAAGAAAATTTCCCCTATCTAAAGAAAGAGTTGCCTATCAAATTACAGGGGACATAGAAAATATGAAAGACAGACCAGAAAAGTAACTCCCAGCTCACATAATGCTCAATATACAGAATATAAAATAAGACTATTGCAATCTTCAAGAGAGAGTGACCAAATCACATATAAAGGCAGGTTCCTCAGAATAATATCTGCTGTTTTTCAGTGGAGACTTTGAAAGCCAAAAGGCCTGGATTGGTGTTCTACAAGTTCTGAAAGACCATAGATGCCAGCGAAAACTATTATATCCAGCAAAACTACCAATTATAATTGAAGAAAAAAGAAAAACATTTCACAGGCTGGAGTGATGGCTCAGTGGTTAAGAGCATTGGCTGCTCTTCCAGAGGTCCTGAGTTCAATTCCCAGCAACCACATGGTGGCTCACAACCATCTGTTATGACATCTGATGCCCTCTTCTGGTGTGTCTGAAGACAGCTACAGTGTATTCATATAAATAAAAAATAAACACATAAATAAATAAATCTTTTTAAAGAAAGAAAAGCATTTCATCATAAAAACAGATATATGAAATTTCTGGACACTAAGTTAGCTCTACAGAGGATGCTAGAAGGAATACTTCAACCTAAAGAGAAGATTAAATGCACCAAAGAGGAGACAAGGAATAAGTAAACAATTGCAGAACAGTTAATCAAAAGAGGTGTAAGAAAACAGCTAGCTACACAACAGCAAAATAATAAGTGTTAATAAATATTATTCAATAATAACTCTTTATATTAATGGACTCAGTTTCTCAGTAAAAGACACAAACTAAGAGACTGGATTAGAACACAGGACCCATATTTTGAATACTCCCCAAAACACTTCACATCAACAATTGTAACCTTAGGGTGAAGGGATAGAAAGTGTATTCCAGGCAAATAGAACTAAGAAACAAGCAGCTATCACGACTCTGACATCTGGCAAAGTAGACTCAAACCCAAAGCTAGTCAGAAGAGATAGAAAAGAACATTTCATACTCATTAAAGGAAAACTTCCATCAAAAGAGTATTATAATTCCAAATTTATATCTACCAAACATAGGCACACTCCATTTCATAAAATAAACATGAGTAGATATAAAACCACAGAATGTGCCCAACACAGGGATAGTGAATGACTTTAATATCCCACCTTCACCAACAGACAGATCATATGGGAAAAAAATAACTGTAGAAACTCTGGAGTTAAATACCATAAATCAAATGGACTGAACAGGTATCTATAGAACATTCTACCTAAACACTAGAGGATATACTCTTTTCTCAGCAGCCCATGAAACTTTCTCCAAAATCAACGGCAAATTAGGACACAAAGAAATCCTCAACAAATAAGGAAAATAGACAACACAACCTGTGTTCTGTCTGACCACAAAGAAATATAGCTGGACAGCAACAATAGAAATGACAAAAAAAAAATTACACAAATTCATAGAAACTAAATAAAACACTACTGGATAAAAATCAGGTCAAGGAGAAAAATTTTTAATTACTAGAATTAAATGAAAATAAAAGCACAGCATATGCCAACTAGTAGTACCACATATCTTTAATTCCAGCACAAGGGAAACAGAGGCAAGCAGATCTCTCTGTGAGTTTGGGGCCAGCCTGAACAAAAAGGAAACCTGAAAACAGACACTGGGGAAATTCAGAGAAGTATACGGATATACTGTAAAAACTCTATACTCCGGTAAGCTGGAAATAAAAGAAACAGATAAAAGTATATGCCTACAAAAGTTAAATCAAGATAAAGTAAATACTTTAATTAGACTCACAACAACCAATGAAATACAAGCAGTAATCAAGTCTTCAAACAAAAATATGAACAAAAGAGAGAAAAAGAAAACAGCCCAGAACCAAATGGATAAAGTACAGATTAGACCTTCAAAGAAAATCTAATACACCTCAAAATATTCTGTAAAATGAAAAAAAAGAAAGGAATGGCTCTGTCTTTATTTGGGTTCCTGTTGCTATGATAAAATATCATGGCAAAACAAAAAACAAAAAAACAAAACAAAACAAACAAACCACTTGGGAATGTGTCGTTTGTTTCAGCTTACAACTCTCAGTTCACAGCCAATCACTGAAGGAAATCAGGGCAGGAACTCAAGGCAGGAACCTGGAGGCAGAAACTGGAGCAGAGGCCATGACAGGGCGCTGCTTACTGGCTTGCTCAGTCTTCTTTCTTGTAACTTCCAGGACCAAAAGCCTAGGGTGGATACCACCCACAGAGAGCTGGCCTTTTCACATTAATCAGGAGAGATGCACCATAGGCTTGTTCACATGCCAGTCTGGCTGGGGCATTTCTTCAACTGAGGCTCCCCCTTTCAAAATGATTATAATTTGTGTCAAGTCAATATAAAACCAGCCAGCACAACTTCAGAATTATAAATCCAATATTACCTTGAAACCTAATAAATATCCAAAAACAACAACAATAGAAAATTATGCATTGAATGAACATAGACACAAACATTTTCAATAAAGTAATTGCAAAGTGGATTCAAAAGAGCACATTAAAATGCTTATCCAACATGATCAAGTCAGGGCATCCCTGAAATACAAAGATGTTTCAACATTTGTAACTCAATAAATTCACTACATAAATAGACGCAAGGACAGAAGCCATATGACCATCTACCTTATCAATTTAAAAGAGAGGCTTTGACAGAATTCTATACCTCTTCATAATAAAAGTCCTGGAGAATCTAGGAATATAGGGGACACAGCTCAACATAATAAAGTCAAGTAGCCAACAGCCAGCTAAAAGAGAAAAACTCAAAACATTTTCATGAAAATCAGAAACAAGACAAGGCTAGTCCCTCTCCCAATTCTTGCTTAATACACTACTTGAAGTCTTAGCTATAGAAAGGAGACAAGTGAGGGGGAAAGAAAATACAAATAGGAAAAGAGAAAGTTGAAGTATCCTTATGTGTAGGTGATATGATTCTATACTCAAAGGACCGTATTGGCTCAACCAGAAAATTCCTACAGCTGATAAACACATCCAAAACATTAGCAGGATAAAACCATTAACACACAATGTCAATAGAGTCCCAAGTTAACAAACACAAAGAAAGAAATCAAGGAAACAATAACCCTAAACAATTGCAAAAAATATTGGAATAAATCTAACTATGAAAGGGAAAGTCTCAGAAAATAAAATTGTCAAGACATGAAATAAAGATACTGAAGATGTCAGGTGATGGAAAGATATTTCATGTTCATGGATCTTTCTGATTAATATTGTAAAAATGGCCATCCTGCCTAAAGCAATATATAGATTCAGTGCAGTCCCCACCAAAATTCCAACACAATTCTTGACAGAAATTGAAAAAACTCTTAAATTTTTACCATAACCCACACAGCTTTTCCCCTTGCTCTCTCACTAGGGTGGGCAAGTGAAGGAAGAATAGACATAGACATAGATAGACTGTAAAGAAATTATAGACGCATACAGTAACCCAGAACCTCAGTGAATTTATCGAGTACACGACAAGGGTTGTCTGTGTAGGAAATGTCTGCAGGTGAGCAGTCTAAAGCTGTAAACATCCAGGAGGCAGAAGCTACAGATGCAGAATGACTTGAAGAGCAAAAGCAGATTACTACAAGGAAGCAGTGTTCTAGAGACAACAGAACAGTTGTCACAACAGTTGTGACAACATGCACAAGACCTGTGTAACCTTAAGACAAACAAAATTACAGCATTGTAGGGAAGGTGGGCACAAAGTCCTATCCCTAGCTGAGCAGCCACTGGCAATGGGTACTGTTGAGAGAGAAAGAGGAAGACAGAGAGAGAAAGAGAGAGAGAGAGACAGAGAGAGAGAGAGACAGAGAGACAGAGACAGACACAGAGACACAGAGAGAGACAGAGACAGACAGACAGACAGACAGACAGACAGACAGAGACAGACAGACAGAGAGAGATAGACAGAGAGGGAGGGACTGACATGAGACTTGGATTACATACCCTGACATGAGACTTGGATTACAATAGCCTACAACAGCTGAGAACACTCCGATAATCTTGGTTTAGATACCTTGAGATTAAAGGTGTGTGAGATTAAAGGTGCGTGAGATTAAAGGTGTGTAACTTAAGAGTATGACTTAGAAGTATAGAGATCAGAGTTAGAGACAAGACCTAAGGACATGATTAAAGGTGTAACTTAGAGGCGTGGGTTAGAAGTAAGACATATAAAAGGATAGAGGCAGACAGAGAAAAGAACAGATTACTTGAAATCAGACAGGAGACATGTTGCACTTACTGGAGCCCGATGTTGGACGCCAAACTGTTGCAGCCCGTACTGCCCGTTCCGGTCCGAGGGTCAGGGTCTAGCGAGAGAGAGAGTGGGGATAAAGGGGAAGAGACGCGAAGAATGGAGACAAGACAGAGATTCTGATCAAGTCTCGTTTATTGAAGGGAATTCTGAGCTATTTATAGGCTTTTGCCACGTGCCTTGTAGGCGTGTGGATACCACGTGCCTTGCAGGTGTTGATATGACGTAAGCCTTACAGGCGTCTATAGCGTGGACAGCACGTGCACCGCAATGCCTTGTAGGCTTGGATAGCACGTGTGCCTTACAGGCATGTATGGCGTAGATAGCACGTGGACAGCACATGAACTGCAATGCCTTGCAGGTGTGACTACCACGTGCACCTTGCAGCTGGGGCCAGTAAACAGCAACACAAAATATGTGGGATATCAGAGTGTGCTTCAGCTGTTGTAGGCTATTGAAAACCAAATCTTCCGTCAGGGTATATGGTTCCAGATGGCTGCAAAGTTGATCTAGCCGCTTTCTGCTAAAGTCGGCTCCCAACAGAGACACTTAGAGGAAGAGAGACTGAAGAATAAACGGGATTGAATCACACCCTGTCTGGTCTCCAACAATACTCAAGGGTTTTTCGTAGGGAGGATCCTGTGATATACAGATCCTGTGATGTTCAGAAATGTTTTAATTCAGCCAACTAAAATGACAGTCTTTTTCAAAGAGCTGTCGGTAGTTTACCGCCTGTCCTAAAACATTCTCCTACATGACAAATCCACTATTTGGTTATTTAACTAGGAACTTTCAACTGGAAGTAGCAAAGAACAAAGAAATAGGAAATGAATTTAGGCAGAATGCAAGGCATTGGTGCTAGGAGAAGGTAACCTTGAGAAGTAAATTTTGTTTCGTTTCAAGAAGAAACCAGGGTTAAGCTGATTAAGTAAGTTGACCAAATAGTCAATGACTGGGACACCATTTAAACTCATGTCTATATGCAAAATCTCATCTCTCACCACGGAGCTCAAACTTAGACCAGCAGCAGCAGCTGTGGCAGCAGCACATCCTTTGAATTTCTTGGTAATGTGAGAAAAGTCCCACCAGACCTCAGAAAACAGATACCTGTTCTAAGAAGCTTCTGGGTGTTTCTGAAGCTGGCTTGTTTTTGAGAACCACCACAGCCTGCCAGAGCAATTTACAAACAGGGAGACTCTGTGATTAAAAAGTGTGACAGTGATTTCCAAACACAAGTTTGGTCTTCAGAAGAGACGTGGTAGCAGAGCAAGTTCTTCAAGAACAATCTGAGATCAGCATGGTGACCAGACCACACAATATTATATTGCTACCTAAACTTTGCTAAGATGACATTTTAAGTACTTTTTTTTCAAATTATTATTTTGTTTTATGTGTGGGGGTACTTTTGCCTGAGTATATGTCTACCTGGAGCCAGGGAAGCCAGATGAGGGCATTAGATCCACTGGAACTGGAGTTGCAGATGGCAATAAGCATAAACCACCATATGGGTGCTGGGAATGAGACCAGAGGCTTTTAGGGGAGCAGCTCCTGCTCTTAACCACACAAAAAGGCAGCTCTCCAGCCTCACTCAGAGCTCGTGTCACACGGAGAAGGCAACTGTGTGGTGTGATAGATGTGGGGACTTGTTTCATTGCAATCATTTCACAGTGTACACACGCATCAAAACATCGCTTTTCAATGGAATGTTCTACTATTCTGGTTTACTTCAATAGAGCAGAGGAAGGAGGAAGGGAGGGAGAAGGGAGAGAAGGAGGGAGAAAGAGAGAGAGGGAGAGGGAGAGGGAGGGAGGGGAGGGACACACACACACACACACACACACACACACACACACACACACACGGCTGGCACTAGGTAGCTTCTAGCTTGGACACTGAGAGCAGCCTGGGGAACAGATTCCTAGTTACAAAAACACAATGGCGATGAGAGGTGGGAGATGATAAAGCAGGTTTAGCTAATGCCCCGAATGAGGTGGAATAATTCAGCTAGTTTACTTCTGAGCATCTTAAATCTATAAGGAAACTGGTAACTAGACAGCTACCCTACCTACTCAGAAAGGTAAGTATGTATTCTCCAAACCACACAAGTGAAACATCTGATTAGAGACAGTTAGAAATCTATCTTGTGCTTCTACTAAAGCTTCTATTACCTCTCTACTTGCGCTTCTTCCAGTTACGCCCTTCAAAGTAACCATTAGCTACAGCCTTGTTTTCCTCTCTTCTAGATAATCCTTTGGATTTTCACTTTGAAATTCTAAAAAAAAAAAAAAAAAAAAAAAAAAAAACAAAGTTGGGATGTTTAAATTCAGTCTTCCCGCCTCCTGTCTCTGGCCCAAGGGAGCTGGCCACCTGTTCTTAATCCATTCTTATCAACTAGAGAACTTAGTAAGTGATGTCAATAGTAACCAGGTCTAGAAATAGGACATGATCCTTCCTGTTAAGGAAGCCACAGTAGGCAGGGAAATGGTGGGGACAGCTGGCAGGCAGGGATGGAATCAAGAATAAAGACACAGCAAGTGCCTGCTGTCATCGGGGGCTTTTTTTCCTTCCCAGGTTTCCACCTCATTAGAGCTCAGTTTTGTTGGAAGAGACAAAATAGAAAAATTAAAAGTCGGGAGAGGGGATTAGGAATGATGTTCCAGGGACAGAGGCATAGAGGTCAGGGATAGAAAAGAGGTCCAAGATAGCAGGAAAAGTCAACAACCGTTAATTCTCAGGCGGAGACACATGGGGAGCAGGCGTGGGGAGCAGGTGTCGTGGGGCTACAAAGGTTTTATAGAAACCCCTTTCAGAAGCCAGAGGACAGAGTTAATGGAAACCAAAAAAACATCTACAAGGATTCAGAAAGATGAGAGAGAGAGAGAGAGAGAGAGAGAGAGAGAGAGAGAGAGCGCTAATGACACATCTGCAAAGCAAAATCAAGGGAACATGTTTGCCTTCTGATTTGGGGGCTGGAAGTACTGTGAGAGCTGAGTCACAAGCTGAGCATCAGAGCCTCTGTCAATCCAGTTAATCTTGGTTTCAGACCCTAAGTGCTACGATAGACACAATGATCTGGTCGTTGCTCTATGCTGAACAGAATTACACTGTGGTCTGGTGAGTGAGGAGCAGCCATATGGGTACAAAAGAAGGAGGGTGCTGTTCTCCTACAAGAGATGAGTGACCTAGAGTACTCATGGATGGGCGTGGGTTCCACCTAAACAAGGAGAAAGGTACATTGAATCTGTATCTATATCTGGAACCTGGACACAAGGTTAAAAAGAGAGTTGAGAATGACCTCAAATATGGCAAAGGGGAAGGTGGGATGGGCGTTATAAGCAGAGGCTCCAGAGAAAAGATGAGCAGAGCAGAAGATGGGAAACCAATGACCAGCAATGCCAACTGGCATTGTGATTTGTAAATCAAGCAAAAGCAGGATCCATAAGCAAGTTCCCAGGTGCAATGGGCTGGTCTTGGCATTAGGGTAGATACTCAGTAAGTGGCTTTAACCCACTACTGCCTGCCAATATACAGGAGTGAATCCTGTGCCTCTTAGTGTACCCTGCCATCCCTGCTCTCGCCAAGTGATTGTGGGGATCAGATTTCAAAACTTAGGAACTTGAGATAAGAGGATGACAACTTCAAGGCCACCCTGGGTTGCACAGACCCTGTCTCAAAATATAAAAAGATAATGATGTGAGCTGAAATAGCTACGGAACTCTAGGGGCTCTTCAAAGGCAAGGCAACACCATTATGGCATTGTGATTATTCTAACTCTACTTCATTGTATTAGCTTGATGAGATGGGTGGTGTGTTTGAAAGTGGAAAAGGGACAGAAATTTTTTTAAAAACAAAAACAAAAGAAGTTCAGGCTAGTGGCACAATGAAAGTTTCCCTAATCTGGCCAGAGTTTATACGCAGATTATCAAAGACATCAGAGTTAGACTAGTCATTTTCTTTGTTTTTTCCCCACTATTATGGTGGGAAGGTTGATTTCCATTTAGAAAATGAAGCTTCCGCCACTGGTAGTCTCTAGCACTCCTCCAACAAACAAGTGTCTCATGCCCGTGTACTCTATTGGTAATTTTTAAGAAACTGGTGAGAGAGAACTAAAACGCCCACTGGCTTCCATACAGCACCATTGCCTAAAACTACCTACTGGGTTACATAGCCAGAGGCAGAACCCAGAGTTGACTAGCATACCTGCCCCTGCACACAGTAGGGCAGTTCTAGGACATGTCTGAGTACAGTGTGCCTCAACACTTAGCAACAAAGGCAGTGATAGATTACAGGTTTATTCTTCTCTTTTAGAAACATCTACTGGATTATTTTTCCAATATGGAGATAACCTTGGCAATTTGAGCAAAGACACAGCAGCGATTGTGAAAGCCTCATGGCAACACTATGGGTTGCCAACATTGGGTCTGTATATTGTGCACCGAGTGCTATTCCTCCCCTCCTGAGCCCCCTTTATTCTACCCATCACCCTTGCCCCATCCTTCCTTCCTAAGCTGACTTTTTCAAGATGGCAACATAGCCTACTAAAAGTGTGTGACTTCCCAGACCCACCCCCGTTGTAGACCATGGCATGCCAATGGTACAGTTATGACCAATGACATCTAGGCAAGACCCAATGCCAGTGCCTCTGCCTGGATGAAAGAGCTGTCTTTCTGACATGGCACTCCACCACCACACACCATTTTTCCTTCTTATGATAAGTGCCCAGAGCTCATATAACCATCTTTTTGTCAAGGCACTGACAGGAACACAAATAGAGAGCTACCCAATTAGGTTAGAGAATGAGAAGGAAGCGCATGGGTTCTCAGGGCACCCCAGGCTGACTGTGCTCACCCTGCACTGCTGGCCAGTGTGCTTCTTAGTTTAGAGAGACAGACTTCATATCTGAACTTCTCCCAACAGCTTTCCTTTTTTCTTTCTTTCTTTTTTTTTTTTTTCAGCTGAACATAATCCTGATTGGCCAGTGCCACCACAGTTCTTGTGACTCATTTACAGGGAAGACAACAGTGGGCAAAGGAGAATAAGAAGGAAATTCTGGAGAGACGGTCCAGAGGGGATGGTATTGGCCTTACACATCAGCATTCTGACATGAATAGGAAGGGCAAATGGCATTGTAAAGATATAAACCGGAGGCATGAGTCTTGCAGGGCACCTCAACCTGCTAACCTATGGATTTACTGAACCCCTCTCTATAGCCAGCACTACCCCTCCTCATTTTCTTAATACCATTCTCCAGTGGTATGAAGGGGTCCTTCTCTAGGACTCCTAAAATGCTTTGGCAAGGTCTACAGAGAGAAATGTCCTACCCTGATCTCCTGAGAACTGCCTCCAAGTCCGACTCACTCAGCAATCTAGGTGGTAATAGAATACACCTTTGTTCAACTTTTTTTTTTTTTAACTTTTATTGATTGTCATCCAATATGACTAAGAGGCAGAGAGCTGAACAAAAAAAAAAAAAAAAAAAAAAAAAAAAAAAAGCTGAGTCTCTAGCCCTACTAAAATGAAGCCTCTTTAGGTAGTGAACAAAGGAGGAGCTACATAGTCAGAGTGACAATAAGGAACAGCTTGGAAGGACTGTGGGGACCCAAAGAAGGGAGCCGTGGGGGAGGGGGGGCTGTCCACCGGATGTGACTGTCACAGTGATGAGCACACAGCAGCTGTGAGTGCCTGCGTGGAGCCTGGAAAGAAACAGGAAAATAGGGACCTGAGTAAAACAGAGACCAGTGGGGAAGAAAATGAGGATCAGAGGGAGTGGAGAGGGGTGACAGACAGTCATGGAGGGGGGTTTGAAAACAATTAGGGTGCCTTTGATACAGGTATGATACTACCAAAAAAGTTAAAAGATAAAAATATATATGCACATCTAAGCCTGGCCAGTATGGACCAGTCATGTTACACGAGACGAGTTTTAAACTTGTAACTAATGCACCCGAATGAGAACAAATGTTATAAATGATGGACCCGCTTTTTTTTTCTATCTCTCCCCTCTCGTCGCTCGTGCCCTAACATCCATCGTGAGCAGTGAGTTTTGTGGAATTGTTATTTTAGCATCAGTGTTTATGCCCATGTGCTCACCCTCAGCCACTGAGTAAGCAGTGAGATACCCAAGACTTCTCCTGGCAAAGTGCAATGTCCGTGGATTTTGCTTTGCCCTCCCAGGGCCCAACTGTATTTACTAACCTCTGCCAGGGCTAAACTCTCTCTCTCTTCCACCCATACAACAGAATCCTACCAATTTGTCTCCTCTGTATTGTTCAAGGTTACTGAAACGCCAGAGCCATCTGTCACATATGCTGCCGAGCTTTAAAAAGCGTGACTTCTGATCATTGGACTCTAAAAATGCCACTCTGTGGTGTGTGCTGTACCCAGCACTCTCTTGACTTCCACACGCTTCACCCGCTTCATCTTCACAGAACAGCTCCGTGAGTCAGACGCTCACCATCACACTCACTCCGTAGGTGCAGAACGGAGGTACAGCAAGTGTGAGCCGTTACCTAGCAATAACAATGGTTAAATGCCACAGGAAGGATTCTGACCCGGGTGGTCTGCCTTCAGAACTGGGGCACTTTGATGCTACGCTTCCCTTCCCCATGAGCACTGTGGGTCCTTCTGGACCGCATATACCAACCATCCTGGGTTTTCTTTCTCTTATGCAATGCTGAAACCTGGACCTGCTCTGTTCTGTGTCCTGAAAGAGGGCTAAACACTGAGGTCTGCATTACTTAATTCCTTTTTCTTTTGGGCTTCCAGTTGGCTTTGGCCAATGGAAATGACTAGAAAGGGATAAGAAAATGATGAGAGGGATTTATCTTCTGCTCAGATCCTTCCCCCAGTCTCTCCTCATTTCCCTACATTCTGGCCACAGCCGCTTCCCCAGCAGCCTCGGCTCCTGTTGGGAAGCTGTTTCCATCACTTCTGCTTGCCTGGGACTCCAGGAAGGCTATCTCTCCTCTTCTGTCTTTAAGCCTAGTGTTAACTCCTGCCTTCTGTGGTCAGTCTCCAGGTGTTTTCCAGCCTCTGTGGGTTGCCTGAACTTGGTCCACACTTTGTTCATTATACAGTAAACTCTGAACATGGAAAACTCTGAAGCATGTCAACTATTTTCTTTCAGGATCCTGACTATAAAAACATCATATAACAAACATTCCTTCTTTGGCCCAGAGCAAAGTTCCCACTGTTGTGACAGTGAGCTCTGGATCAAAAGGACATGCCACTCTTCTTTAGTTCTTCAAAACACAATGATGGGGACTGAAGCAATGGCTCAGTGGGTAAGGTGCTTGTTGTAGAAGACTGAGGACCTGAGTTCAGATCCCCGGAGCCCACGTAAAAAGCATATACATATAACACCAGTACTGGGCAGGGTTGGGTGGGGGAGGCAGAGACATGTGGATCCCTGAAACTCATTGGCCAACCAGTCCAGCCAATCCGTAAGCACTAGGTTTAAGGAGAGTCTTGGTCTAAAAAATTAAGGTGGAGAGTAACACAAGAAGATGCCCAGTATAAACCTCTAGCCTGTACTCACACATGCAGAAGTATGTACACTCTTATACATACATATATATATATATATATATATGCAAACAACACACACACACACAGACACATATACACACACACAAGGGTGAAGGATTGCAGACCTTTGAAAATAATGAAGACCAATAGTGTCAACTAACCTTGACCCTTGGGGGCTCCCAGAGACTGAACCACCAACTGAAGAGTGAGAATGGGCTGGACCTAGGACCCCACACATATGTAACAGCTTGGTCCTCTAATAACTGGAACAGGAGCTGTCCCTGAATCTGTTGCCTGTCTGTGGATCACGTTCTCCTAACTGGGGATCTGCCTAAGTGGAAAAGGATGTGCCTAGTCCTGCAGTGACTTGGTATGGCAAGGCAGGGTGACACTCCCAGAGAAGAGGGAAATAGGGGTTATCCTTGCAGGAGGGGGCTAGTATTGAGATGTAAAATGAATAAATAAATAAATTAATAAAAAAGACAACACCCTAAAAAGGAAAGAAAATAATAACAGAGCTGATGTGTCAGAAAGACATGATGATTATAAATGTGTCTGCATTTAATAACAACAATTTTAAGTACACGGTTAAGAAAACTGACAACTAAAAGGGAGATGCAAAAATTGTCTCTAAAATTATAGCTGGAGATTTTAACATACCTCTTCCAAACATGACAAAATGAGTAGACTAAAATACTCAGTGATTCAGAAGACCTGAAGAGCCACTCCCTTCCCTTCACCTCCCCACCCTCTTCCCTTTATCATTATCCATGACACAGCACCATAGAGATCACATCCACTGCCTTGTGGAGATTAAATGATACGTAAATGCTAACACACTGGTGCATATCAGTCAAAGTGCCCAGCAGTAAGAAAGTCATGAAGGCCTAGGTGAGCACAGAAGACACTGTATAGCAGGGGAGCTTCCGACATGGGAGAAACCTCAGAGAAGACAAGGTGTGCTCCACAGGGTCCTAACCGCCACCCACAGTGCTAAAAGTTAGCACAGTGCCTCTCCTTGGGAGATAATAGCTAGACAGTGTCTTGGAGAGGATTTTTGAGATATTGGCTCTGACGACTCACTTAGATATAAGTTATGCTTCATTTGTTCAGTACAGGAAAGTTCTGTAAGCTGTACCCTAATGATTTTAACACTTTAGAAATGCATACAGATCTTCAAGAATAAGTATTTTAAAAGCACAAATTCCACACTTGCTAGCGTGTCCTTGCAGTGTCTCGTGCCCACTGTGCTTGGCCAGGTGGGAATCTCAGGGAAATGTTAGCCCAGTACGGCAAATCATAAAGTCACCGAGAAGGCAATAAGCAGGAAAGAGATATAATAAAAATAGAGCTTTGATGACTTGGGCTCTCCTTGCTAATTCCTGGCTAGTGTCTTTGCCCTTAGTTCTTAGCCACCTTCCCATGTACTCATGCCCTAGACTGGGATACTTTGCAAAAGCAAATCACTCCTGCTTGCATCAGTAGAACACATATCCCCTCCCCTCACCTTTGAGCTTGATCATGTGACTTTCTTTGGTCAATTATACATACAAAAGAAACTATACACCAATTCAAAGACTATACCTCTGGAGGCCCTCATGTATTTTTGCTTTGCCGTTAGTACTTTGAAGGGTGTTCCAGAAGCTTCTGTACTACACCTTTTTTAAAAAGACTTACTTGCTTTTATTTTATGTGTGGAGTGTTTTGCCTGCATATATGTATGTGTGCATCATATTGTATAATACTAAAATTGAGCAGAAAAGAGGATCATATTCCTTGGAACTAGAGTTAGAGACCACCATGTAGGGTCCGGGAACACGTCCTCATCCTCTGGAAGAGCAACCAGTGTTCTTAACCACTGAGACATCTCTCTAGCACCCTGTCCCTGAATCTTGAACCTCTAAATGAAAAACATAGACTAGACTTAAGACACCTGGACCTGAAGCCAAATATTCTATAATCCACAGGCAAATGCTTATTCTATACAGTGAAGAAAAATTTTTTTGTAATTGTTTGTTATGCAGCAATCACTAGCAATACACTTGCCAAAGCCAAAAATCCAGAAACGTGTGTTATACAAATATGTATTATACCCGCAACTTGTATAATTCTGTCTGATTTCTTTAAACTGACAGACCAACTTAAATACGTTTTCCTTAGCTTTTTCTAGATTTTAAATAATTGTAATGGCAAATACTAAAGAAATAGTGATTGTAGTAATAGCATTACATGTTAATTCAGCTGAACTGGGGATGCCGAAATAGCTGTTAAACATTATTTCTGGGTGGCGCCTCTCTTGGAAGAGGTTAGCATTGAAACCATCGGGCTGCATTAAGGCCTGAATGCATCTTAATTCTTCCCTTCCTTGGGCTGAGACATCTGTCTTCCCCTGCCCTCAGCATTTGAAACCCCCACTTGTCAGGCCTTCAGACTCTGGCCAGAACCCAATGCCACTGTTCAACTTGCTCTCAGGACTCAGACTTCGATTGAACACTGAAGATTCTATCGAGGCATAGTGTTGAATAGGCCTCACATCCTTGCACCCTTGAGCCATAACCTAGCCGTGGATGTCCTGGACTGGAAAAAAAATGGATCCAGAAAAATGATTAAGAGTCTTTCAGTATGGGAAAACAGAATACTCTTTCACATCACACCTAAAGAGAATTAACCCTTCCCTCTCCCCAGGTTGACATTTACTCTTCTCCTTCAAAGCTACGACTGTTGTCTTGAGGTATAAGAAACCCAGCCCATGTCTGTATCCCAGTGTCCTTGAGTCAGTCCTTGAACCTCTTACCCTTAGCTCTAGCTGCAGTGCAATGAGCCCTGCCTTGGGAAACCCTGGAAGTTGTTTGGCTCTACATGTCTTAGGAGTACTCGGAAGGCTTGAGCAGCAGCAGCAGGGACTGATAGCAGCATGTCAGGAGTCTGTGGCAGAAGCAAGCGCTGCCTGCTGACATTCAGCAGCTCTTGCAAAGGCTTCATTTGCATAGCGGCACTGTCACAGTTCTAGGCCTCACAGAGTCTAGCGTCTGTCAAAATAGGGATGGAGTTGCGAGTACCTGACAGGAATCTTGAGAAGGATGCCCAATTTGGAATCAGACACTCAGTTCCCACCTCCGGAGCAACCCGCTTCCTCTTGTGATCAGCAAGGACAGAAAATTAACTAAAGATCTTGAATGTGGTTGGCTAAGTGCTAGGGGTATTTAGACATTACTTCACGTTACCCTTGTAACAGCCTCCTAGGTCAGTGTTCACAAACAAGGAGGGATGGGGATGGTGGTTACTCACAAAGACTGACTTGTGGCTAGTAAGCATCAAAGTGCCAAGTTTGAACCTGGGTCTGTTCTATCCTGTTCTTAGAACCAAAAGATGAATGTAACTATGCAAGAGTTATTTAAAAATGTTTAAAAGGCACCAATGTCAGGCACTCTTTCAAAAGTCCACTGCTGGTTTGTCTGAATGGCAAAAACAGGAAACAAACCCGTCCCTAGAAGCCAGTGGCAGCCTTGCATTTTTCTCTCAGGCATAAGAACCACAGGGGAGGAAGCTGGCTGTGAATTGAAAGAAGGACTTCAGGCAAAAACAGATTCCTCTCACTGGAAGGCCTCAGCTCTCACTGAAATCCCCCAATATCAGCATGGTGGCTACCACACAGACTGCATCTATCACAGACACAACATCACTGGGATAATCTGACTACAATGGGATGGACAGAGTTTTATCCATCTCGACACAGCTAAATACAAAGAGCCCAGGATTCTCTAACACTCCTGGACACCCTACATTTCTGGATTCCAGAACATAGGCTACTCGGTGAAGCTCACCATGATTCTGAAGTGGGGTTAAGTTCTGGTGCGGGAACTTTTTCAATTATTATTTGCCTGCTTTGCAATTTTTTTTTTTTAAGGGGAAAAGCTGAAAATTTTTCCTTTCACATCAGAAAGGGTACCAATGACCAAACCGTGGGCTGGTTTACTTCTGCCTTCAAGGTATTCATTCAGGCACCAACCTTTGCTCGCCTGGCAGAAATGAAAAGAACAAATGTTGTCCAGGCAGGGTGGGTTCACAGGAGCTCACTTCCACTTGAGTGCCAGGAAGAAATCAGCCTTCTCCAAGATGGTTTTAAGTGTTACAGCTCTCTTTATTCACGGGTAGTAAGGGCTATATATTGGGAAGTAGATAAGGGCATTTTCAGGGTGAGTGGTACTGAAGTGCTGGGAATGGGTTGGGTTTTTTTTGTTTTGTTTTGTTTTGTTTTGTTTTTAGCTTCCATTTGTCTTTATTTTTTTAATTGGATATTCTACTTATTTACATTTCATAAAAATGAGTTCTAGGTGCTTGCTGGACATGTCCTTATAGGGAGAGTGTCAAGTTAAACCTGTAATTTGGCCACTAGGCTCTGTGACTACCTCAATGGTGGTGGAGGTTGGAGTCACAAGGATTTGTTCTCTGAGGCATGTAGGCCCAGAACAAGGAGAAAGCAATCCTTACTCCTGCCTGTCTCAAGATGAGATTTTCCAAGTCTGGACACATCTTGACCTCATTCCAAACCCTCCATCACGACCACAACCACCCACCACCCCTCGACCCCCGATACATTTGCTCCACACCAAAGTCCAACTTGCTTAACCAGAAGTTTATTAGAGTTACTTATAAGAGTGTGGGTTAAGGATTACTTACAGGAGTAGGCATGAGTTCAAGGCAGGTGCATCACTGAAACACCCCCCCCCAACATTGGAGTATAGATGATCACTTATAAAAGCTATAATCTTGGCATTTCCACAGAATACTCAGGCAGTTTGACAGGTTGGAGAGTCTCATTTAGGTCCTACAGTAATCTTTATTGTTTATACCAGCTCAGGGAGCAAGGGTCCTTGTGAATCTTGTAAGTTTCAGGGACTTCCTGATTTGGGAGGTTGTTTACTGCTTAAGACACAGTCTCCTTCCAGGAAGGAGACTATTTCAAGCATAAGGATATTGTCACTCAACAGTGCCTGTAAGTGGGTGAAGGTTGTCACTTACGCTTCCTTTTTTTTTTAAGAATTATTTATTTATTTTATGTATGTGAGTACACTGTAGCTGTCTTCAGACATACTAGAAGAGGGCATCAGATCCCATTACAGATGGTTGTGAGCCACCATGTGGTTGCTGGGAATTGAACTCAGTACCTCTGGAAGAGCAGTCAGTGCTCTTAACCACTGAGCCATCTCTCCAGCCTGTCACTTACGCTTCCTAATTGATCATATTTGCCAATCTGGTGAAAGCAACAGAAATCAGATTCACAGTGTATTTCTCTTCAGTCTCTTACTCAGTACCCTGCAAACAAAAGTGTCAAGATGGACTTCAACGTCTACTTCTCCTAAAGAGCATCTTCGAGTGTAGTTGTAAAATAGTGCCCTTGGATATAATCACTCGGATTGCATTTACAATCATCAAACAGTGAGAGTACTATAATATTTTGAACCAGCACATGATTGTTGGGAGAAGGATGTCACATTAAAAGAAAAGATGACAGACTGTGCTGCAAAGTGTAACTGCAGCTGAGTCTCTTTCATAAGCATTCCCAAATACATAAACACTTTTCAAGAGCAACACAAAGTAGCATTTGCATGTCTAACTTTAATGGCATTAGGTAGGTAAGTATGTAGATATAGATATAGATGAAATAGATGATAGATAGATAGATAGATAGATAGATAGATAGATAGATAGATAGACAGACAGTCAGCATTGGTTTAGAAAGCCTGTCCTGTATGGAACAATACTACTTTATTACTTAGACACACAGCCAACTCTAAATCCTTAAGTATAGAAAAATTGTTGTAAATTTTAGAAAGGGTTTTGTTTTAATTCCTTTTACAGAATTAGATCAATAACTATCAGGAAGATTCCCGAGAGTTCTCAGAGCTCGGTCATAAATGATCTATCTCTCACATGTTTTTAATGATTAGGGGAAAGCCTCTCTACCAGAACATGGCTGTACAATCTAACTGATACACTAGGATCCTTTAGACAGAAATCATATTAACTTAGTGAGTTTGATAGCTGGAAGAAAGCCAAGGTCAGCAGGTAGAAACACAGGTAGATGTAAGTGCTCAATAAAATGTGAAAACCAGGCAATTGTTATGTGTCTATGTAGATTTTGTAACAAGATGCAGTCTGATGGAAAATGCAAAGAACTGTTTTATTAAAAACAGAAATCAGACCAAAAACATGAATAGGCAATTCACAATAAAAAAAGGAAGCCTCAAAGCTAGCGTTGCTGATTCATGTTGGATATGCTAATCAGCCACTTTATATGTTTCACATGGGTGAGCATCAGAGTTCTGTGGTGCAGGGGATTGGCGAAGCTATACAGTCATGAAAACTGCACGCAGTAGATATGGAACTATGAGCCTGCACGGTGTTTTGTATAGATCATGAAAACAAGAGTGTATGTCCTTCTGTTTCATTCCTTAAAGGAGTTCTTGTCAGGGGACAAAAGAACTATTTATCAGAATTCTGCTTTTGGAAACAAGGAACGAATCAGTTGCAGCCTAATTTATTCATCACTAGAAAAAGTGGAAAGCTAAATCTTGGCTTCAAACTGTGGATTTTGCCTGGAAGTAGAGAGAATGAACCAAATGTGCACAGAACATGGCTAAATCTCCAAAAGTTACTGCTGAGTGACTAAAACAAAAATCAGAATGAAGGCTGTAGTGTGTCACCATACACACACACACACACACACACACACACACACATGGAAACAGACACAGACACACATTTACTGTATTTTCCAGAGATGTGTATGTACTTGGGGATAAAAGATAGATGAGAGGAGACTGCTCTGCCCTAGAGCATCATGTCAAGAGTCCAGTATTGTTAGAATGTTATTAAATGTCATGAAATCGCTGTCAATGTTAATGGCATCCTTATTCCAAGCACCCCCTTTAATGCTTATTTTCCCTTTAAATAAGCTAAGATGTTGCAGCAGTTATCTTGAGTCCCTACTGGACTGCTAGCTGCAAGGCCCTTCTCCAGTACTCTGTCTGCCCGAATAAAGGATTATCAGGCAAGCAGCCTACACCAGGCTGCTTTCAAGCCAGCACACTCAGCTGCTTTGAACACTCCAGAGGTCCCATGAGAAAGCTACATGATAACCATTGCTGCCTCGGGTTGAAGAGCCTCATGCCCACGGCCTGTCTGAGGACTGTAATGCTACCAGATGCTGTTTGCAGGTATGGGCTGGTGTCTGTGTGACGTTAAGCAGGAACAATACACCTTGAAAGCTGATGGGTGACCAAAAGAGGAACAATACACTTTGCAGGTTAAGGGGTTCTGTTTGCAGTTAGGACAGTGAAGAATGCATTCCTGTTTGTCCTATTTTAAGTCTTTGCATGTTAAAGTTTCTATTTGTAATTCTATTTGTAATTAACTGTGATACAAACCACAGACCCATAGCAACTAAGTAACAAGGAGGAAGGGGGTGTGGGGGGATGGGGTCTTGAATCTTGAATCTTCTCACTGATGAGAAGATGAAATAAATTAGATTGGGGAGGGGTGTATGGAAGGAGGGGATGGGGTGAAAGAGGGGGAATGGGAACAGGAGGGATGACTTGGGGGAGGATGGAAGAAGAGAATACTGAGAGAGACAACTTGATGGGGGGGGGTGAGTCATCTCTGAGATGAACTAGAAATCTAGAACAATGGAAACTCCCAAGAATCTATGAGTGAGACCCTAGCTAAGACTCCTAGCAATGGGGATATGGAGCCTGAACTGACCATCTCCTGTAACCAGGCAAGACTTCCATTGGAGGGATTGGGACAACAACCCAGCCACAAAACCATAGACCACAATTTTTCCTGCCTACAGGATGTGCAGGGGAAAAGATGGAACAGAAGTTCAGGGAATGGCCAGCCAATGACTGGCCCACCTTTGAGGGCCATGCCATGAGAGAGAGCCCATCCTGGCACTATCAATAATATTCTGCTATACTTGCAGACAGGCACTTAGCATAAAGTCATCAGAGAGGCTTCCCTCAGCAACTGAATACAGAGACCAGAGCAAAATATTAAGTGGAGTTTGGAGAATCCTGTGGAAGAGGAGGAGGAAGGATTGAAGGAGCAAGAGGGGTCAAGGACACCACGAGAAAGCCTACAGAACCAACTAACCTGGGCCCAGTGAGCTCGTAGAAACAGAACTGCCAACCAGAGAGCATGCATGGGACAGCCCTAGGCCCTCTGTACGTAACAGACATGCAGCTTGGTCTTCATGTGAGTCCCCTGACAGCAGGCACAGGCACTGTCTCTGACTACATTGTCTGCCTTTGAATTCTTTTCCCCTAAGTGTGCTGCCTGGTCTAGCTTCTAGGAGATGTGCCTAATGTTACTGCAACTTGATAGGACAAAGCTGGTTGGTATTCAGGGAAGCCTCCTCTTTTCTGAGGAGAAGGGGAGGAGAGGTGGATGGAGGGGAGACGTGAGGGGGAGGGACTAGGAGAAGAAGGAGGGGACACTGCCATTAGGATGTAAAGTAAATAAATAACTTAATTTAAAAAGAAGAGGAGGAAGAGGAGAAGAAGGAGAAGTTCCTGTTTGCCTTGTGCAGGTTAAGGTTTCTGTTTTTTGTTAAAGAATAAGTTTCTGTTTGTCTTGCATTAAGTCCTTGCAAGTTAAGGTGTCTATTTATAATTAAGAAGAAGCTCTTGTTTCTTACATCTGGTGCAAACTGCCTGTGACCCCATTCCTGACCTTACCCTAGGTCTTGGGATTTCAAGAGGCCAGCAGGGGTTGCTCTTTCAAATCCTGACATAGAGTGGGACAGCCAGCTGGCCAGTTCTGAGTACACCCCAAAATACAGTTTGATTTAACTAGACAATCATGGACTTAGTCTTTTTCCTTATGATTCTCAGATTTAACAGTCTGCTTCCACAATTCACTGGTGAGGATTATCATAGCTGCCAAGAGCCAAGGCCATTGGAAGTTCAAGCCTAGAGCAATAAGCCTTACACCTGAGTGCCAAGAGCAGTAAGTTTCTGGCTTCTAAAGCCTAAAGCAATTGGTCTCTGGTTCTCAGCTCTATAGTTTCTGGGTCAGCTGCTAAACTTAGGGCACGGAAGGTTTCAAGGCCATCGACACAGGGACGTGCTACCCACAGTTTCTACCAGGCTGAGCATAAGGACACTAGACACTGGTTAGTAACGGATTTCTAAAATGTTAGAGAAGGTGCCTGGGAATTGTAGAGTCATGGATAAAAAATAACCAAAAATGGGAACAGCTTGTGAAAAAATAAATACGAGTAAAAGAAGAGAAGGAGCTGCGGTGGCGGTGTTCATGACCTGAGGAGGTCAAGGACAAGCCAGGAATCTGGAGTTCAAGTGACTAGAGTCAGGCTTGCATGGAGTTCAAGGGGTTAATGCTAAAAAGGGGTAACAGAGAACTATTTAAAAAAAAAAATGACAGTCACTTTAGGTCAAGATATCACCATAGCCAAATGAATGAACCTCAAGGGTCACAGGAAATATTGCTAGCTGAACACAGCCATATTTTCCTACCATGACTCAACTGAAGAGCTCCAAGCCACACCAAGTGGACACTGGGACCCTGGGACTATCTCTCTCTAGCTCTCAGAAGAAAAGGTTACCAGCACAAATCACAGATGTACTGAACGTGTACCACAGCTTAACAGAATATAATACTTTGCTACAGACAGACAGGAGAAGGAAACCCTGGCCCTTGGTGTGAGCAAAAGGCCGCATGTTACTGATATCAACATCAGCCTATCGCTCTGCCTCTGCTGCCAATGGAGACTGTTGAGCAGTGAGCAGTGAGCAGCTCTGCTGTGGTTTCCAGGTTAGCCCTAGACTAGGTTGAGAAATTCCAGGAACTATCAACGAGAAAAAGACACAAATCCTCAGAAATGTAATTAAATATAATTATCTTCCTAAATCACCATCCAGACTGCAAGCTTCCTGCTTTGCTCTTAATAACAATCAAATAAACAAGCAGAGACATAAATCAGCAATAGTCACGCCACTTCCAGCAAGCTATTAAAAAAAATAAATAAAACCTCGACAAGTGAGCAATGTTTTTCTACAACATGAAGTAGAATAACAATGGGAGAAATTTAGTTGATGTGTGCGAATACTTGTTTGAAGATAAATCAGCTGGCATTGTTGGCAGGTCTCAGTTGGTAAAGGTGGCAGCTGCCGAGCCTGACGACCTGAGTTTGATCCTCAGTATTCATTTGATACAAATAAAAATATGATTCCCAAAAATTGCCCTCTGACCTACACACACACACACGTGTGCGCGTGCACACAGTGAGGGGAGGCAAGTAAATGTATCAAAATGTAGAAACACAATCAGCTGGAAGCCAACCTATGATGTATAGAAGTTGCAGAGAATTAAATACAACTTAAATAATTACTGGCATCCACACTCTCATCTAAAATAAGACTGCAGATATTAATTTAGTTGGTATATATAGTTTATAGCAGTCAGAAGAAAATCTAATTGCTATGGACAGAACATTCACAAATATCACATAAGAAAGTAATACTTTCTCAGTCAACACACACACGCACACAGATGCATATGCTAAAAATGAGACCTGGAGTTATTCTAAATTTTATTAAATAAAAAACCAGTGTCATTGTTTAAAGCATTGCCAAATGAAAAATATTTTAAGAAATAGTAAGGTTTCTGGGACTAAGGAGGTAAGAAAGATAAATAATTTCTAAGTTGAGTGTGATAATGCATGAAGCCTATCACCCAGCACTTGGAGGGCAGAGAGGCAGGAGGATTACAAATTTGAATTCATCTTGGACTACAAAAGGAGGTCTAAAAATCTAGAACAGTGGTTCTCAACCTGTGGCTCACAATCCCCTTGAAGGTTACCTTTGCACAGGGGTAGCAAATCAAAGATCCTGCAGATCAAATATTTACATTACAATTCATAACCAGCAAAATTATAGTTATGAAAGATGTTTATAGTTGACAGTGATCACAACATGAAGAACAGTATTAAAGGGTTGCAGCATTAGGAAGGTTGAGAACCACTGATCTAAAGGCTTAGGGAACGCTAATGAAGGCGCGTGCGTGCGTGCGTGTGTGCGTGTGTGTGTGTGTGTGTGTGTGTGTGTGTGTGTGTGATGTATATATGTTCATGTGCGTATATAAGCCAAAGGTTAATGTCAAGTGTCTTTCTCAGTCACTCTCTACCTTGTTTTATTGAGACAGAGTCTTTCACTTCCTGGAACTAATCAATTTGGTGAGACTGGCTGGCAACAGGCTGCAGGGAATCTCCAGTCTCTACTTCCCCACCTCTGGGGTTACAGGCATGAGCCACTTCGTGAATGGAAGGCCTCATTTACCAGCTGAGCCCCCAGCAACCCCTTGGAATATTCTAGATAACTGGAGACCATAAACAACTCTCCACCCCCAATCCTACAACTACTGCCTCTTCTTGATTCTATTTAACTGCACACACACACACACACACACACACACACACACAGAGAGAGAGAGAGAGAGAGAGATAATTGTATACCCTTTTCTGATGGCTTTTCCTCCTTTAAATGGCAATAGGCTCTCACATTTTGCAGCCAGCCTTCGTAGCAAATACTTACTGTGTTCTAATGGGTGGTTATTCCACCTTTTCAGTCCTTAAGGTAAAACAGACTGGAAGTGAAATCTCCACTTTTACTACTGACAGGATAAAACCCTCTATCTGTAACTTACAGTATAGTGGAGAAGACACAAAGATAAGGGGGTGCATATAATACAGTTGGGAGAGCTATATTGCATCAATAATTGCAAGATTTTATGGGAGACTATAAGTTATCCTTGGGAAAGGTGAGTGAGGAGATCAGAGGAGATTGCCTGAAGCATGTGATCTTCAATTCAGAACTAGAAAGGTATGTCAGTTGTAGACAAAGAAAGTAGTATGTGCAAAGTGTGGTCTGAATTTCCTAATCCAGTGTTTCACCATCCCAGAATAAATGAAGTGAAGCTTCAGAAGTGCTTGCCAATGATAACTTACAGACTGTAATGGTCTAAATATGAAGTGTCACCCAGAGACTGTTTTAACTTGGTCCCCAGATGGTAGCTCCGTCTTGAAAGGTTCTGGAACTTTTAGGAAATGGATTGAGCTTTGTTACAGGAAGTAGGTCCAGGGTCCAGCTCTGAGATTGATTGGCCCAACTCAACTTCCTGTTCACCCTCTGCATCCTGACTGCAGACAGGTGCAATGTGACCATGCTAGCCCACACTCTCAAACTGTGAGCCAGGTAAACCCTCCCCACTAAACGGTTTCTTGTCTGGTACTTTGTTACAGTATTGAAAAGCAAAACACTATTTAACAAGTCCCAGGAGACCCCTTGCAGGTTATCTCACAGGCCTATCACGTCATCCTTTACCCAGCAGCACATAGTATGTCTGGATTTCTAGACTGGCCCTTCTGGAAAGCTCACCCACCTTTGGTTTCCTCTAGGAAGCTACTTGTTCCTGAATCAACATGCATTTCCCCCATTCGAGGCTTTTGTTTTTCTGTTGCTTTTCTGTTGCTTGATAAACATTTTACCAAAAGCATCTTGGGGAGGAAAGGGTCTGTTTCATCTCACAGGAAACCAAGGCAGGAACTCAAGGCAAGAGCAGAACTGGATACAGAGACTAGATTGGAATGCTGCTTACTGACTGGCTCAGCCACCTTTTTATGTTGTTGTTGTTCAATTCAATTTAGTAATGTTCTAGGAGATACTTTTATTTTATTAGCTCTAATAATGTAAAATAGATTCTATTGTTCTATTATTTACTTCTTTCTCTTTCCTCTTTTTATTAATTTATTCTCTCATGTATCCGGTCAGCTACCTTTCTTATACAACCCAGACCATTTGCCCAAGAATAGCCCTGCTCACAGTGGCTGAGGCTCTCCTAAATCAATTACCAGTTATGAAAATCCCGCACAAGCATGCCCACAGGCCAGGATGACTGGAAAAATTTTCAGTTGAAGTTCCCTTTACCCATGTGATCCTAGGTTTATGTCAGATTGACAACTCAAGGCAACTATGACACCTGCTCTGAAATGAATTAAAGGTGGTGATTCAATCAGTAAATTATAGTGTTTGTAAAGGATCGAGTGTATGTGGGTGTGTGGGTGTTTGTGTGTAGATGCTTGCAGAGTCCACATGAGGATATTAGGTACCCTGGAGCCAGCGTCCCAGGTAGTTGTGAGCTCTATGATTGTGACTGCTGGGGACTGAACTCATATACTGTGCAAAAGCAGTAAGTTCTCTTCACTGCTGAGCCATCTGTCCAGCCCCCAAATTCTCCACTTTCTGACAAGTTCTAATTGCATAAAAGTAGACTTGGACAGAAACTTTCAAAAACCAAGTTGGGGTGATGGCTGTACATATTTATACATTAATAAAAACCATTGCAAAAAATATGTTTTAATATAAAGAGCAGGAATATTTTAGTAAAGTATTAAAAATATAAATTTTACCTGAATAAATTATACCTTAATAAAATACTCCTGAATAAATTATACCCAAGTGCACTAGGCCTTACAAAGCTCCATGCGTTTCTATGCATACAATATCCACACCTCTTTTGCCTCTCTTTCCTGGTCCCTACCCCAAACAGCTCTGTGACCTCAGCACACAGAATAGACTCTCTGAAATCCCATTTCCTCATATTATAAAATGTGTTTTCATATTATTTACACACCACCTCATAAGGTAGAAAAAACAGGAGGATGCCAGGTCACTGCCAAACAGGGTTCTGGTGTTTAATAAAAGTTCTATAAATATTAGGTTTTTTCCTTCCTTCTCTTTCTTATGAGTCACATTTGGTAACAATTTTCTCATGGTGACACCTCTTCTACCCAGGATTTCTAACCCTTTCTTAAGAAGATATTAGCATTCCATAGCAAGGACTTATCTGGTGCAGGCCTGTCCATGTCTCCAGTCAATCTTCTTCCTGGTCTATGGTTCCTGGCTTCCTGGGAAGCACCAGGTCCATTTTGGCTAGGGCATTTTCAAAGTGTTATTGTTGTGTTTCCCGCTTCATTTAAGATGCAAAAACCCATCTCAAAGCAACAGCAGGCTTGTAAAACTGCCTCCAAGATTCATTACTAGGTCACTTAGGAATTGCCACCCAGGAATCAAAGATCTGTCCTACGGTTTATGCCCTGATGGCACCTAGACTCCAGCAGTTGCCACTGACTATGTAGTTAGTGTCTTACTGGGGGAACATGGGGAAATTAAGATGTCTGGAATAAGAAGCAGCTAAGAATGGGAAACTCGGGCTCTGACATCAATTGTAGCTTAGACTTGACAAGGTCCTGTGGATTTCTCTTTACCCATGACTCACTGTGGACATATGCTAACAAGTTCCAGTGGTTGTCCCTGCTCAACAGCCTCAGGTCAGGACAGGGGCTGGGATCTGCACAGCAACTCACTGGTACCTGTCCATGAGAGTATATGGGCAAGGCTACTTCTTTCTGGGTGGGTCTCAGGTGCTTCCTCTCTTAATTTCTAGGTCTACAGCCCTTTTGCCTCTTTGGTCTTCTGATGTCCACTCAAGACCACCTAAAACCCAACCTACTTCCCATAAAACTGGCGTCTCCCATCAGTTTGTCTTCCTCTCTTATAACTGATTGGCCAACACACTGGATTCCCAAGAAGGATCTTGAAATACAACTGCCTTATTGAATAATGTTTACAATGTTTGGTTTATCAGCCCTGCTTTAAGAATTCAGTGAGATGAAAGGAACATATATAACCACATGACAGAGTATTAAATATTTAAAAAGCCATGTTCCCAATTCTTATGCCAACAGTAAATGAAAAGAATGAGACATAAATTACACAATGAATTTGATCAAACAATGTGCACACACTCACGCATATGCACACACACACACACACACACACATACATACACACTGCACATGATAATATGTGGAGAGAAAATTCTGGAGCAGGGTCTCAAAATATTGACAGCATTTTTCTCCAGGTGGCAGAACCATGAGTGATGTTTATTAAGATGCCTGTGTTTATTCTTATTCCTCTTTCAGTGAACACCTGTTCCTTTTCTAGTGGAAACAAAAGACTTTTTCAAAATGAACCAATGAAACTTCCACACATCTCTGCAAAACAGAGTGCTTTCTGTCTCCTCTGATGCCGTGTTTGCCTCCAGTCCCCACGTGACAGGTACTTCAGCCTCCGCTCTGCTGGGGAAGCGAGTTCTCATAGAAGGAAAACTCGGGACATTGAGAAATGAGTTTGGGGGAGGGAAAGGAGCAGTATTGATGGTCTGGGAGTGAGACAAGAGACAGACTCACTTGGACGCACCCCCCAACTCACACCATTCTTCCCTTCTCAGAAACCTAGACACAGCCAGGCACTTCAGCTCAGTGCAGCATGCAGAGAAGAGCTTCGGATGAGAAGTACCAGTCTCCGCAGCAGAAAAGCAGACCCTGGTGGCTGCCCTGCAGTAGATGAACTGCACACAGGTGGACTTCGGTTCCTCTAGTTTAAAAGTTCACAGAACAGCAATAGCAGACAGGATCATTCTTCCAATGCAATAGAGAAAGACAAACACAGAACCTTTCAGGAAGGGTGTGAAGCCAGCTGTGATGGCACACACCAGGAATCCCACACTGAGGCAAGAGAAGTGCACATTGGAGGCCATCCTGGGCCGCAGAGAGTACGTATTTTTATTTTTCTGTGTACTGAATTATCTTTGGAAACCTTTTTTATTCACTGAACAAAGTTTTGACTTCCACTAACCATACGGCACCGTGAGGGCTACAATAAATTAAATAGCATCACTTCAATCTAGCCAGAGAGGTTAGCATCAAGTAGACATATAAAAACACTGTATCGATACATCTCAGCACAGGTGAAGGCACAGCCTCTTAGCCTCGGGATTATGGTCTCTTGGGGTCCAGTGATCTTAAGAGGCCAGCCTATGTGCTGTGAGATTTTAGGTAGCATCCCTGGCCTCTGCCCACTAGATGCCAATACCACACTTTCTCTTCCGTTGTGACCAGAAATGTCTCCAAATACTGCCAGGTGTTCAGGAGAAGGTGAAAGCAAAGATCTTTCTCCTCCTTACTCCATGTTAAGAACCACTGCTCCTACCTCTAGAAGCCTTGGGGGTGTGGCTGCTGTATCATGTGTGTGTCCGTAGGTGGCAGAAAGAAGAAAGGCTATGTATGTCTACAATCATTGTTCTGACCTATGAACATCTGAATAATTAGTAACCTATCATTCCCTGAAAATAAATGAGCCACCAATCCAAAGGCCAGCTCCCAGGATCAGGAGTAAGGGACTGAGGGCCCCTCTCTCTGCTCCCAGCAGAAGTGAATCCAAGATGACCACCAGACTGGTGCCATGGGGCCTGAACAGGGAGCTAGCCTGAGATAACTACCATTCAGGTGCCATGCCTGGGGAGGGGGAAGGGGGTGTAGTAGATACCATGCTGGAGACAACCCCAGTCTGGCGCCATAATGCACAAGTGGGGCATACCACTCTTGAGACCACTCCTGAGATGAACCCAGACACTCAGAGACCCCAGGAGCCTCTAACAGGATCAAGGAAGTGGTGAAGAAATGGAAAAGAAAGAGAAACAGAAGGATGTGGGAAAAATGAAGAGAGGCAGGACTGGAGGCTCGGGGGTAAAGAGAAACAGCCTGATGTGAGTGGCCAGTGAGGCCACCTGGGACCATGGTGGGTCCTAACCTGTGCTGTCACTAGGGGCCAGATCTGGGTCCATGGCCCTGCAACAGCAGGGGTCTGTTGCCACAAAATGCTAGGTCTGGGCCGCCACCCAAGGACATGTTTTCTGAAGGCTGTACAGAACTGGCCCCATCCCTCACCTGGGCATTCTGGGAGAGCTGGCCCTTGGGTCATGAAAGCAGGAGAGCTTGCCCTGCCCCTCACCTGCTGCAGCACTTGAGAGAGCAGACCCTGCACCTTGCCTGGGCAGCACAGTAGAGCTGGATGCGGGGGTTGTGGATGAGTCAGCCCCAATGTTGAGAGTGTGAGAGAGCCAGCCCTGCCTCTTGTCTGCTGTGCAGTGACATCCCCTCCCCTCCCTTTTGCCCTCTCCACTGGTGGTAGGTGTGAGAGTTGGCCCTGACTGGGGCATGAGAGCTGGAGAACTATCCCTGCCCCTTGCCTGCTGTAGCACTTGGAACAGCAGGCCGTACACCTCACCTGGGCAGCACAGTAGCACTGACCCTGGTGGCTGGGGTCGTGGTGGGCAAGCAGAGAGCATGTAGTGGCGGTAGGGACCCAGCCCCTAAGCCATGAATGTCAGAAGGTTGGCTCTAACTCTTGTCTGCTTGGATGAGGGAAAGACACCCTCCTCCCCTCTCTTATCTCTTGCCAAGTATGGCAGGCAAGAGAGCTGGCTCTGAGGTCATGAAAGTGGGAGAGCCAGCCACGTCCCTCATCAGCTGCAACACTCAGGAGAGCAGGCCCTGCACCTTGCCTGGGCAGCAGGGTAGAGCTGGCCCTGGTAGCAGCGGTTGCTGGTGAACCAGCCCCAAGGTCATGAGAGTAAAAGAGCTGGTGGGCTGACCAGTTCAGATGCCTCTCAGGCCCAGATCCAGGGCTTTGAATTGGGCCACCCCAACATCTACTCCATACAGGAACCACTGCAGTATTCTGGGACCCAGTCCTACAGATCCAAAACTACAGGCTTTCCATGGCACAGGACGACAGCAAAATATCCAAGAGGAGTCTCAGCGAGGTTCCTGTGTTGATCGAGTAGCAGAAGCCAAAGGCCTCTCACCAGGCCAATGAGTCACTGCAATGAACATTTACAAGCAAAACCATGTGGACAAAAGGGTGTACTGTGGGACATCCTGACACACTACAACTTCCACAATAAGTTTTTTTCTTTGTTGTGGAGGGAGATTGCAAGGGTGGAGGGTGAGTATGAGGAGGGGGGGTGGATGAGTGGGATTGAGGTGCATGATGTGGAGCTCACAAAGAACCAATAAAAATTTTAAAAAGAAAAAAATGAAGCACCGGTCTGGGCTGGGGACATAGTTCAGTTAGTGAAGCACTTGCCTTGTAAGCGTGAGAACCCCCAAGCCAGGTCATTAGAATCCATGCAAAAAGGTAGGGCATGGCGGCTCAAAACTGCAGTCCCAGCACTGCAAGAGGGCTAGTACAGACAGGCAGACAGACAGCCAACAGACAGACAGACAGACAGACAGCTGACAGACAGACAGCAGGCAGACAGACAGACAGACAGACAGCCGACCAACAGACAGACAGATAGACAGCCTACGTGGAGCAGTTCCAGGCCAACAAGAGACTTGTCTCAAACATAAAGTAGAAGGCACCTGTGGACTGACCGCTGAGGGACCAAATTTAAGCTCTGAGTCCAGAGAAACTTGAGGGCAAACCCTAAAGCTGAGACTCAGAAAGTGATGGGGACATAAATTGGTGACTAGTGAGAGTGCTCAGAAAGGTCCAGAGTCCACTGACTGCCCTGCCCTTGGAATTCTAGAGGAACCAGAAGTCCTGTGTGCAGTGTGGTTAGAGGACCCACAGGTGATCAAATGGCAGAGGGTAGGCAATTCATGTGGAGTATAACTGCCATTTTCAACGTCCTGTTTCCATTGGCTCGTTTAGTTTATCTTCTACCTTCTCTACAAGAAACAACAGAATTGAAAATAAAAGGAACAGTGTTTCAATAATCATAGGCTGTGCATCAAGTCAGATCCCAGCTCTTATTCCTGAGCCAATCTGGATGTGAGCCCCAGTTGAGGCCAGCAGGCAGAGTTCTAGTGAACCAAATGTGAGCAGAAGTGTATTCTCAACCCCAAGTCCAGCCTCTGATAAACACAAATGGCCACCTGACTCTTATGCTTCCATTAGTGAGATGCCAGTGTCAGGTGAGCAAGCACAGTTGATGTCATTGGCTTGGTTCTTCCACATGAGCACCACAAAGCAAACTCTCCCTGATCCATCTCTCTCCCATATAGGAATAGCCATCCCAGAATCTTTCATAAAACAGAGACGATGTTCTGTTTAAGCCTGAAACCTGGAGGTCTGTCTGAGAGTCCAGCTGGGATTCTCTTAACATAGGTAAGCATCATCTTAAGAAACAGCTCTCTCCCGGTGGAGGGCGCATATGTCCCTTGGATAGGTACTTAATATGGAAAAGAAATAAACCCAGGCTGGGAACGTTCAGGAAACAGCTAACTCTTGAACACAACTCAGACCCATAAAAGAGATAATTTTAGCCTTGGGTTTTGATGTGAAGAAATCTTAGAAGAAGAACAGCCCTGTTCCTCTCCTTTTGAAACCTCATACAGACAATTGCTTTCTCATCGGAACAACATAGTAGGAGAAAATTCCCCCCAAACAATACAAAGTAAGCCAGTAAAGCGAATAAACTCTAAAACCTTCTGGAAAACTACAACTACCATTATCAAATTTAAAAGTAATTCATTGAAATTAACTAAATAGAATTTTAAAGATGCATATAATCACCCATATTTCTCCTTTACCCTTTTATTGTGTCAGACATCACCCTTTTCCTTACCATCGACTCTCACAAATCCAAATGTCAACACCCACAGATGATTCCCACTTTCAGCAACCAAACACTTAGCAATCAAGCAGGTGAGATGAAGGCTTGGCTGTTGAGCCATTGAGACACATGACTCACAAGTCAGTCTAAGGCAGTGGGCCTCATCCTTCCTAATGCCGCCAACCTTTGACAGCTCTTCAGGTTGCGGTGGCCCCCAACCACAAATTTTATTTCACTGCTATTTCAGAACTATAATTTTTCTACAGTAAATATTAATCGTAATGTAAATATCTCATATACAGGATATCTGGTGTGCAACCTCCAAAGGGGTCGTGACACCCACAGGTTGAGAACCACGGGTCTAATGTGCAAAGAAGAATGCAGACAGGTCATCTCAGAGGAGCATGCCATGGAACTAAATGCTTTTGGAGATGAATAATAGAAAACCTAAATTGGCCCTGGGACAGGCCTGTAAACCCACCCATTTTCAGTACATGAAGCAAAAGCATTGAAATTAAAGAACCTATTTGAGTGACAGAGTCAGTTCAAGAACAGATGAGGCAATTTATGGAGACCTGATTTCAAAATAAAAACTTAAGAGTGGGCCAGGGAAACAGCTCATGGGGGGATGCTTGGCTGCGATATGTTAGCCCTAGATCCAATGCTTAGTGCTGGAAGAATTCTGGAAATGAGGAGAGAGACAGGAAAGATAGGGGGAATGTGGCTTTCTGTTGACTTCCATTATAAATGGGACTTAGTGAGGTTGGCAGGGGGGTGTAAATGTGGGGGGGGGGTGTTTGTGGAGGTCATACATTGATATTAAATGTCTCATTCTATTTCTCTCCACATTATTTTTGGAGGCATGGCTCTCTCACCAAACCTACAGCTCACAAATTTGTCTAGCCAGTCAGTGAGTTTCAGGAGACTCCTAACTCTACCTCCCTAGAACTGGTGTTACAGGCAGGATCCATGGCACCCAGCTTTCTGCATGGCTGCTGGGGAATCCAAACTCATGGTTTCATAGCAACCACTTTACCTGCTAAGCCATCTTCCCAGCACAAATACATGATATATATATATATATATATATATATATATATATAGCTATGTGTACATATTCAGAAACAAAATATCAGATGAATGTACCAATTCTTTCTATTCTATACTATTTCTACTTTATTTTTTAAAGTAACAAAGAACATGAGTAAAATGAGTAACATATACAAATGGAATTTTTAAACCAGATGTCCAAATAGGTGATGTGCCCCTTGGGGGGAATAAAAAGACCCTTAGAGAAATGGAAATATACAACACGAGGGAGTGTCACTAACACTTGTGGGAATAGGTAAGAAGTTAAAACATTTACAATTCAACAAGTGTTGAAGAAAGTGTTAAGGAACTGGAACCCAGGTTGATTGAAGATGGAATGATGTCAACACTAAGGAAAACAGTTCAGCAAATCTTCATTAAAGTGAAATATTCACTTTTACATAATTAGACCCAAATTCATAATCTTTGCTCAAGAAAATATAATACAGAGACTTACACATAAATATTCATGGTAGTTTCACTCCTGCATCTCATCAAGGTGGAGGCAACCATCCTCTGCCCATAGGTGAGTGGATAAGCAAATTATGGTACATCGTAAGAAGGGGATCCTGCACAGCAACAAAAAGGAACTGTTCATATTCACATAAGATGAGCCTCGTAAGTTTTATGAGTGAAGGAAGTCAAATAACACTTTATATTTACTATATGACTTCATTTATACAAAATTGTATGTAAGAGAAATGAATACCTAATGACAAAATTAAAAGGATATGGTGTCTGGGGACTGGTAAGTGTAATTGGCTAACCACAAAAATTGGCATTCTAGGAAATGTCCTGGCATGACAGAAATACATTCTATGGGTTATAGTGATGATTACATGGTTATCTAGACTTGTCAAAGCTCTTGAAACCATAGACTGAAAGTGAGTATCAGTTTTGGCTCCACCAATAAGAAGTGGCTTAGCACTGGAAAAATTAAATGTTATCATTAAAATTATTTTTGCCTCGGGATTAAAGTTTTATCTAGAACTCAAAGTATGAATGAAATAACCCAGTAAGCTGTCATGTTATTATTACCAGGCTAAACACACTGTGACAATTAGACAGGAGACCTGATACCCATCATTCCTATTTCCTCAGGCTTTTGAGGTCCATCTTCATCCTTAATCATTTTAAGATTAGTAAAGTAGAAATCTGTTTAGCGTTTGAGAGGTCTTAGGCACAAAGAAAGGCATAACTTCTGGTTACACCTCTTTTGCAGCTGAGGAAATGAAGCCGATACTGACAGAGCCCAAGGCCAGGGGGAAGGAATAAGCCTTGCCTGCTTCTGTGTGTGCATCCCCCTCGAGTTACACTTAGAAGACAGAATCCTCCCCTCGTGACTTTGAGTTTCAAGTTCTTTGTGATTGGGACGTATTTGGTACATTGCTTTAAAAAAAAAAAATAAATAAAACATTTAGTTCTTTTGCTGTCAGTCCAACCCGCAGATCTATACTTCACAGGTCCTAGAAAAGCAAATGGAAGTCACCCAAAAGGCAGCTTTAAAAAAAGATGTCCTCTGCCCAAGCAGTTCCATTTTTCTTCCTCCCAAGAGTTGAATGCGCTTTCCTCAACAGATTTGCCTAGTTAATCAAAAAGAAGAAACCACCCAGGAAGGGAATCTGTGACCTCTTTGTCAAGGGAAGCCGGATTATTCAATGCCAAAGAAAGCTATTTTTACTTCCATCTGATGGGCTGTGGGGTTTGTTTTAAAGGTCAGCAGATGAGAGTAAAAGGCACAGCCATTCAGCAGGCATAGCATCAATCCACTCCCCTAACGGCCTCACCCTGACCCCACCTCTTAGGTACCCTGTTAGGTAGAACTTAACCATGGGGACAGGGGACTCATTCTATTTCAAGGGAGGTCATAGAAGGTGCTTTGAAATATTTTAGATGCTCTCAACTCTCTGTTGACACCCACAGTCACAGTCTGTGGCCAGACTGTAGGTGGACCATCCCTAGCTGATGTTCTTGCCAAAAAGTGCCAGCCAGTAGCATCCTAGGAACAGTGGGAGGAAGTTTGAGGGTGCAATTGTTTCTTTTAGACTTATAGGGTGACCTTGAAGGCCAAGTCTCAAAAGGTAAAAAGGACAACATAAGTGCAAATAACAGGATACAATTACCCTAAGCCGTACACACTTGACCATAACCATCTCTCGTTATTATACTATTGATTTAAAGAGACTGCATGACCAAGGGAGTTTATGAAAGAAATCATTTAATTGTGGGCTTGCTTACAGTTTCAGAGAGTGAGCCCATGACCATCATAGCAGGGAGCATAGCTGCAGGCAGGCAGGCATGGCACTGGAGCAGTAACTGAGAGTTTACATCTTGATGCACAGCAGGCTGCAAAGAGTCTGGCCCTGGCATGGGCTTTTGAAACCTCAAAACCCTAACCCTTTTTCTCCAACAAGGCCACACCTTCTAATCCTTCCTAAACACTTCCACCTACTGAGACCCAAACATTCAAATACATGAGTCTGTAGGGGCCATTCTCGTTCAAACTACCACATCATTCTACTAAAACCAGATACTTCAAGTGATGAGGTGACTCCAAATAACTGTGCTTTTGTGCGTGCATGTTTTACTGGTTTGGTTTCTCTGGGAAAACCTGACTAAAACAACTTCTCAGACAATTCAAGTGACACATGGCACTTAGGATACACTGGTAAGTGCTGAGTTGGCACTAGTGTGGCCTCCTGGGTGTGACAATGGGCATTCACCAAACCCCATCCTCACACTGGACCGGGTAGTGTGTTCTGTAAGCCACTATCTTAAAAACTTCACTGATTTTTTTTCCTGTGTTTCATGATGGAGCACATGTGTGGGCAGAGGTACAGGTATGGCACACATGCTCACTGACCCTCATGTCAACCCTGTTGACAGCTGTGAAGATTTCAAGTCAGTTGGGGGAAGAAAGCAGATGGTTATCTCTAACAGACAGGGGGAAGAAGAGTAGAGAAAAGAAATGAAAAAGACTACTACTGGGATCACCGATTATGGGGGGCGGGGGGCATTTAAAAGAAAACTGGCAAGGGATGCTTAAAGTATACACTCTGTATCTTGATTGTGTACACATCAAAACCTTTCAAATTACATGCAAGTGCTTGTTTTATATTCCTATAAAGCTTCCTTAAATGATGTGTGAAGGGTCCTTGACTATTTTGTCTACTTCTGGATGTTTTTAATAATTCCAGAATAAAACAGTTGAAAGGAAATAACTGTATGAGGCTCCTGGAACTAAAAGTGTCTGGGATGAGACATGGTATGGGCTCTCCTCCCCTGCTGAGAAGAGCCAAGGCAATCTCCATGTGTGTGCTTACTCTAACCTAGGCTGTGTTGCTAGATTTGCAACATGCTGGGCTTGTCCAAAATGAACCTGACCCCTTGAATGTCTTCTAGCCCTCCACATTCCATGCTTCCTGAACTGGGGCAGCCACCAAACTGATTGTCACTGCTGCCACTAAGGTTTCCACACAGATTCTAACTTCATGAGAAACAATAGGTACAGAGAAAAGTAAAGCGAAATGTGTATTTGGTTCCTTAATCAGCTCCCAGCATCTTTTTGGGCGGCAGTGGCTGATTGAGCTCCTCAATGTCAATCAGAACTGATTTTTCATCCCACTCATCCCCACTCCCATCCTGTTAACTAATATCCAACCTTGGGCAAGTCACCTCCTTCTCAGTACTTAGCTGCTTTCTTTGGAGCATCAGGGGGCATTGTCTCCCCCCAAGGTCTTTTCCAGGGTGATATTTACAACTTTTGTGTTTGTCAGGATGAGACTCAGCAAGAATCCTACAATATGGGCACCAGGTGCCTGGGGAGGGTTAGGAAGACAGCTCAGATGGATGGGTTTCATCTGGGCTATCATGTCAAGTTCATTTTATGTAAGGTTGGCTTGTATGTAATCTTGGTCTTTATGCAATCTTGTTTGGCTATGGTTTGTATATTTGGCACTTCTCAAACACATAGGACTACTTCCAGAAGTGGCAGCAGTTTCTTAGAACCTAAATAGATGAAGTATAACTAGATACTATAAGGAGCTGAAACTCAAAACCATCACACCATCAATACTGTTTTTGACCCTGGCTTCTTACTCACACTCCTGCACTTCCTCTCATCCACTCATCCATATGATTATTTATTCATCCATTATGATTATATGATTATTGTCCTCTCCCTCTCCCTTCCCTAATATCTCTCTCTCTCTTACACACACACACACACACACACACACACACACACACACACAAACTCCCTTCAAACTTCTGTGCTTCTATGGCATAGCGTAAGTAATGGCTCAACATGCTATCCCAGTCTAACATCAGAACCACCCACCTGTCATGGGTAATTTTGGATTCCTAGAAGAGGACTTCAGTGTGGCCAGCTTAGTAATCTATAAGTTCTACTCTCTACTGGTGACAGAGGCAAGTAGTCCAAAGTATTGCTCTTTAGTGTGGGGCAAAGGATCTGTCTTCATTGCTTTTCTGTAACTCTTACAAAATGCTACTTCAGAAGGAAGGCTTTGTTTTGGCTTACAATTGTGGGAGGATACAGTTCCATCATGGTAGGGAAGACATGGCGGCAAAACATGGGGCCAGCCTATCACATAGCATTAGTAGTTTGGAAGTATAGAGAAAACCAGAAGTGGGGGCAGGCTATAAAACCTAAATGCCCATCCCCTAAGACAAACTTCCTCAACACAGTCCTCATGTCCCAAAAGGTCCCATAACCTTCCCAAGCAGTGCCACCAGCTTTTTAAGAAAGAAGGCAACAGAGTCAGTACCACACCCACACATATCCAGAGACAGCTTAACTCCCAAGAGGTCCATCATAACCAGGCTCACAGCCTCACAGAAGGGACAGGCTCCAGTCAGAGATAGCAAGGCCAGTTAACACCAGAGATAACCAGATGGTGAGAGGCAAGCACAAGAATATAAGCAACAGAAACCAATGCCACTTGACACCATCAGTACCCAGTTCTCCCACCACAGCAAGCCCTGAGTAAACTAACACACCTGAAAAGCAAGGTTCTGACCTAAAATAACATCTAATGAAGATGATAGAGGACCTTAAGGAGGACATAAATAACTCCCTTAAAGAAATAAAGAGAACACAGGTAAACAGGTAAAAACTCTTAATGAGGAAACACACAAATACCTTAAAGAAATACAGAAAAATACAATCATACAGGTGAAGGAATTGAACAAATATGTCCACGATCTACAAATGGAAATGGAAACAATAAAGAAATCACGAAGGGAAGCAACTCTGGACATGGAAAACCTAGAAAGAAATCAGGAGTCACAGATGCAAGCATCACCAACAGAATACAAGAAGTAGAAAAGAGAATTTCAGGCATAGAAGATACCATAGAAGATATTAACACAACTGTCAAAGAAAATGCAAAAAGCTCCTAACCCAAAACATCTAGAAAATTTAGGACACAATGGAAAGACCAAACCAAAGAATAATAAGAATAGATGAGAATGAAAAATCCCAATTCAAAGGGCTAGAAAACATCTCTGACAAAATCATAGAAGAAAATTTCCCTAACCTAAAGAAAGAGATGGCCACAAATGTACATGAAGCCTACAGAATACCAAACAGATTGGACCAGAAAAGAAATTCCTCCTGTCACATAACAATCAAAACATTACATATACAGAACAAAGACTCTTAAAAGCAGTAAGGAAAAAAATGTCAAGTAACATATAAAGGCAGACCTATCAGAATTACACCAGACTTCTCAACAAAGACTCTAAAAGCCAGAAGATCTTGGACAGATGTCATGCAGACACTAAGAGAACACAAATAACAGCTAATATACCCAGCAAAATTCTCAATCACCATAGATGGAGAAACAAAGATATTCCATGACAAAACCAAATGTAAACAATAACTTTACACTAATTCAACCCTACAGAGGATAATAGAAGGAAAACTCCAATACAAGGAGGAAAACTACACCCTAGGAAAACCAAGAAATTAATCATCTTACAATAAACCCAAAACAAGAGAACCACACAAACATAATACCACCTCTAACAACAACAACAAAAAAGTAACAGAAACCAACAATCATTGGTCTTAAAGATCTCTGAACATCAATCGACTCAATTTACCAATCAAAAGAAAGCCCTTGGCCAAACTAACTAAAGGGCATAGAGACAGTATCCAAATTAACATAATCAGAAATGAAAAGGGAGACATAAGACAGAAACTGAAGAAATTCAAAAAATCATCAGATTCTACTACAAAAGCCCATACTCAACATAACTGGAAAATCTACCAGGTACCAAAATTAAATCAGGACCAGATAAACTATCTAAACAGTCCCATAACCTCTAAGAAAATAGAAGCAGTCATTAAAAGTCTCCCAACCAAAAAAAAGCCCAGGGCCAGGTGGTTTTATCAGACCTTCAAAGAATATCTAACACCAATACTTCTCAAACTCTTCCACAAGATAGAAACAGAAGAAATACTACCTAATTCATTCTATGAAGCCAGTTACGCTAATACCTAAGCCACACAAAGACCCAACAAAGAACTGCCGATTTCACTTAGGAATATCAATGCAAAAATACTCAATAAAATCCTCACAAACCGAATCCAAGAACATATCCAAACCATCACTCATCATGATCAAGTAGGCTTTATCCCAGGAATGCAGGAATTCCAGGTTCAATATACCTGGAATCCAACAATGTAATCCACTATATAAACTCAAAGGAAAGAAAAACACATGATTATCCTCATTACATGCTGAAAAGGCCTTTGAACAAACACAACACCCCTTAATGTTTAAAGTCTTAGAAAGATTAGGAAGTCAAGGTACATATCTAAACATAATAAAAGCAAATTACAACAAACCAACAGCCATCATCAAATTAAATGGAGAGGAATATGAAGCAATCCCCCTAAAGTGAGGGACAAGACAAGGCTGCCCACTCTCTCCCTATTTATTCAATATAGTACTCAAAGTTCTAGCTAAAGCAATTGGACAATAAAAGAAGATCAAAGGGATACAAATTGAAAAGGAAGAAGTCAAAGTTTTACTATTTGCAGATGATAAGATAGTATACATAAGGGACCCCAAAAATTCTACCCAAGAACTTCTACCCCTGATAAACAACCTCAGCAAAGAGGCTGGATATAAATTTAACTCAAACAAATCAGTAGCCTTCATCTATACAAAGGATAAACTGACTTTAAAGAAATTCAGGCAACAACACCCGTCACAATAGTCACAAACAATAAAAAATACCTTGGTGTAATTCTACCAAGCAAGTGTTAGATCTGTGTGACAAGAAATTCAAGTCTTTGAAAAAGAAATCAGAAAAGATCTCAGAAGATGGAAAGAGCTCCCATGCTCGTGGATCAGTAGGATTAACATAGTAAAAATGGCCACCTTACCAAAATTACAGATTCATTGCAATCCCATCAAAATTCCAACTCGATTCTTCACAGGGATATAAAGACCAATTCTCAGCTTCATCTGGAATAACAAAAAATCCAGGATAGTGAAAACAATTCTAAACAATAAAAGAACTTTTGGGGGAATCACCATCCCTGACCTCAGGCTGTACTACAGAGCAATAGTAATAAAAAACAAAACTGTATGGTATTTTACAGAGACAGACAGGCCAATCAATAGAATAGAACTGAAGGCCCAGAAATAAACCCACACATCTATGGTCACTTGATCTTTGACAAAGAAGCCAAAACCATACAGTGGGGTGGTGTGGGGGAGCATTTTCAGCCAATGGTGCTGGTCTAACTGGAGGTCTGCATGTAGAAGAATGCAAATTGGTCCATTTTTATCTCTTTGTACAAAGCTCAAGTCCAAGTGGATCAAGGACCTCCACATAAAACTAGATATGCAGAATCTAATAAAAGAGAAAGAGGGAAATAGCTTGGAATACACTGGCACAGGGGAAATTTTTCTGAACAGAAAACCAATGGCTCAGACTCTAAGATCAACAATTGACAAATGGGACCTCATGAAACTGAAAAGCTTCTGTAAGGCAAAGGACACTGTCAATAGGACAAAACAGCAACCTACAGATTAGAAAAAGATCTTTACCAAACCCTACATCCAATAGAGGGCTAATATCCAAAATACACAAAGAACTCAAGAAGAAGTTAGACTCCAGAAAACCAAATAACCCAATTGAAAAATAGGGTACAGAGCTAAACAAAGAATTCTCAGCTGAGGAATCTCAAATGGCTGAAAAGCACCTAAAGATTGTTCATCACCCTTAGTCATCAGGAAAATACAAATCAAAATGATCCTGAGGTTCCACCTTACACTGATCAGAATGACTAAGATCAAAAACTCAGGCAACAGCAGATGCTGGTGAGGATATGGAGGAGAGAAACACTCTTCCATTGCTGGTGGGATTGCAAGCTGGTACAACCACTTTGGAAATCAATCTTGTGGTTCCACAGAAATTTGGAAATAGTTCTACCTGTAGACACAGATATACCAGTACTGGGCATACACCCAAATGATGCTCCAACATATAACAAGGACATATGCTTCACTATGTTCATAGAAGCTTTATTTATAATAGCCAGAACTGGAAACAACCCAGATGTGCTTCAACAGAAAAATGTGATACATTCACATAATTGAATACTACTCAGCTATTAAAAACAACAACTTCACGAATTTTATAGGCAAATGGATGGAACTAGAAAGAATCATCCTGACTGAGGTAACCCAGACTCAAAAGGACATACATAGTACGTACTTATGTGGATATTAGCCCAAAAGCTTAGAATACCCACAATACAACTCACGGACCATATGAAGCTTAACAAAAAGGAAGACCAAAGTTCTTCAATCACACTTAGAAAGCGGAACAAAATAATCATGAGAGGTATAAGGAGCAAGGGAGGGACCTGAGTGGGAGAAGGGAGGAGGAGAGAAAAGGGGGACAGGATCAGGTATGGTAAAAGACAGGAGAGAAGTCCAGAGGGCCAGGAGAAATAACAGAAATATGTAGCAGTCAGGGGTGGGGAATGGGGTGGGGGGAATCACTAGAAAGTCTCCGATGCCAGTGATCTGAGAGGCTCCCAGGACCCAATGGGGATGACAGTAGAAATACCCAAAAGTTGGGAGATAGAACATGAGGATACCACCTCTAGTAGATAGACATGGCTCCAAGTTGAGTGATGGGGCCACCTAACTATCTCAAAATCTTTAACCCATATTTGTTACTATCTAATGTTGCATGTAGCTTCTGCTACCCTGCCTAAGCTCAGGGAATGGGCCATGCTACTAGCCCCCACTCAGCTTTTCCATAGATAAAAGACACAGACACACATGTTCATTTTCAACTTGCCTTCTGACACAATTGCTGGGCACTACTTATTGCCCTTATCAACATTCTTAGCTCCGTACCTCTTCACCTGCCCTCAACTTTAGTTTCACAGTTACATCTAGTCCCAGATAAAAATATCCCCAAGTTCCAAGGACCGGCCTGTAGGAGAGGTCATAGGCCGCCACTCCAAAAGTTGCACATGGCTGCTTGGCTTTCCTCTCTCTGAAGCATGGTGAACTCTGTCTCTCATCTCCTTGTGTTTGTCTGTTGCCTCCTGGGACTCAGAAGTCCCACCTATTCCTTCTGCCCAGCAATTAGCTCATGGCTTTTTTAACTGACAGATCAAGAATCAATTAGGGAAGAAGACCTTAGCATCAGAACTACCCCTACAGTCTAAAGGAAACACAAGGACAAAAAAAATGGAGCAGAGACTGAAGGAAAGGCCATCCAGAGACCACCCCACCTTGGGATCCATCCCATCCACAGAGACCAAACCCCAACCCTATTGCTGATGCCAAGATGCCTTTGCAGACAGGAGCCTAGTATAGCTGTCCTCTGAGAGGCTCTGCCAGCATCCAACTAAGACAGATGCAGATCCTCACAGCCAACCATTGGACTGAGACAGGGGATACCAATGGAAGAGTTAGGGGAAGGACTGAAGGAGCTGAAGGGGATTGCAACCCCATAGGAAAGACAACAATTTCAACTAACCAGACCCCTCAGAGCTCCCAGGGACTAAACCATCAGTCAAAGAGTACACATGAGTGGGTCCATGGCTGCCTCTATATATGTAGCAAAGGACTGCCTTATCTCCCATCAATGGGAGGGGAGGTGCTTGGTCCTGAGGCTTGTTGCCCCAGCAAAGGGAGATGCTAGAGAGGTGAGGGGGGTGGGTGGGGAGCACCCTGTTAGAAACAAAAAAGAGGGGGGAAGGGATAAGGAGTTTTTGGAAGGGAGACAGGGAAGGAGACAACACTTGAAATGTACATAAATAAAATAATTTAAAAAATAAGGCAGGAAGCAGTGCATTGTAAAAGATCACCTTTGTGTTGTTCAGGAAGGCAACTAAATGCACAGGGTGGGTACAGTTTCTTTCCTAATAACTTGAAGACAGGGACCATAATGCCTCTGCTTTCTACAACTTTATAGAGAAAGAGGTCCAGCTGGCTGTGGCTGAGTGGATCTGAAGTTCTCTCTCTTCCATGTATAAAACAAATTTGTTCAGAGCTTTCTCTTTGTAGCCAGAATGGAGCCAAAGCAGCCAGAGTCTCTTGCCAGGAAAGATACAGGTTATGATGACCCCAACCATAAATAATAAAAGAGAAACAACTGCCTCTGATAGGTTATTTTCCAAAGCTTATTATACCATACTCTCATCTTGTTTTTCTCTTACACTGTGCTCTTGACGTTCCTCCAGTGACCGTTAGAGTCTATGTCTCTTCTTCTTGGACCTTGGCAGATCTCTGTAGCTTCCACAACCAACAGGGCAGAGATCCTCTGTAGCCTTTGAAGCTAGGTCATACAAACACCTCACACTCACTCTCTGTGATGTTTTATGGTACTTACTTTTGGACCCTTAGCCACTGTACCTCAAGGAAGCTAGACAAGACCACACAGAAAGTCCACATGCAGATGTACAAGATAAGAGCCCAGCTGTGGTCCCAGTCAACAGCTAGGGTCAAGGGTCAGACACAGGAGTGGACACACCTCCTGATGATGTCCACCCCAAGCCATCGGGAAACCCCCATAACCTGAATGTCAGGACCTAGGGACCTAAGCTTCACAGAGTCACATGTGACAAGTTCTTGATTGGTTCTTCACCCTCAGAATCTGTGCTGTATGACCATGGTGGTTATTTTGGGCCACAGAGATTGGGGCTGTTTTGTTTCACTGGTAAATCATCTTGCAAAGCCTATGACCAAATCTTACAGTCTAACATATAATCTTTCCTGAGAACATTTATCCTAGTTTTCGTTATAAAAAGAAAGCCTCCCATTGTATTACTACAGATCCTGTGATTTTTTTCCCCCAATGGCAGTAGCACAACATGCATTAAATCGAAAGTCGTATATCTTTGTCTTATCATCCTCTGTCATGACTAATTCAGGCCCATTGTCAGTTATTTGTGATAAAGCATGATTTTCTCAGGAAACCAAAGACCATCTTTAGATGGTCTCAACTCTAATACACTTGGCCTGGGAGTCCTCTGCATACCTGCTATTGCTAACTCCCCTTCAGGTTTGGCAAAACTGAGAGTCCCCATCGGTTTTAGTAACTCTGGAAGATATCAACATCTGAATCTATTGGGATGAAAATGCTAAACTCGGCTGACCCACCAACCAAAGAACATGTATGAGCTGGACCTAGGCCTCCCCACACATATGTAGATGTGCAGCCTGGTCCTCATGTGGGTCCTGAACAACTAGTGGAGGGCTATCCCAAAAGCTGTTGCCCTTATGTGGGATATGTTCTTCTAGCTGAACTGCCTCAGTGGGAGAGGAAGGGCCTAGCCTCACAGAGAGTGACAGAGAAGAATATCCAGTGTCATCTTCTGGCTTCTGTACTGTCCCAACTTCATCCCCTACCTTCCAATCACTGATTTTCAATAATGAGTAAACAAAGCAAAGAACATGTGACTACACTCCCCACATAAGGATGTGACCAATGGTCACATAGCACAGAACAGAGTTCTCTATGCTAATGAGGTATTTAGATGAGCTCTGAGGGTTTAGCCAATAAACTTCCCTTCCGGGACAGTCCTGTAAAAGAAATTACAGTCCTGTAATATCTGGTCCACCCTATGGAAGTGGAATGTGCCCATTTTCCACGATGAACAGCCAGTACACAGTGTTGACAAGCCAGGATTGTCTCTCTCATCAAGAATGTGGTGGGGAACATGGAGAAAGACTTCACCTACAGAACTGTACTGCCTAAGTCTCCTGAAGAAGGCCCCTCAGTGCCCTGGGACATTCACCCCCTGAGCTAAACTGGAGTTCCCCCTCCCCCCGGCCCCAGGCATATCTTCACAGGCCCCAAGCCCTCTCCGTTCCCAACTCCTCCATGAGGTTTCCAGCAGCATCTAGATGCCCGTGAACTTGGGAACCCCTGACTCCTTGGCCTCAAAGTATACATTTCTCACCTGGGCTGAAGTCTCCATCTCTAAGTGTGTTCTCCTACCCTTTGAGTGGTGCATCAGTGCGTTGGTGCTTCCCGCATGCCCAGGAGCCAAGCGACTGCCATTTAGTCTGCCCAGTGGAGTCCCCACAGCCCAGTGGTGAAGTGCAATGAGAACCACATCTACTTTCATGCTTTTTAAAAACTTCTGCATGTACATGTGTGTGTTCATGTTCATATGAGGGATAGTTATAAGTATGTGGAGGCCAGAGGATAACTTTGGGCATCATCCTCGGAAATGCTGTCACTTTCTTTGAGACAAGCTTTCTCATTGTCCTGAAACCAATTAGACTCTTTCCTTCTTTGTGTGTGTGCCTTCAACTGCTGGGGGTGGGGTGCAGAACAGAACAAAGTCCCCTCCCTCCTCCTCCACAGTGCTGGACCACAAGCGCCGCCACTATGCCTCACATTTGCACGTGGGCTCTAGAGGTGAGACTCAGGGCCTCGTGCACATGAAGGGCACACTCTGCTGGACAGGCTTCCTCCTCATTCCTGTTGTTCTTTCCTTGGTGACCCACTAAGTTTAATCAGAGTTACTTACAGAAGCACAAGCGACTTGATAGTGGCTATGGTACTCAAGAAAATGTCAACCCAGCAACTGCTTAGAGACCTTAATGAAGAGTGGGGGTTTATGACCCCTCCTTGTTCCATGACATAATATGGACAGGCAGTATCTGTACCCTACTTACTATTTTAACAAAAAAGGTTTTTTTGCTGTGTAACAGGTATATAGGCTACAGGGAAACTGAAATAGATGGTGACCACAGAATTCAAAGCTCGGTACATCAGAGAAACTCACTAAGTGGCATCTTTCTTTCCTGGTTTCTTTAACTTCTTATTACTATCCCTGATCTATCTGCTTTAGGCTTTGTGTCCCTTCTAGCCCCCATCCCTCTGGCTGAGCCCTTCTGTGATTTGAGGGAGTGAGCCCTTCTAAGGTGGAAAGGGCAGAGCTGAGAACTATAGACTTGAAAACTAACAGATGCAATGTGCATAGCGTTTCAAGAAAGCCAGCCCCATCCCTCCTTCTACCTCAGTCTTCCCAGGCCTCCACCTAATCCTCCAAACATGGCCCAATACACAGTAGATTCAGTCACCCAGTCTCCTGTTTAGTCTTGGCCCATCTAACTAGTAACTGACGTACAGATGTGTGTCATATGGATGGAGAGAGAACAGTGGGAGGTATTTCACTAAAGGGAAGGCACAAACACAAAAGGGAAGCCAGTACAGTATGAAAATGTAATGAGGCCATATTTGGAAAAACTAAGATGTATCTGTTTTTGTTGTAGTTGTTGTTGTTGTTGTTGTTGTTGGTCGTGGTGGTGGTGGTGGTTGGGGTTTTGTTTTGTTAGATTTGTTTAATTTGTATTTTGTCTGTATTGGATGTGTGCACACCACATATGCTCCTGGTACCTGTAGAGTCAGAAGAAGGCATCAGATCCTCTAGCACTAGAGTTAAGGATGATCATGAGCTGCCATGTGGATGCTGAGAATTGAGTCTGGGTCCTCTGCAAAAACAAGTGTTCTTAACCACTGAGCCATCTCGCCAGTTGTCCCAGCCCAAGCTGCTGCTCCGGTCTGCGGGTCAGGGTCTAGCAAGAGAGAGAATGGGGATAAAGGGAAAGAGACTCAAAGAATGGAGACAAGACAGAGGTTCTGATCAAGTCTCGTTTAGTGAAGGGAAATCTGGGGTATTTATACGCTTTTGCCACGCACCTTGTAGGCACGTGGATACCACGTGCCTTGCAGGTGTGGCTATGACATAAGCCTTACAGTGTGTATAGCGCATGCACCGTGCGCCTTCCAGGCGTGGATACCACGTGCACCTTGCAGCTGTGGGCACTAAACAGCAAAACAAGGTATGTGGGATAAACAAGATGTTTATCAGAGTGTGCTTCAGCTGTTACAGTCTGTTGAAAAACAAGTCTCCTGTCAGGGTGAGATGGCTCGAGATGGCTGCAAAGCTGATAGCCTCCTTCTGCTAGGAGTCAGCTCCCAACAGCCAGTTGCATGTTTCTGGTTCCTTGGAGCATATGATAAAAAATTTCCAAAACTGTACCTAAATCTGCCTATTTCCTGTTTTGACATCCTATAAAATATGGCTTAGCAACTTCTCCTATCAACACGTGGCATTGAGTTTTTAATAACTTGGATCTGTCCTGAAATTTGTCTAGGTGTGGAGCTTCAAGCACAGCTACTCATTGTCTTGGAACCATCTCACTGGCCTGTGGGCAAGCACAGGCTAACATGTTAGAGGCCCAAAAACCATTTAATAGAGCACAACTCAGCATCCCAAGTGAGCCCCTACACCTGTCTACATGCAGCTAATACCCAAACGTATGAACTGCCTCTGCCATGATTGAGTGGCCACTCAGGCTACTGCTATGTGCAGCCACAAGAGTGAGTAGCCGGAGCCAGAGAAACACTTAGCCAGGCCATAGGCTTATGTAAGAGGTTGGTACTGTGGCTTGAAGCCACTAACTTTTGAGTGTTTGTTTTGCAATAATTACCAAGGGACAGGAACATCCTAAAAAAAAAATAAATAAATAAAATTAAGCAAAAATCTTCTTAGTGGTGGTTCCAAAGCAGTGGCAGGAGAGGATTTGAAGATTGGGGAAATTGTCTTTTAGATGGTAATTTTGTGCTTAGGTGTGTGCATGCCTCTCTCTCTCTCTCTCTCTCTCTCTCTCTCTCTCTCTCTCTCTGTGCGTGCGTGTGTGTGTGTGTGTGTGTGTGTGTGTGTGTGTGTGTGTGAACAAAGTCCAGCGGTCAACTTCATTTAACTTCCTCAGTTGCTTCCCACCTAATTTTTTGAGATGGGGTCTCTCATTGAATCCAGAGTTCACTAACATGGCTAAACTGACTGGTCAGCAAGCCCTAGGGAACTACTTCTCTTCTTTGATCCCCTCCCCTCAGAGCTGGAATTATAGGTGTGTGCTGCTGTGCCTGTTTTTTTGTTGTTGTTGTTGCTGTTTTGTTTTGTTTTATATATATCTTGGTGCTTGGAAAAGTCAAGTCAGCAGAAGCACCTAACAGCTGGCCATGCTGTATCCACAGTCAGGAAGAAAAGAACAGTAAATGAACGCTGTTGCTTTTCTCTCTTTTTCCATGTCCTCAGCCCAAGATCCCAGCCAGGGAAGACTAACAGTGGGATGGATCCTCTGACCTCAACTAAGGAAATCAAGAGAATCCCTCATAGGCATGCCCAGAGTGATTCTGGAGTTTCTCAAGTTAAAACTTAGCATTAAACACCTCATACACATTTCCACCCAATTAAGAATTCTTCCAGTGGACAATTCCACCACCAAAAAAAAAAAAGTAACTAAACGTTCCTGTTTGGCTGCAGGAGAGCTTGTTTGCCTAGCATCACAGTGGACTCTCCCTGCACAACCCTCCCCCTTTCTCCTCTAGCCCACCAAACTCTTTGCTCTTTAGTAAACTTTTAGATTCCAGTTCAGTATTTTGACATCTTACAAAGCCCTGAATGTTTAATCATCTATCACTAGAAAAATTTAAGTAATACAACAAAGATGATGAATAATTTGGAAGAAAGGGTCCTTTCTTCCAGCCATGAAGGGATGGACCCAGCAAACATGCCCCTTTGCCACATTTTGTCCAACGTTCTCTGGTTCTTTTCTTCCCAGCATTCCAAAGTTAACAGCCTAACAGTGCAGCTAAGCCTTGACTGCAACTCAGGAAAGGCTTTCTGGTCGACCAGCTATATTTGTGGTAGACAAGGTCTTGTTTTCAACCCCTTCCCTCTCCTCCAACTACTACCCTTGCTTTTTCACCTCCTACCCCATCTTGGGAGAAGATTAATTAATGAACTGTCGCTATAAATGATGTAGACCTTGAACACTTCTGAGCCATTTATTCTGAAGGCTTCTCCTATGTAACCTTGAGCTCCCAACTGCATGATAGATAGTTGGGGATAAGATTTGGCCTGATTTTTTTTTTCATTTCATCTTCTACTGATACATTTAGAAAAATTTATAATGGGAAAGAATTGTGGCCTGTTTACCTACCTGTTCAGCTAGGTAGTCACTAGCAGACATTTTAGCCTTCGGGTTGATACAACCCCCAATATGACTTCCTTTGCATCTAGCCTGACTAACATGAGCACATTCACTTGATTTTCAAGAATCAAACACCTTAAGTCCCTCTTGTTTGTGAAGATACCGTTTCTTCAACCTAATCCAAAGTTAAAGATATAATTTTGATAATATATGATAATTGTGTGGTCCTCAAAAATGGCTCCTATGACAGTTAGTTTTGTAAATAAATTGGGTTAAGAAATGCTTAGGAGGTTAGCAAGGTTTGCATCTGGGTGTGTATGTGGTGACATTTCCTACAGTGACTGAATCATGAGGGCCCTTATATAATTAAAGAATTAATAATATGATCTTTTCAGGTTAACATTAATAGAAGGAAACAAATGGAGGTGGGACCCAGTTGAACACAGTAGGCAGTGGAGTGGAGATTCTTGGAGCCTGTATCCACCCTGGGCTCCATCATGAGATGGAAATTTTTCCTACTACATGCTGCTGCCTCCATAATATCCTATGCAAGCACATAGACCAGAAAGCAGAAGCCCAAATCATTTCTGTTGGGTATTTAGTTGCAGTGATTTAAAATAGTAGCTAACACATCCACCAGCAATGTGCATGTCTTTTATGCTCCTCCTGGACTTGGATGGTCTCAGGAGTGTTTTGACCGATGCATTATGGGAAAAGGCAGTGTACTGGGAGTTCAGGGGTTAGATCCAAAGTTTATAGGCAACTCTGCTTCTTCTCTGGGTATGTGATAGCTCTTCTATGAAAGATCCAAGCCACATGGCACCACAACAGCTAACATTGCCACCAAAGAGAAAAGCTATCTCCATCTCTGTGGCCCAATGAGTTCCAGTTGTGTAGCCCTTGATTGTGTACCAAGGAGCTGGGAAACATCCAACAGATGTTGCTCATAAGAGAGTCGAATGCCATGGTTTCAAAGCACCATTTTGAGGCATCTTCTTATACAGTGATAAATAACAGCAAATTTGAAATTTTCCCACTTAAAAACTAAAGTGATTGTGTGGACAATGGATACTCACAATCCATAGGTGGGAGAAAATGCATATGGTTACTACAGTAGGTGGTTTAGAAACATTTATTCACATTATAAATGTGAATGTCCTATAATTGATCAATTATACCTACAAGTACTTCTTCTAAGAGGTCAACCATACATGTGCCAAGGAACAGATACAAAATAAACTTATCTCAATTGATTGAAGAGATAAAGGGAGACTATCCATCAGCAAAGAAATGCTCATGTGCCTGATATAAAATATTTTTATCTGCCAAAATAACAAGGTATATCCTTGTTTCCTTCTGATGCTGTGAGAAAACACTTAGACCAAACAACTTGGGAAGTAATGGTTTATTTGGCTTACATTTGCAAGTTATAATTATTGAGGGAAGTCAAGACAGAAATCTAGAGACAGGAACTATGAAATAATTCTGCTTACTGCCTAGTTCCCTGTACCATTTTCTTACCCAGCCTGGGATCACCTGGCTGAGGAATGGAGCTTCCCACATTGGGATGAGGCTTTTACATCAATTAATAACCTTCTATTAATGTTAGCATAAAGTGAATCCTATCATATTATTTGGACTGACTGGTTTTATGTGTCAACTTGACACATCTGGAGTTACCACAAAGAAAGAAGTCTCCCTTGAGGAAATGCCTTCATGAGATCCAGCTGTAAGGCATTTTCTCAATTAGTGATCAAAGGTGGGAGGGCCCATTGTGGGTGGTGCCATCCCTGTGCTGGTAGTCCTGGGTTCTATATGAAAGCAAGCTGATCAAGCCAGGGGAAGCAATCTAGTAAGTAACATCCCTCCATGGCCTCTGCCTAAGCTCCTGCATCCTGACCTGCTTGAGTTCCAGTCCTGACCTTTTTTGGTTATGAACAGCAATGTGGAAGTGTAAGCTGAATAAATCCTTTCCTCCTCAACTTGCTTCTTGGTCATGATGTTTGTGCAGGAATAGAAACCGTGACTAGGACATAATTAACCCTTTGATTAGATCAAGCCCCTCATGATTCAGTCACTGCAGGAAATGTCACCACACACACACACACATACACACACACACACACACACACACACACAGAGAGAGAGATGTGAACCTTGCTAACCTCCTAAGCATTTCTTAACCCAATCTATTTACAAAATTAACCATCTCAACAGCCATTTTTTGAGAACTACATTATTGTCATATATTATCAAAATTATATCTTTAACTTTGGATGAAGTTGAATAACAACCTACCGATAATATGATTGGGGTAATCCCCCCACTCAAACTCCCTTCTTAGATGATTCTAAGCTGTTTCAAGTTGACAGTCAATGCTAACTAGGAGAGTATATCCATAGGAACCAACATAAAGCACATCTCCAATATACTGCTGAGTGAAAATAATAAAAAGTGATACTACAGCAGGTAGAATAAGAGCTTTAATAGTAAACATACACATAACAATGCACATGTGAATGTATTTTTGTATTATATAATTGCCGGTATAACTGAACATTGTTGAAAATCTGAAGGAGCTAACTGCATTTATACTCGTGATAGAATTGGTTATACTGTAATAAGCACCTCTAAGATTTCGACAGTTTAGCATAATGAGAGTGAGTCAATTTCCTCCTCTTAGAAAACATGATCTGGGTCAAGTGGCTTTCTCATGTTGTTCCCCTCCACAGCAGCTCGGATATTGTGCTTCCATTACAGAGTTGCACCATGTGGCCCACATGGTCATTAGCCTGCTTTCACCTGGGAGAAGAACTGGGGAGGGGGCACGTTAGCTTTTAACTAGTGCAGCTTAGACATGGCAACACATCATTATTGCTCACCGTCAACTGGCTGGACCCACAGTAGGTGGGTCCCAACCTACTGCAGTCTTGTTTTGAGACATTTACATAATTTTAATTATTTCCCATCATCACAGATAATACTACACTGTGTGTGCATGTGATAAGCTGAAAATCTCTTAATCCATTCTCTCACTCTTAAGCTCACAACAGTCGAGTATGAAAGAAAGGCAGGCTGTGAGTCTCATCATTGAACAATAGAAGAAACGGCAGCCTAGAGACTCTTGACCAGAATTTCATGGCTATAAAGCAGCTGTGATTCAAATGAACGCCATGGTGGGTAGGTTTGGTTCTCTTAGGGCAAACCTGCCAGTTACCTTCCTTCTCTGCATCATGTCTTTTGAGCTAGCCTCAGTATGAGAGGATGAAAGGAATTTAGCCAGAGAATAGATAAGGATTTTTAGGACATGAAAGAAAGCACTATTTCAAGAATCTGGGTCAGAATGATTTTGAAAAATGTTTGCACTCATGTCTGTCTCCTTGCCTAGAATGTGGTGTTCTAAATGAGATAGGCCATAATTTTCCCCTGCAATCCCACTGTCCGCCACAGGATCTAACCATGAGCAGTAGACGGACATTTATTGAATGGATATGTATATTAACGACTGGATGAAGACAAAGATATGCTTTCTAGAGCTGCACTAATAAAAATCTTATTTTTACCTTGAATAAATCTAGACCCTTTCTAGTCCAACTTACTTCCTGAAGCAGCCAATATCAGATCAGAACTGTCAAGAATGTAGAATCCACAAAGAATCTCAGACCTCACTTTAAGATGTACGAAATTAAAAGTCTTTATTTTTTTTAATAAGATCTCAAGATGAGTTGTATGCATTTTAAATTATGAGTCTGTAAGATGTGCTGTCCTGAGTTACCTCTTTTACTGTAGAGACAGAGCAGCCCTGTAGATCACTGAATGTCTCCAAGATGCCCAGACTTGTGTGGAAACCATCTTGAAGCATAGTCATACCCCTAACCTCTATGATCTGATGCCTGTTTGTCTGAGAGCTTCTTTTCAACATCAAAGAAATACACAACAAACGGAGCCTGTTTAAATTTGAAGCATTTAGCGTCTGTGTGTGGGTAGAGTTTCAGTCTGGGATCTTTAAAGACAAAATAGATACATTGTTAAACATGTGTACATTTTCAGAAAACGCAAGATCAGAAGTAGCTCACTGGGGCCACATGTAAATCTTTTTCTTGTTCTAGTGTCCCCTCCCTTCTTCCAAGGCTGCTCCAGGGTCATGGTTCACCATCATTGCATAAACCCACTCAGGAAACCACATGCTACGAAAAAACAAAACAAAACAAACAAACAAACAAAAAATCTGGAATGTATTCACATCCTGGAACATACCAAAATTAATGCACACTTTAACATTTCCACAGAGGTAATTCCTGTAACTCCTATATAAATGTAGGATGGAGTTGTATTTATATCACAGACATAGGACACTAAGGCCAAAACAAAAGTTATTAACTGGTCTAAGTCACTTTGGAGATTCAGACTCTTAGCACCTAAAGTCCAAGATGGCCTGACATGAACCCTGTTAGACCAGTTTGGATAACTAATAGCCAACATGGGCAGCAATATCCATTGTTCCAGCAGAGGATGATGGGAAGGGAACAGAGATCAGCTGGCTCCACTATGATAGCGTCTGGGCCCATTTGCAAACAGCGGCAGGAATTATCAGAGGGCTGCCCAGTTCTAAACCTCTGGTCACACTCCAGACACATGCAGAGCCCCAGGGCCCTGGAAGTTTATTCTGACCTCTTTAGAGATTGCAGATAGCTCTTCTCCAGCCATGGAGAGATGGATGTTCTGAACATCATCAATTCCATGACTACAGACACCAAAGCATCATCGCATAAGTAACATTGCCAATACAGCACACAACATTGCTGGCAACCTAGGTGCTCTACCAGTGTCCCAAGGGTCTAGCTGCAAGGCTTTCCAAATATTGGATTCATTACAGTCTGATCTCTGATACACGGAGCCAAGAGATGTTCCTGAGCAAGAACACAGAGAAACCAAGCAGCTTTATTCCTCCAAGTGGGAGTAACATGGGAGTTGACAAACAACTATGGCTCAAGTCAGAGATTTTTCAAAGTCAAGGAACCAAAGATGCAAAAGGGCCAAGTCATGGCTGGTGAGATGCCACAAAAGAATCATGCCTGGATCTAATCCATTCTTTCTTGTTTTGTGAGATTAGTTTTGATCTGTTTTAAAAACCAGTTGGTTGCTTCCTCCTTTTAAACGATCAATACTATTTTCCTTCATGGTCTCTTCCAGTCTCAGGGCTATGAAAATTCTTATATAGACACAGGCTTCAAAGTTCCTATTTCTAATTATGATGTCATTTCTAAGTAGCAAAAGTGTATGTTGGGCAGCTTACTCCACTTTTTGGTTTGTGTGTGCGCAGGCGCAGGCGTGCATGTGTGTGTGTGTGTGTCACATGTGTACGGGTGCCTGTGAAGGACAGAAGAAGGTGTTGGACCCCCTGGAGCTGGAGTTCTGGGTATCTGTGAGTCACCTTGGGTACTGGGAACTGAACTCCAGTCCTCTGGAAGAGCATCTGGAAGAGCATCATGCACCACTGAATTATCTCTCCAGCCTTTCCTTGACGTTTTTACCTGAATTATAACAGATATCACAACTTTCATTTGTCCAATCTGAGCTCCATCTAAATCTTCTACCAAAACTTGTCCTACCCTCATTCTAGATAAATACGCAATCCTTTGCAAGTTTGTCCAATTCAAAAGGTTACCAGTAACATGTAATGCTCTTTCTTCCATAAGACGTCACGTCCCGTTTACTAACATGTTCCATAACCCACAATGCCAAAATGTGTCTTAGTTAGGGTTTCCCTGCTGTGAGCAGACACCATGACCAAGACAACTCTTATAAGGACAACAGACACCATGACCAAGACAACTCTTATAAGGACAACATTTAATTGGGGCTGGCTTACAGGTTCAGAGGTGCAGTCCATTATCATCAAGGTGGGAACATAGCAGCATCTAGACAGGCATGGTACAGGTAGAGCTGAGAGTTCTACATCTTTATCTGGAGGCTGCTAGTGGAAGACTGACTTCCGGGCAGCTAGGATGAGGGTCTTTTTTTTTTTTTTTTTAATTTATTTATTATAAGTAAGTACATTGTTGCTGTCTTCAGATACCCCATAAGAGGGCATCAGATCTCATTGCAGATGGTTGTGAGCCACCATGCGGTTGCTGGGATTTGAACTCATGACCTCCAGAAGAGCAGTCAGTGTTCTTAACCACTGAGCCATCTCACCAGCCCAAGGATGAGGGTCTTAAAGCCCACATCCAGTGACACACCTACTCCAACAAGGCCACACCTCCTAATAGTGCCGCTCCCTGGGCCAAGCATATTCAAACCATCACAGTGTCCTATCAATCTATGTGGCATCCTTGCGCTGCTGCAGTACCTAAGTCATGAAATCACACACAGGGCCATACCACCCCTATGCTCCACACTAACTGAAGGCCTCCCAAAGTGCTAGGAACAAATCCAAATGCTGCGTTGAGGCATTTGGATAAGGCCTCCACTGAGCCAATCCCTATGCCTGTTTAACCTCATTCTCTAATTTTCCTCTCACTGATTCAAACAAAGAGATCCTTTCCTGGGTCCCTAGAATATGCCACCTTAATTCTGCAACAGGAATTAAGACAGGAATTGTTCCTGCCTTGTAAATATCATATAAGTACATGAATACGTCTGTGTTCCAATAAAACTTTATTTACAAAAACAGATAGTCAACTGAACTGAACCTATGGCCCATGGTTTGCCAACCTGTTATCTAGATAAGCATATAGGAAATATTCAGTAAATATTTATTTATTCAGGTCAGAGTGCATAAAAAAAATGGCAGCATAGGATCTACCCTGAACAATACATGGAAGGAAACTCAAAATAAAATGGAAAGGGCTGAAAAAAAAAATCAAGTGACAGAAGGGTGTCTCTTATGCACACCTAGCAAAAGATGGTTCTTAGCAGAGCCTTATTGTCTCTTTAAAACAAAACATTAGTGTTTCGGTCACTCTGAAAATTATCAAAGACCTGAAAACATGCTTTGTAGTAAGATCAGATGGGTCAGCTAGACCCTGTGGCATCAGAATATTCTTGAGAGACAAATTAAAGACCCTTTTCTATGCTTGGACCAGAGAGGGCCTGAATATAAAGGGTATCATGTTTCATCTCAGAAGAATCAAATGGTGTACAGTAACAGCAGCGTTTAAGGCTCATTAAGGGAAAGCTCTTGCCTCCTGACCTCCTAATAGAGTGGAGACAGGCCACTGTACCCTCTTTTAAGAGTCAAAAAGACTCTTACTTGGATCACCTGGCCAAGAGACTGCCCCTCAGAAAGCTGGGCCACCTTGTTCCATGCTAAAGAGGTAGCAATAATTATCCCTTTGGTTAGATAGTATACTTTTCTTTCCCAGAATTCTTCCTCTAGCACAGCCCTTGTCTTAGTTAGGATTTTATTGTTGTGAAGAGACACCAGGACCACAGCAACCCTCATAAAGAAAAACATTTAGTTGGTACTGGCTTATAGTTTCAGAGGTTTGGTCCATTACTGTCATGGTGGGAAACATGGTGGCACGCAATCAGACATGGTACTGGAGCAGTCACTAAGAGCTCTGCATCTGGATCCATAGGCAACAAGAAGAGACAGTGAGCACCTGAGCTTCTGAGAAGCCCTAAGCCCACTCCTAGTGACACACTTCCTCCAGCAAGACCACACCTACTCTGAGAAAGCCACCCCTCCTAATGGCACTGCTCGCTAAGGGCCTATGGAAGCCATTTTTATTCAAACCAGCACAGTCCCTATGAGCCAGATGAGGCTCTGGGTCTGCCTGCTTTCTGAGTATGGCATTTACCTTTTTCTGTTGAATGCTAGCCAGAGTCTAAGTGTACTTTCTCTGGTAGTTCTGGCTTCCATAACTTGCTCTCTGAAGCGCCCCTACCTCCCCACCATTTAACTGCTAATCTGACCATCACTTCCATGCCAGTTTAGTTCAAATGGCATGACTTCCACATCCCCTCTTCTCCATTTCTCTCCTGTCAGCTGCTGAGATTCACAGCTAGAGTTTCTAATGAAATCATTCTTGGACTTCCTTTTGAATCTATTCTTATTTTTTTTTTTTAATTGATGAGACTAAGAACTCCCAAAAAGGGACTCCTATCTCCCCCTTAACAGGTGCAACTCTGATGAGACTCCCAAAAATTTCTGGTAACACCCAGTTTCCAGAAGACTTTGGGGACTTGCCCAGTGTCAGTGGTCTCTTCTCATTCTGCTCCCCTCACTTACATTGTGAGTAGCCCCCACCAATTTATCCTTTGTAAACAATTAAAAAAAAACTGTGTTTAGAACATGATAATGTACTATGAACCTTTACCTGAAGAAGATGGGATTACATAACTACTGAAAGAAACTTGTAGATACAACAGGAGATTTGGGTTTGAGTGAAAGAACTTCTGATTTAAATGTAACAAACCCTGAAGTTCTCAAGAGGGATCGAGGTAAGGGATCTCCAAGGGTAACTATCTATCCTTGCCCAACTAAGACTTCTGGCCCCATCAGCTCTCTGAGAGAAGAAATCAGGATATTTCTCCAGGAACACAACTACATACTTGCTACCTATTGAGACTCTGAACTCCAGGCACCTCAAGAGTTAAGAAGGTATTAATGGCCACCTCGCTACCATTTTTGGAAAAATAATTTTTTTTTTTTTTTTTTTTTTTTTTTTTTAGGAAAAGCCCTGCAATCGGGTCCTTTATTTCTTTTGCACACTAGGCCATGAACTCGTATGGAATGGGCTCCAGCAGCTCGGGCTCTTTCCCGTTTGTCCTCACAAAGTGTGCTTCTCTGGGTGGTGCAGGCTGGCGCTTCAGCTGAACCCAGGTGCTCTTCTCCTTGGCCTCCTTCTTCTTCTGGTCGTTCTCCTTCACCCGCTTCAGGAAGCTGTCTCTGTTCTTCGAGTGCTTGATGTGCTCAATCCGCACGTTGATCCTCTTGGCCAGAATCTTGCCCTTAACCTGCTTGTTTACAATGATGCCCACGGCATGCTGGGTGACATTGTAGACTCTTCCGGTTTTGCCGTGGTAACACTTGTGGGGCATTCCTTTCTGAACAGTACCCATTCCCTTGATGTCTACAATGTCCCCCTTCTTGTAGATTCGCATGTATGTGGCCAAAGGAACAACTCCATGTTTCCTAAAAGGCCTAGAGAACATATACTGGGTGCCTCTCCTCTTTCCCTTTGTGTTCGTCATTTTGGCGAGTTAACTGGAAGATGGCTCAAAATAATTTTTTTTAAAGGAGCAGGTGACTTTTGAGTTAAAACCAAATGATTCCAATAGAATTTCTTGGGAGACCATTGTATACAGTAGCTGGGAAAGATAACACATCATTCTCTAAACGAGAGTTTGTTTCCTCTTTGAACTATGAAAGATTTGGTAGTTACAGAGAGAGAGAAAGAGAGAGAGAGACAGAGACAGAGACAGAGACAGAGACAGAGACAGAGACAGAGACAGAGACAGAGAGACAGAGACAGAAAGGCAACTTTCCCTCCTGCTTTTCAAATTATGATTTGGGGGCCATTGCAAGGGGTACGAATGTTTCTGTTACAAAGCTCTATTCTTCTGGAAGTCCAAATCAAATCCCATTTTAGTAATTATGTAAAATCACAAGTTGTTTTTTTGACAAAGTTGATGGTGAGCACCCTCTACTGGACATTACCCAAACTCTGCTTTAGGGATGTTTCCATGAAGTTTGGGGGGGGGGGGGGGAGACAAACAAACAGGATCCATTACACAATAGTTCTTTGGCATATTTAAACAATATCCTGGATGTCTGACAACTCTTGTACCCATCCAGGAGTTCTGTCTTAGCTCTTCATATAGAATTAAATGGAGAACGAAGGCCCCCTAAGACAACTTTACTAAAGGGCTATAATTCAGGGGTAGACGTCTTGCAGGCTGAGGAGTTTCTATGCATCCTCTCCTGCTCTTCTTGATGTTTTCAACTGACTGGAAAGGAAGGTTCAGTCCCAAAGGGATTATCTCAAAAGGTTGTAATCTCAGAATCTTCATTTCTTGTTCTGTAAAATAGACTGATATTTTCTCCTAAAAATATTGTCCCTGCATTCATTTCTCTTCTAGGGACAAAACATGTGCATCTTTTAAACTCTTAATATATTACATTATGGTTGTAGCCTCTGACTGAAAATGCCATACTTTTATGAAGTAAACAAAATGTCTGTCTTTCCTTCCCTCAGAGTTAAGCATATCCTGCCTGTGAAGTGTGAAGGATTTCACACAGTTGCTGCTGTTTTCCTCATGAATCCTTTATGATGCTAGTAGTCTCTGGGGTGTTCTTTAAAGTCAAAAGAAAATCTGACTCACTCTGAAAAGTTTTCAAATGAAACAATAGCGACAAAAGTATCCTATGGAGGGAGGAGGGAGAAGGGAGGAGGGAGGAGGGAGGAGGGAAGAGGGAGGAGGGAATTTTTGCTAAGAGCAGGACAGTAATATAGTGCTAAGGGCCTGTTTGAATTCCACCCTGCCCATTTCCTAAAGGGACAACTTTGAACAGATCTAAATCTTAGAATCTTCATTTCTATTTCTGAAAAAAAAAAAAAAAGATAATATCACCTCATCAAATGATATTTAAGTTGAAGGATGGGGTTACACACTTATCTCACAATATTTAACCCAGAATTGTTTCCATCTAAAGGAAATGCAGAGACAAAAAATGGAGCAGAGATTGAAGGAAAGGCCATCCAGAGACCTCCTCACTTTGGGATTCATGCCATCCAGAAAGACTAACCTCCGACACTATTGCTAATGCCAAGAAGTGCTTGCTGACAGGAGCCTGGTATAGCTAGCTGTCCTCTGAGAGGCTCTGCCAGCACCTGATCAATACAGATGTATATATTCACAGCAATCATCAGACTGAGCCTGGGGGGGGGACCCCAATGGAAGAGTTAGGGGTAGGACTGAAGGAGCTGAAGAGGATTGGAATCCCACGGGAAAAACAACAATATCAACTAACTGGACCACCCAGAGCTCCCAGTAACCAAACCACCAGCCAAAGAGGACCCATGGGGGAACCCATGGCTCCAGCTACATATGTAGCAGAGGATGGCTTTATTTGGCATTAGTGGAAGAGGAGAAACTTGGTCCTGTAGAAACTTGATACCCCAGTGTAAGAGGGATGTTAGAGTGGTGAGGCAGGTATGGGGGTTTGGTGGGGGAGCACCCTCATAGAGGCAAAGGGGAGGGGGGATGGAATGGGGGTTTGTGGAGGGGAAACCAGGAAGGGGAACAACATTTGAAATGTAAATAAATAAAATAACCAATAAAAAATGGTATTTAAAATAATGTCTGTTTTGAGTTGTCTGGTGTATATTAACCATAAAATCGCTTTTTGGTTTCATTTTCCTCTTAAAAAGGCTTGTGTAAACAGGAGGTGTAAGAGGTCCTCCCAGGACATCTCAGCAGAATCCTGAGGTTGCCTTTGCTGTTTCACTGCAGAAAAGATCTGCAGTGGAGCTAAAGAGTCAGCTCTTAAAGTATACACGAACTCACTCCAGATCAGTGTCTTCACCCAAGAAGCCAACCACTTTGATTAGGAGTCAGAAACAAACAGGAAGGTTTGAGATCATGGTTTTGCACGTTCCTAAGGTACACAAGCACATTCGTCAAAGGGGTTGCCCAAAATATACTGAGAAAAATTTACCTAAGCAAAGACAGCAAAAGCAAACAAATGTTGTCTTAACAAATTGAATCCCCTGACCTGCCCAAAGTTGAGGATGAAGACTTGTTTCTGCCATTGCATCCCTTCCTTCCATTCATAGGTCACAGCTTCAAAGAACATTGGTTTAAAGCAGTAAACCCCAAAATGTTTTCCTAGCATATAGGGAACGTTTGCCAATAGTCTTAGCTTTTGCTATCACCTCACTGAAATTTCAGTATCAGCAAGAAATTCTATTATTTATTCATTTGCTGACTTATAAAATACTCACTGACTGTCTAACTTGAGCCGGGCAATGTTCTAGGCATAGAAAATAAAACAGGGAATGAGACAGACAGTTAAAGCTCCCTTATACTCATGGCATAGTTTAATGAGAAGATAATAAATGCACCATGAAAACTTATAACAGGACACAGGTCCCTAAGGTCTGCACTCTTGGATCCTCTGTGATAAATCTGAATTAAAAAGCAGAGCCATGAAAACATCTGGGAGAAACCATTACACAAAAAGAGAGGTCAAAAGTTGTCTAAGGTAGGAACTAGCTAGGCTTACTTAGAAAGCCGAGCAAGGGTTCTATGATGTGGATAGTGAGCCTGTGGGTAAGTAGGTCTGGGCAGAGCTGAGAGTCTTCAGTTCTAACCAACTCCCATGAGATGCTGATGATGCTGGTCCATGGAGCCCACTGTGAATGGCAAGGACGCAGAGCCTTCTGTGCCATGCAGAAGTGAATTTCCCCTAGGTACATTAGAAAACCATGCTTATCTGATGGTCTTTTGACCTATGGAGCCCTTCACAGCTACTTAAAGGTCACAAAGCTCTTTGGCATTTCCGTATACCTCACAAAACTAAGTGCTCAGTAGATACACTGTGAATATCTGGATTAAAGGATAAGAATGATTATCTAGGCCCTGCTTTGTGGGATCCTGAAGTTTAAACAAACAAGTAATAATAATGCAACAAGAAATGGAGAGTAGGTAGGAAAGACCACACACAGACTGTGAATCATGCATTTGTGGCTTCCAATCTTACACTAATTCCTAAAAGACTTTCAGTAAGTGGTCAGGTTCTCTGGGAACTCTATTCCATTAAAAAATAGTATTAGTAACTACTTCATTGGGAGAGATATGAAAATCACATACACTAATAAAGAATAAGTTGTGTTTTCATAAATACTCAATAAATCTTCATTTTCTTTTCCTCTCCTACTTCAGATTCACTTCCAATTCAACAACATGGCATTTAAACAAATATCAGCCAATTATATAAATAATGAAATAAAATGTATATGCACAAACTGGAACACTACTCAGCAATATAAAGGAGAAAACTGTTGACAAAATCAAAAGCAAGTAAAATCTGTAGCAGTTACTTTTCTCGTGGCTGGTATAAAACATCTGACAAAAGCCACTTAAAGGAGGAGGGTTCTGCTTTGGCTCACAGTTTTAGGGTGCACAATCCATCATGGCATGGAAGGCAAAGCAGTGGGAACTTGAAGCAACTGGTTCTATTGGACCACCAGTTGGGAAACAGAGATAAATGTTGATACTCCACTCATTTGTTCATTTTTATCCAGTGGGATACTCCCGCACAGTGGAAAACTGCTGATCATATTTAGGGTTAGGTCTTTATACCTCAACTAACTTAATCTACAAAGGCCCTCACAGACATTTCCAGAAGTGGATCTCTAGGTGATTCTAGATCCAATTAAATTGACATTAAATACTAGCCATCACAAACCCACCCCTTCTCAGGTTGATCGCATAAACAAGCCAATTTTAATCCAAAGCCTTTCACCTCTGTTTCCATAGGTTCATGCCATTTCACAGTGCAAAATGCATCCAGACCAGCTTTACAAGTCAACATCAACAGTTCCAACGGCATTCAAAAGTATCAGCATGGCTGGGGAGATGGCTCCATGGATAAAGTGCTCAGTACACAGACCAGACAACTAAGTTTGAATCTCCAGAATTCACAGAAGAGCCAAATGCATCACCATGGTATCTTTAGTCCTATGATTCCGATGGGAAAATACAGGTGAAGACAGGAGACTCTCCAGGGCCCACTAGCCTGACTCCATAGCAGTGAACAAGAAAGACACCGCCTCAAACAAGGTGAGGATCAACACCTAAGGTTGTTCTCTGACCTACAGTCACACAGTAGCAAACAGGTGTCTGCTCTCACACATATAAACATATACAGCATACACAAAAGAGAAAAGAAGTGACTTCTATATTAAAAAGTCTAAGTGCAGAGTGTCTTCTGAGGCTCATGAAATCTCTTAGTAATGAGCTCTTATAACATCAAAATGAAAATGATATGCTTCCAGCATACAAAATTACAGAGTAAACATTAGCATTCTAAAAGATTGTGCATGCATACATACATTGGGTAATGTTTTTCTTCTTTGTGACTCTGAAGATAAACCCAGGCCCAGCACATATCAAATTGTTCAGGTTGGATATGGAAATTGTAGTGCACAGTAATTTTATCCGGGTAAAAGGCTGTTGGAAATAGAAATATGCACAATATTCAATTAATATGAATATTACTTGAATTCAGGTAATCTGGAAGACCCAGGACCCTGAGCTATGTGTGACTTTGGGCAAGTGACTTCTCCTCTCTAAAAATCTATCTCCTCATACATAATGTGGTTAGAGTAACAACTGTCTGCTTTTTAAGGGTTCTTGGGTACCACTGGCAGGAAGAGCATATTAATTCCAAACCAAATTTCCCCTCCAAGCAAAGTATAGGGTTTTCACACCTGTGCATATTCAGGTAGGAAAGTAGCCTCTTAGAGCAGGTGATTGTGGAGATTAAGCAACAACATTCACATATATCATTGGGCAGTACCCAGTTCATGGGAAGTATGCAATAAATATCTGCTATCATACTAAAAAAAGAACTGTGAGAGTTGGATAACCCAACAATTTCCAAAACAGAAGTGCAAAGCCTGCACTCACGTAAAGTAGCTGAATGTTATCCTGACATTTGCCTGTTGGTGCTCCAAAGACTATCTTCAGAGGCTCAAGACTATCTGCCCAGGCTCAAGCTCTCATTTCATGTATAACTAGACAGTTCTTAGTTAAGCCTTTGCCTATCTCTGGGCTGCACACAGTCTGACAGAGGCTGAACAAGCATGGGAAGGAAAAAAAAAAAGACCAACATGGTCACTGGAAGCTGAAAGAAGCAATGATGCCTGAAGTCAGACCCACTGGACAAAAGACTTGGGGAAAAAATTGCCCTGCCTTGGAATAACGTGGAATGATGAATGGGAAAAAAAGATGATTGCCATGTCATAAACTAAAGGGGATACTCTAGATAGTTCAGCTATCTTCTCTACACTTTAACAGAAGTCTCGGATTTTCTGGGGCCTAGTAAAATAATCCACTGGATAAAGAAATCATTTCAAAACCATTGTGTATGTGCTGGTGAATCTTGATTGTCAACCTAATGGGTTCGAAATCACCCGGAAGATAAAACAATGAGCATGTCTGTGAGTGAGTTTTCAGAAAGGCTCAAGTGAAGAGGGTAGACCCAACGGAAATGTGGGCAGCACCTTTCCACAGGCCAAGGTCCTAGACTGGGTGAAAATGAGAAATGCTCGGAGTATGACCATCTTATTTCCCTCTGCTTCTTGACTGGGGGTGCAATATGGCCTCAAGCTTCTGCCCACATGAAGTCCTGCCATGATGGGCTGTGGTGGTTTGAATGAGAATGGCCCCCATAGGTGCATAAATTTGAGTGCTTAGTCACTGGGGAGTGGAACAGTTTGGGGGGGATTAGGAGGTGTGGTCTGTCAATGGAAGTGGGCTTTAAGGTTTCAAAAGCCCAGACCTCTCTCTATCTCTGTCTCTGTCTCTGTCTCTGTCTCTGTCTCTATCTCTATCTCTATCTCTATCTCTGTCTCTATCTCTATCTCTGTCTCTTCCTGCTTTCTCTGTATCATGATGTAAAGCTCTCAGGTACTGTTTCAGTCAGTACCATGTCTATCGGCTTCCAACCAAGATGCTTATGGATTAACCCTCTAAAACCATAATCAAGCCCCCAATTAAACGCTTCCTTTTCTAAGTTGCCTTTGTCACAGTGTCTCTCACAGCAATAAAACAGTGACTAAGACATTAACTGTACCCTTGAGCCGACCAGAGGCTGCAAGTTCTTCTGTTAAATAGCAATGATAGAGTAGACAGTCCTACTTGACCACTGTGGTATTTTCCAATCCCGATTTGGTTAGCTTCAGTCTCAGAGGGATGACTTCCTTGCTAGGCAAGATGGCAGTAGCTCAGCAGCTGAGACCGCTGGGGCGAGAGATCCAAATTCATCGGGAAGTGGATTGAAATCCCTCCACATTAACCTTGGCCCTCACAGTTCCTCATCCCCTTCCTTCCAATCCCATTATTCCAGGAACCAGAGTGCCAGAAATATTATCTCATCCCCGCTTAATCTTTAATATTTTTAAAAGCAGCTGACATCACAGGGAGAACCTGAGAACAAGACTTAATGGAATCAAGCGTGTGAACTCCTTTTCCTTCACATAGTAATGCTATAATGTTTTATTTCTGTTTAAAAAAACTTTGATACCAAAATAAATCTGTAAAAAGTGTTTGTGATGGCCGTTCTTGATTGTCGGCTTGAGCCTATCTGGAATTCATTGAAACCTAAGTGACTGGGAGAGCTGTGAGGGATTTTCTTTCTTGATAAGATCATTTGAAGTGGGAAGATCCACTGTTATTCTGGGCCATGCCTTGTGTTGGCAGTTGATATAAAGAAGTTGAAAATGTTTATGGAAGGTGTTTAAAGATTTACACATGTTTTGTCTCCACTGCCCACCCCACTGCTCCCTCAGCCAGGCAGAATTTTCACCAGAGGTTATTTACATACTTTCTTGTTGCTGATGTGTTTTTAACAACCAAATTTGATAAAAACAACTAAAACTACAGAAGCTGGAGGGCTACAGTGGCTGTGAGGGGTGTGAGCTAACCAGTGAGCTGTGTATCTCACCGAAATGTGTCTATCTTGAAGAAAAGGTTCTTCTGGTAAAGCTTAGAAATAAGCAGAAAGTATTTCTTTAAAAGACAGATTCTGAGATAGACATGGTGTCACAGCCTATCACCTCAGTGCCAGTGAAGGCAGAAGAATCAGAAGTTCAAGGATATCCTTGGCTACATAGCAAGCTCAAGACCACCCTGGATAACTTGAGAACCTATTGTGGGACAAAAAGAAGAAGGAGGAGAAGTGGGGAAGAGGAGGAGGAGGAGGAAGAAGAAGAGACAAAAAGCTGCATCTGACTGGTTTTTCCTTTTTTTTTTTTTCCTCCAGAAGAGACCAGGAATTTTCAGCTATGCCAACAAAAGAAAGAGTATCTTTTCCTCAGACCCACATAAGAGGAGAATCTCTTTTCAGCCTGGTTGACCCTCTACCTGAGTGGGCTTATACTGTTGGTTTCTTTATCCTGATATATGTGTGTGTGTGTGTGTGTGTGTGTGTGTGTGTGTGTGTATACATGTATATCATATATATGTATGTATGTATATATGTATGTTTATATATACATACATATATCATTCATATATATATCATTCATATAATATATATACATACATATATCATTCATATATATATCATTCATATTATATATATAATTTGAAAGGTTAAATAAACAGAGCAAAGACTTCAGAACCGACAGGGACCCACAGTGTGGTTTAGGAAGCTCACAGTAGCTGCAGATCACCTTGTTATTAAGAGGTTAAATCCTGTGTGCCAGAGGTAGACATTTAATCGACCAAATTATATGTGTGGTTTTCTGATCCACAGGTCTACAGAGCAGGCAAAGGAACAGGTGCTGCTTATGGAAAACAGGGGCTTCTTTAGTATCATCTCTGCTCTTTCCCAGCCAAGGGCACCCATAATTACTGCTCCTAGGCTGAACCTTCAACCCCACTGTGCCACACATACACACACCCACCGCTGCAAATTGTATTGGCAATTAATTTGTCAGGAAAATGCTAGGGCATGTGAACACTGGTAATTTTATACCATAGATATTCAAATTAAGCCTCCAGCCTGAGTATTTTTGGTGTCAACTTGTAGAATTGTTGCAGAAGAACAGAAACACAACCTTCTCTTGCTAGCTCCTGAGGAGGACCAGAAAGAATGCCACGACGTGTATGTAACAGCCCTGGCTCCATCTGTAGCTTGTCTCGGGAACATGAAGAACAGAAACACTAATTATGGGTGACACCCTCTGTGTTCCTCCTCTAGTGAAAGGGGGTGCAAGGGTTGCTTTTTCTGTACTATTCCTTGAGTGCTCAGAATCTTTTTAATGAAAACCAACTGCATCAGTTACTGATGATCTATGGACCACTCCATTAAAGCAAGGTATTTTCCCAGAATCATGGTCCAGGTATACAAGGATAATAGAAAGACCCTGGGCATGAAAGATTCACCAGGACCTGAGTGCCAGACAGCATCAGCAAGCAGTCCCCAAAACCATCTCAGTATGCCTCAGGGACATAGAAGCTTCATTAAAGAGAAATGCATCACCCTGGTTTCACTGTATCACTGTGATAAAACACCCTGGGAAAAAGCAACTTAAAGGAGAAAAGTCTTATTTTTAGATCACGATTCCAAGTTACAGTCTATCATTGCAGACAGGGCTGAGCGGGAACTTTCACCAGCTAGTCACAATCACAGTCAAGAGCAGAGAGAAAAATGAACGCACGCACAGATTTGCCTATGCTAGTTGGCAGGCAAGCCTCAGGCATCCTCCTGTCTCTGCCTCCCCAGCACAGAGCTGCCAGGTGCACACTGACATACCTGGCTTTGATCCATGGGTTCCAGGGATAAAATTTAGGTCCTCACACCTGAGAAACAGCTTACTGCGCCCACATTCATTGTTCGGTCTTTAAGATGTGATACAAACCAAGTGCACAGAATTAATTACATAAGCATGTTGGCATCATTACTGAAGGAATGGAAGTTACAGATACCAAAGTTTAAGCTCCACAGAAAATACAACTATTTTTCAAAGCAATGAATAGAAATATGAGCAGCTTAGCTTAGAAAAGACCATTAAACCCTGGCTCGAAAAAGAAAAGAAAACAAAAGAAAAGAAGAGAATATTAATATTTTTTGAGACAGGGTCTCACTATTTAACTCTAGCTGATCTGGAACTGGCTATGTAGACCAAGCTGTCCTCGAACTTGCAGCAATCCTCCTGCCTCTGCCAACTGGTTACTGGAATTACAGGAATGAGCCACAACACTCCGCTTGAGTAACCTAATTTAAAAAATAAATCATATTCCTAGTCACTAACTTGGTTCTATTAAGCCGAACTCCCAGCTTATAGGACTCAAGAAATTGCATTTATTTGGTAAGTTCTAGAGGAGATTATAAAACTCTTATAGACTGAGAACAACCATTGAAACAAATATTATGAAATAAATGTTAATTACACAGTACTATATCGAACTAAGATTCAAGAAGTATGCAGGATACAAAGCCTTTAACAGGTGGGTCTTGTCCTCAGAGAACACAGACTAGCACATTATTCCCAATGGAGAGTTTGCCCATACTGAGATGCAAAACATGAGTAGCTTTGAGAACTGTTTTCTTCTTATTTCCCCTTTCTATTTAGCACAAACATCCTCATTCCTGTTTCATTTGGCTCTGTTTTTCACATTCAGACATTACTTCTTTGACATATACTGGGAGTCAAGGATGGGACGCTATCTCTGTGCCCCTATCATGGTACCTGAGACCAGCTTGCTCGGTTCTGGGATCTGTGAAGGAAGCAAATCCCTCACACGAGAGAAACAGAACTCTTAGGCTCTAGGTAGGCTCTTAAGGTCAACGTCAATGGGCTTGGCGTGACTTCTTGAGCACTGTGTTGAGAGAGATTTCCCAGCCACATCCAGCTGGAAAGGATGAGAAGGGATTGATCCTGGAAGCAGGGAGAGAAAGTAGCAGGAATTTGCTCTCCTTGCTCAGGGAAATTCTGAGCACCCAACATCAGAGAATTCTGGAAACATCTCCTCTTCTATATCCCATATTTAGTGTAAGAGAAGCTGGATGCAGAAAAGATGCATAAGTACTTGCTAATGCAGACCAAGAGCAGGAACCGGTTTTATCCCCTCCCTATGGTGGTCTTTCACACCAGAGAGACATCTCACAATGAGACAATTCCCTCTAACTCCAGCCATATCCGTTACACAGCTCCTGGAAGAAACATCAAGAAAAATCTTCTCAGTGCCAAGTCAGAGGACAGATGTCCCTCCCAGTAGGTTGAGGCACCCACCCTCCCCACCACATACAAACCATAAAGAAATAAACTGGAACAGTCCAATTCTTAAATAACCAACTAGTTAATGACCATCTCCATTCGTCTAGACAGACACCTTTCCAGGAAATATGTGGGCAAGGAGGGTTTTTCTGAGACAACATCTGTTCTGTGAAACAAAACATATACAGACAGCAAATACCAAATGCATGCTGTGTTTTCTTGCCTGGAAGACCTTGGGCTGAGGGATGGAGACCACCACTTGAGAGAGCGGTTACAGATTCTCCTCCTACAGAGCCAACAGTGAAAGGGGTGGCCTCCTCCTAGTGGACTCTCACCCTGAGATGTCCTCAACTTCATAGATGTCACACTTAGATGCAGTGTCAGCAGTGTAGCCAAGAAGGCCTGGAAGGAAAACCACCGTTTAGGCATTTTTGTTATCTCACAACCATTAAGTCAGTCCCTTTTATGTGACTCTTCTTTCTTTTTATTAGTCCTAAATAGCTTCCTTAAAAGAAAAGGAGTGAGGAGATAGAGAGAAAGGGAGGGCAACGGAGGCAAGGAGAGACAGAGAGAAGTCTCATATAGAACATCTTTTCTTTTTCTAGGGTCATGTGCCACTGGTTCCGTATACACTGGTGTCCCATGTAAGAAGCCCAATCCAGAGCTACAGAGACAGCTTGGAAGTTAAGAGCTTGTGTTGCTTCTTGCAGAAGATCTGTGTTCCAGTCTCAGCACCTACATCAGCATTTCTCAACCTGTGGGTCGCGACCCCTATGGTGGTCACCTAAGACCATCAGAAAACACAGATCTTCTCATTACTATTGATAACAATAGCAAAATTATAGTTATGAAGTAGGAATGAAAATGTCATGGTTGGGAGGTCACCACAACATGAGGAACTGTATAAAAGGGTCGCAGCACTAAGAACGGTGAGAACCACCGACCCACACGGTAGTTGACAACCTTCTGACTACAGCTCTAAGGAGCCTGTTGCCTTCTTCGGACCTCAGAGAGCACCATGCACGCACGCGGCACACATTTATACGTGCAAGCAAAACATTCACACACGTAAAATGCATGAATCTTTAAAATTAAAATAAAAGGAGCCTTAATCTGACTCACTCTAGAATGAGGACATAATTTACAGGTGAATCACAGACAGGAAGAACTGAGTGAGACCCGAGGCTAAGGACACAGACAGGCTGGGGGAGGTGCCTGCATCTTGGGTGCTTGGCAACAGAAAATGAGATTCGATAAAGAGACGCATCTTCCTTCTTCAAGCATGAGGCTTTTCCTGTCTGTCATCTCTAAGGCTGGCCAGATCCGATTAACAGTAAGGATAAAGGGTGACATGAGGGAAGCCGGGAACCGAGGTTAGACCCTTCTGCTAGATTAGGGGGCAGACTCCACCCGGTGCTAGTTTATTTGGAGATTTTGTGGAAACTAGAAAAAAAAAAAAAAAAGTGCCTGCTCAAAATATTTTGCCGCCATCTACTGGGACATTGTCAAAATAACTCAAGTACTTAGGGTGGCTGCTAGTGAATGCTGCCCCCTAGAGGTGTGCCCTGTCGCTGCATGTCCCAGACTATTCTAACAGGAGGTCACCCTAGGAGGAAATAGATTCTAGCAGGTGAAGAAGGAAATCTTCAAGCAAAGGTGCAGGCCAGAGCTTATGCTACACCGTCCATGTACAGTATGCAAATGAAATGAAGCATAAGAATACAAAGAAGTCAAATGGGGATCCAGCTCCAGAAGCTAGTGGGACATGGTCTGGGACAGGATGGTCACACAACCAGCAGTAAATGGAGCCTAAAGGTTCCTGGCACAGGACTCAGGCCCCAGTACAAACCAGACTGAGGAAACAGGGTGGACTCATTCACTGAGCCAGATGCCAATCTTCGGAAAAGTGACTCTGAGTCTCAGCGAGTGAGGAAGGTAGGACTCCAGGCAGAACCACGCAGCCTCAACTGTCAGTATAGCAAAGCTACAAAGCCTGGTGTTGCGGCAGGTTCAACAGTCATCCATTAGACAGGTACCAGGTTTCTACTCTGAGTTAGGTATAAGTTGCCCTAATTGACTAGGAAATTGAATCAAATCATGATTGTAGGGCTACCTTCATGATTTAAATTGAGGATTCATAGACTAATAAAAACCTCCAACACACCCTTTAGCTGCTATGAAAACTCATTTAAAAAGATCAAGAAATATTGGTGAGTAAGTACTCTCTCTCTCTCTCTCTCTCTCTCTCTCTCTCTCTCTATATATATATATATATATATATATATATATATATATATATGTATGTATATGTATATATTCCTGTGTAAGCAGTAGAGAAGGCATCAGTGAACCAGACACAGCCCCTGCCTGCAAAAGTCTACTTACAAGCAAATAATCAGTCACGACCATGGCAGCCCAGTGGACTATATTTGTTTGAAAGGATAGGTATTTTTTAGACAAGATCTCATGTAGTTCAGGCCTCAAACTCAACAATGTATGTAGCTGAGAAAGACCTTGAATTCCTGATCCTCCTACCTCCCCCCACCAAGTACTAGGTTTAAAAGTGCATGCAACACACTTGATCCATAACACCACAAACTATCAAAGACCTCAGTCTTGGGGAAGGTAGAAATGGGTTCCAGGAGAAGCAATAACAGAGGTATATCCTGGAAAGACTGAAGTTCCCCATCTCAGAAAACATAGGGCAGGAAAATACACCAAGCTATCCACACAGGGCTACTGAGTCCTTAAAATGTGACCATAACGTTGGAGGCACCAAATTAAGAAACTTAAGGTGCTGTGCCTTGAACCTGGGGCTTCATTTGGTGCTAGGCAAGCACTCCACCCCTCAGATACATCCCCAACTCTAATTTTACCTTTCATTTTAAAACACAGGCTTACTAAGTTGTCTTCATTGGCCTTGCACTCACTTTAAATCCCCAAGTAGGACTAGAACATGTGATCCTCCTGTCTCAGCCTCCCAAGTGCTAAGGTCACAGACCTTCATCCCCTGGCCTATCTGAAAAATTATAAATAATTATGTTTGGTTTTAACTTATTTAAATTGTAAAGCTGAAGCAACATAATTTTTCCTTTAAATATGACTTTTTTTTGAAGAGTTATACTTCACTTTAGCCAGTTTACACCCCACAATCGCCTCTTATAAAACTTTATATCACGTGTGTGCCTTTCAATCTATTTCTATATCCTAGACCAAAGAAATAGTCACGGGGCTAGAGAAGTGGAGAGGCATACCCATTAGAGTGCTGGGGGAGACGTCTGCTCACCTGCTACTTACTGGCTCCTTCCTGAAAACATGAAAGCAGAGTGCACTTGGGAGAGTCTAAGTGGCAGAGAAAACAACTCAGGTTTAATACAAATGAAAGCAAAATGACTTCATTAGGAAGTGAGTGGCATGTGCTTAGGCAAAAAAAGCAGCAAGACCTCTTAGAGGAATCGCATGTAATCAGGTTCAATGTGGAGTTCAGCTGTTCGTCTGCATAACAGCCATCAGCGTACATTAGGCAGTAAGTAAGTAACAAGGACACGGGTTTAAACCTAAGAGCCATTCACTGTTTGCTTAGCAAGCCCATGGAGAAGAGGCCCTAACATATCTTCAAGGATCAAGCAATGACTACTCTTTCTGCCAGCAACCTAAAAATTGTGTTCATTTCCTGAGGCTGGACACCCTAAAGATTTCAAAGAGGCAACGGGAGCTGGAAGGGCCAGTTGGAATGTTCCTTTAGACCACTGCCAAAATCTTTCTTGACCCTTTGCTCTCAAGGAGGCAATGGGAAACGAGAAAGCCATTGCATACTTACACTCCTCATAGGTTGTGCTGTTGCCACCAGGAGAACCAACAGCAAGGGCTAAGGGAAGTCAGAATGTCAACTGCACATACCAACCCTGTGAGATTGTATGATCCTTAAATAAATATCCCACTGCCTGATTCTTAGAGAGTAATTGGCTAAAAGGCATCCGCCTTAAATGGGCACACAGGAGAATCTCATGATTGTATGTGAGAGCACAAAGATGTGAAAGCACCAATCAGGACAGCCCATAGTAACCCAAAGACAACTTTTTCCAATCCGTCATTCTCTCCTAATAACGATGATATCATCTCAGAGCACTATCTTCAGAGAGAAGAATGTGTGAGATTCACAAGGACTAGGAAACTTGTTTTATTGAGAAAATAGCATTCATGTTTCTCTAAAGGAGATGAGAAAACATCAAAGTGCCCAAAATTCTTGAGCCAAGAACAAGTTATTTTTTTCAAATTTCTTCAAGGCCACCAATTCTACTGGATACATAGGATTTTTAAGACAAATCTCTACAGACAAATAAGTTAATGAGAGCCACAAAGTGGAGCCGGGAGCAACAGGAGTGGCCACTGAAGCAAGAGGATCTTCACATGACAGTCATGTGGAAATTAGGAGGTTCCTTTGTGATGCACCTTATGGAATCTATGTGAATCCTTCATGTGAGATGACTTGCCACAGGGAGAAACTGTAAGTTCACCCTCTGCTAGGACACACCAGATAACTGAGAGGAATAATACATTTGAAAATCAAGTTACACCTGGGAATTAGGAGCACATGTGGTCCTTTCTTTTCTTTCTTTTTTTTTTTTTTTCTTTTTTTTTTTTTTTTGTTTTTTTGGTTTTTTGAGACGGGGTTTCTCTGTGTAGCCCTGGCTGTCCTGGAACTCACTCTGTAGACCAGGCTGGCCTTGAACTCAGAAATCCGCCTGCCTCTGCCTCCCAAGTGCTGGGATTAAAGGTGTGCGCCACCACTGCCTGGCAGCCCTTTCTTTTCTAGAGGTGTTTATGTAGTTGCAGTTGACACTTGGTTCTGGATGTGAAGGTAAATGTTGGCAATCCAGAGGCAAAGAGCACTAAGTGCTACCAGCTTTCTGTTCAGAGCCTAATGGAAGAGACAGGAAACAGGATCACTGCCATTCATAGTACACAAGGGCTTCTATTAACGATGCAGTGTCTATAAGAATATGTCTTAGTTAGAGTTTTATTGCTGTGGAGAAACATCATGACCAAAAAGCAAGTTGGGAAGGAAAGAGTTTATTCAGCTCATATTTTCACCTCATAATCCACCACTGGAGGAAGTCAGGACAGGAACTCAAGCAGGGCTAGAACCTGGAGGCAGACACTGATGGAGGTCATAAAGGGATGCTGCTTACTGGCTTGCTTCACGTGACTTTGCACAGCCCACTTACTTATAGAACCCAGGACCATCAGCCCAGGGTTGGCACCAGCCACCATAGACTGAGCCCACCCCATTGATAACTAATTGAGAAAATGCCTTACAGCTGGCTCTCTTGAGGAGGTATTTCCTCAACTGAGACTCCTTTCTCTTTGATCATTCTGTGTCAAGTTGACACACAAAATCATCCAGTACACAGGGTCACACAGAATGTATTAGCTATGTTTCATATTGCTATGGCTAAAATGCCTCACAGAAACTACATGGAAGAGGGGGAGGAGCTTACTTAGCTTCATCCAGTGACTTCAGTCCACAGTGGCAGAGAAGGCATAGCTAAATCCCCTGGGTCCTTGACAGTGGGAGCTGCTATGAGAACTTTTCCTCATGTCTCAGGGAATTGGAAAACAAAGATATAAAGAAGAGGTCTGGCTAGGTGGTGGTGGCACACGACTTTAATCCTAGCACTTGGGAGGCAGAGGCAGGCGGATTTCTGAGTTCAAGGCCAGCCTGGTCTACAGAGTGAGTTTCAGAACAGCCCGGGCTATACAGAGAAACCCTGTCTTGAAAAACCGAAGGAGGAGGAGGAGGAAGAGGAGGAGGAAGAAGAAGAAGAGGAGGAGGAGGAGGAGGGAGAGCTCTGTCAACCTAAAAACCCCCAAACCCAAAAGATTCCATAACCTCCAAAATCAGACCCACAAGCTGGAGACTAAGTATTCAAGTCTAAAAGCTTGTGAAGGATGTTTAACATTCAAGTCACAACACAGAGAAAGTCATGATTTGCTTGAATTTTTTAAATGATTAAATTGAGGCTGGAGAGATGGTTCACTAGTTGAACACCCCCCCTGCTCTCCAGAGGACCTAGGTTCGATTCCCAGCACCCATATGACAGCTCACACAGTCTGTAACTCGAGTTCCAGCAGATCTGATGCACTCTTATGGTCGCCTCGTGTATGCTCATGGTACACAGAACATTCATGGTAGGTGAACATTCATATGCATGTAATAAAGTATATTCCTGGGCAAGAACACAAAAAGGCAGCTAGAGGAAAATAACATTTTGGGAGCTAGGAAGAGAGCTGCGAAAATGGATCAAAGAAAGCATTAAAATTTCTTCCAAAAAGAAAAAAAAAGAAGAAGTTGCTGAGAAGACAGGCAAGGAGACTTTGTATAGCACAAAGGTATCCCACCCACTTCACCTTACTGTGATTTTTTTAAATAAGACATTTCCATTTTTATGAGGCCAAATTTTCTTCTTCATCTATAAAAGGCAAGAAATAAGCCTTTCCCAGGGTTCTTAGTGAATAAAATATGACAATCATTAAAGTATCCGGGGAGATCTCTAGCAGTGTGTGGACATCTGTGGTTGTGTTGATCCTTATCCACACATTGCTGGTCAGCTGTGTATAAAAGCATCACAATGTGCATCAATTCCACAGTCTTTAAAAAAAAAAAAAAGTGATGCTACTGTTTCCTGGTGAATCACTGGAGACAAAAGACCCAGAAGACCAGCTTCAGTTGTAAACATACGTGGGGATAGCTGAAATCATGCTAATTAATGGTATAATGACTCTGCAAACAAGGAGATGCTGAAATCTGTTTCAGGGAGCACTAAGACCTTAGCAAACAGGGTATCAGTGTAACTCGGTGATTTAGAGGAACCTTTTATTTCTATCTAACTTATTGGGTACTAGGCATGCCCTGGTCCTTTTTCATGGAGCAAGAGGGTAGCCTTGTTTTTGGAGGCAATAGCCAGATATAGATAGTCGTTATAGCTTCACAACCATGACCAGCATCCAAGCTATGCCTGCCTGCCTTGATGGTTGTGATGGCTATTCTTGGTTGTCAACTCAAATATATCTGTAATTGACTAAAACCCCAAACTGTGTATACCTCTGAGGAATTTTTTCTTAATTTTAAATGGAAAGATCCACCTCTACTATGGGCTCACCTCTAACATGGGTCATGCCTTCTTCTGAAACCCTATATAAAGACGTGGAAGAAAAAAGGTTTGCTCTCTGTCTGCTTACATTAGCCTCACTTGCAAGTCCATTCCTTTACTGACATTAGAACCTACTTCTTTGTGATTCCTGAATATACTGAAGACCAGCTGAGACATCCAGCCTCGTGGACTGAACAACTATTGGATTCCTGGACTTTCCGTTCATAGGCAGCCATTGTTAAATTAGCTGCACCACGGCCTCTAAATCATTCTAATATAGCTTCGTTCTATCTATATTCATTCTATAAGTTCTAGTATGCTATAGAACCATGACTAATACAGTGTCTGTTTTTCAAATCTCTTGGATATATTTTGTAAGGAACTCCGCTGAGATTTAAGGTAGCGGCTGAAACCAGGATGAATCCATTGGCATGCTCACCTGGGCTGTGTCACCAGATCTCTCGAAGGGCTGAGAAGTAACCTTAGCTCTATGAGTACTGATTGGTCCTTATATGGAAAAAAAAACAGAGCAAGTGTGTGCTGTTCTACTTTTGTGAGGCTAAATAAGACATTATGAAGACTAATCTTCAGATGGACTCTCACCCAAAGCCCACAGTGAGCTGGTACTTTATGAAGAAGATGTTCTACCAGAGACTTCCCTGGTTCGTGGCTTTGTCTACCCAAATGTAATAATAGACTGCTTCACTCTCTTTTTTCTTTTCTGGATCATCTAAGTGAGTTTCTCCAACAAACTCCTTTTAGAAAGATCCACTCCCACAAAAACATATCCCTTCACAAATGAGTGACAGTACTTATTAACAATGTAAAGATTTCCAAGGAACTCTGATGCAGATTCACTAAGTCTCAGCACTGTGGAGACAGTATGTAGTTCGACTAAAAACCCAGCATTAGTTACTTTCCTGTTGCTGTGATTAAAATACTCATGACTAGCAACAATTTATAGAAGGGATTTATTTTGGTTTAAGATTCCAGAGGGCTAAGACACCCATGATGGGGGGTGGGGAAGGTTTCATGACAGACTAAAGGAGTAGGAAGCTGGATGGTCATGTTTCATCCCACAAGAAGTCTAGAGAGTAAACTAAAAGTGAGGGGAGGATATAAACTCACAAAGCCCGCCCACAGTGACATACTTCCTCTAGCAAGACTGCATCCTAAAAGATCCATAACCTTCCAAATTGTGCCAACCAACTGGCGACCAAGTGTTCAAATAGATGAGCCTGCAGGAGCATTATTTTTTTTTTTCATTCAAACCACCAGAGCTCCCAACCTCATTTTACTGATGTACTAAATGTGAAGGAGAAGATGAATTTTGCATGGGAAGATCAAGCTGTAAAACTGAAATTCTTCATCCATTCATGGCCTGTGAAGCTCTGGGCACAGCAATTTCTCCTCTGCTATTATTTATCACATCTGAAAATAGTAAGACTGTCTCTTAACGTTGATGTTAGACTCAAATAAGATACACTATTTATGTATTGTTACTTTCTCCTACACTAACTGATCCTCTCTCTATACTAATTCTGAAATGGTAACATGACTGACATCAAGTTCACATGTGAGGAAAGGCACTGTGAGAAAAATGGAGGAGAAAAAAAAAAAGATGACTAGTAACCATCATGTAAACCAAACAAAAGGAGATGACCATCCTCAAACTCCCACATGGCTAACCTGAAGGAAGAAAAAAAAATGTGTGAAGGAAAGCAGGAACATCCTGCAAAGGTTACCTGATCACAAAACAATACAGCGATGTGACTCTTTTGGTATAGGAACTAGGGTCAAGGCCACGGTCAGCCATTCTTTCTTGATGACCTCAGACATGTCACCTAAACCTTCTAAGACTAGTTCTTTATTTGGTCTGAAGCTGAGGTGATAGCACAACCTTACTTGAGAACTGGGATGTGTGAAACTGAGGAAAGACCATGGATGGAGACAGTAGTGCTTTAGGAAATCTGAGGTTGTGCAAACATGAGAGATGGACCATGAGGGAAGATTCCCGAAGGAAGAAGAATGAACCAGAAGTGATTCTTTACCAACAAGGAGCAGCTACTGGATTTCTCAATTTGTGGTCAAAGTTAAGCAGTGGGATTGTTGAGGGTTACTACCCAGTCTGGAGGCAGATACTCCTGAGACTCTGGTTCCAAGTCACTATTTTCTTGTAGAATAGAAAGCATCCATTGCTGGCAGAAAACAAGGTCACTATGGATAACTAACTCTAAAAGTTATGCCTGTCCATGAGTTAATAAGGCCTCACTAGTTAGCTACGTTTTTCTTCCACTCCCTTCCATTGATCTCAACCAGCATGTGTTTACTGAGTGCCTACTATGTAACAACATGGTGCTAGGTACTGGGGAAACACGGTTCTTGTTGTGGAAAATATTTAATCTCAAATTGGAGGTTTCTACCCAGCCTTTGATCATTCAGATCCCAGATAAAAGACACACAATATTTATATTATAATAAGCCTGTATAGCACTAGAGCTGGGCAGATAACTACCTTCTATGTCTACTTCTCTGCCAATAACCCCACAATATGACTTGCCATGTTCTATCTGGACTGCTCTTAACTCCAATTGGCCAGCCCTCATGGCCATGTTTTCAAGATTCTTACCCCATAGTGTCTTCTCCTCTATCCACCTTTTTCCTCCTCCTCTTCCCCTCATGGTGTCTCCTCAGATCTCCAGCTCAAGAACCAAAAACCCCACCTATCTCCTGCCAAGCTATAGACTGTTGGCATCTTTATTTAACCAATAATTTTTAATTAAGGAGCAAGGTCACATTGTATGCATGGATTCTCTCGTTCCTGCGGGCAACCAGGCCTTGAGGGCCAGTATTTAGCATTATACTACATAGCAAAAGACCAAACCTTAACAGTTCTTGTCCATAGGAAGTTCATTCATACTTTACTGGTATGAACAGCAACTGTATCGTGCATGGTTTTATATTTCCTAGTAGCCATACAAAAAAAAAAAAAAAAAAGGAAAATACACATGATAGTTACTAAGGTTATTTAGCCAAGCACAAGGAAAATATCATCTCAACATGCTGTCCACACTTCTGAAATACTAATGAGAAATTTTGTATTTTCCATATTAAGGCTTTAAAAAATTCCAGTGAGTGTTTTACATTGACAAAGCATTTTCATTTAGACTAATTTAAAATATTCCATAGGTGCCTGTCTTTAATACTCCCCCATTAGACAGCACAGGATTAATAAAGAAAGTCATTATTTTGGAGATTAATAACTACACAGACTGACAGTGCAGAAAAGCCCTGTGCTGTGTGGCTAACAGTGGCACAGCGGTGATTGTTTAGCAACTGGAAAAGAGGAGAGTGTAAGATTCGCAGTGACTTTTCATTTCCATGGTGGTGCAATCAAATACTAGGCTACTGTGATATTTTCCTTGGTATCATTAAAGTACTCTTTGGGTGCTGAGGAAACAGACTTCACTGTGCTAGAAGGAGACCACAAAAAGTCAGCTATGGCCTTTCTAAATAGAACTCCAGTTAGTCAGGAAACCAACAAATGAAGCCTCATGAAATTAAAAAGTTTAGAATACAGTTACTCAAGTGAAGAGACAGACTATTGAAGGGGAGATAATATTTATTAACTGTGCATCTGACACAGGATTAATATCTAGAGTATATAAACAACTCAGAAATCCCAACCACTAGAAGTCAAATAGCCCAGTCTACAAGAGGATTGACAAAATAAATAGGCAATTCTCAAAAGATAAAACACAATAGCTAACAAATATTAAAAAAAAAAAAAAAAAAAAAAAAAAAAAAAAAAAAAAAAGCATGCTCACCTTCGTGAACCATCAGAGAAGTGCAAACCAAAGCTACATCGAGATCCCTCATCCCTGTTTGAATGGCAGCCATTAAGAAAGCAAGTAACAAAACATGGCGGTTAGTGAATATGCAGAAAAGGGAAATCCCAGCACACTGCCATTGACTATTCAGACTGGTCCACTCCCCAAGAAATCCATACAGAAGTTTCTTGTAAACATTAGGATAGAATGGAGCCACTGAGAGGACTACAAGTCAGCATAGCAGAGAGACAAGTGTGCATCAGCGTCCACTACAGCTCTCTTCAGAAGGATTAAGTTCTAGAACCAAATCGCCTGTCCAACAACAGAGGAGCGGGCAAAGAAAATGTGATGGATATGTAATGGTTTGATTTCAGCCACACAGAAGAACAGGGTTATATAGATTCCATAAAAATAGATATATCTACAGGCTACCATATCAGGAGAATTCATTCTGTCTCGGAAAAACAAATATCTTCTCTTTTCTCTCATTTTTGGTTCCTAGCATTTATATATTCTTATAAAATGCATATATAAATGGAAAATAGAAACAAGGCGGTCTAGGAGAACAAGAGGAACGAATTGGAGGGGGAAGGAGAGGGGCAGGAAGAATATGCTGAGTATACAATACCTACCTGTGTAAAAATGTTTTTATTTTTTTATTGGATATTTTATTTACATTTCAGATGCCATCCCCTTTCCCCATTTCCCCTCCCTAGAAAACCCCTATCCCAAGCCCCCTTCTCCTTTTTGCTTTTATACAATTTTTTAATGTTAACCAAAGGCTTTATAAGTTTGGTAATGCTGAATATCAATCAGAAGTGTAACCTAATACTCAACCTAGATATATCAACTATCTTTGACTGGCGGAAACATGTGAACATCTGCCTCCATGTCTGGCCCCCCTCTCTCTTTCTCTCTCATCACCTAGCTCCTCCTCTCCTTCTCCTCCTCCTCTCCTTATTCCTCCCACCTTAGCTCCTTCTACCTATCACCTTTCCTGTTAAAATAAAACTTTTCTCTCAAAATATAGTTAGAGCATAACTATACCAATTTATGTCAGTAAGATGCAAGATAGACCTAATACCCAGTCCATCATTTTGTTGACTAAGCAGAACCTCTGTCATCTCTCCTAAATAAAAGACTTAGTTCTGAACCTGGCTTTTTTTTTTTTTCTTGGCTTTAGAATAAATGTCAGCTGAAAACCATCCTCTCAAATCTTTTCTCTCAAAGTAAATAGCAAGGATTGGCTATGAGACTATAAGTTTTCAACCCCATTAGAAATCCAGAATGACTGAATTAACTGAAATTATGGGAAGCACAAAGCATAGCTTCTAAAACATAGCCAATTTATAAAGACCGCTGAACACCTGGACAGCCCATATACTACAGAATGTTGGAGCATCCATCTTCAGCCTTCTGACCCACAATCATCTGACAGACCTTAGTGATGCAGAATTATTAAGGGCTAATTACTTTGTCTTGGCAGATATAATCAGTCTACTATTCTGCAAGTGTGTCCTTTTCTGGACAGTAATTTGTCTGTAGATGAAAAGAGGCAATTCTTGCCTAGTGGCTGTCTCACCACAATTGGAATAACTCCAAAGATGCTCAATTTCTTCTTAGAATCCAAGACAGGAAGCTGTCAGGAGCAGACAGGTCTCTAATCAAAATGAACATTAATACAGAAATGTTTGTAATGTCAATTCTGTGGACTTCTGATGGTTTGAAAACCAACTATTTATGTAAGGCAATCTGGACTGTTGTCTGTTAACTCCTCTAAGCTATTTCTAAAGAAATAGAAAACACCCTAACAATAAACTCAGAGCCATGAATTTGCTGTAGGCCCTTAACTCACAGGCTAACCATCTCAAATAAGGTAAAAAAGTTAAAGAAGGACTGGGTCTAAGCCTCATATTCCTAAATGTGTTATACAGGCACAATGCCTATGATAGTAACAATATTCATCTCACTTTTATATTAATAAGAACCTCGTACCAATGAAAACCTTAAATTTGAAATCAAAGTAAATTTTGTACCATTTAAAAAATTATAACTTCATCTTAGTAACAATTATACATATTTCTACCAGTAGGTTATGGCTATGCAATATAGCAAATCCTAGCTAATCCTCCCTGTTCCACCAAAACCACTACTTTTCCCTAGAAAGACAGCCCAATATTAACCACCTCGGTCCCCAAGCCCAGGGAATAGGGGCGCCGACTCTTCATTAACTTCTTCAAGCTGATTATGGGTGTTGAGCTATTAGAAAAGGGGTTGGGGAAAAGTAAATTGATAAGCCTCTGACACTGTGTCTTCACTGCATCCAGCTGGAATTCCAGGACATCAGAGGTTCGAGCAGGTCTTCTTAGCTTGCTTGATGAGTAGATACACCAAGGCTATGTATTCTGCAATATACAATTCTCAAAACAAATTTTAGTATCAAGATAATTGTTTGTTTGAATTCTGGAATCTAGTCTTCTGGCACCCTTCCTGTGTCATGTCTAATCCATATAATTCTGGGAGTTTCTATGAGAGTGTGCTCCCACCATCCTCCCATTTTCGCCTTCCTGCTCTCAAATTTCCCCAAATTAGGGAATCCAAACTTTCAGGCACCAAGGCCCTCCACTTCCACTGATGCCTAACCCCTTACCCCATTCCCCCCTCCTCCAATTACTATGAGGGTGTGCTCCAAACATCCTCCCATTCCTGCCTCCCTGCTCTTGCAATTCCTTAACGCTAGGGAATCCAAACTTTCATGTACCAAGGCTGTCCACTTCCACTGATGCCTGGCAAGGCCACACTCAACTACATATACAGGTGGAGCCATGAGTCCCTCCTTTTGTGTTCTCGGGCTGGAGATTTTAGAATGGCTACTCCAGCTTGTTTCTTAGGACCATTTGCTTGAAAAATTGTTTTCCAGCCTTTACTCGAAGGTAGAGTCTGTCTTTGCACTGAGGTGGGTTTCCTGTATGCAGCAAAATGCTGGGTCCTGTTTACGTATCCAGTCAATTAGCCTATGTCTTTTAATTGGGGGATTGAGTCCATTGATGTTAAGAGATATTAAGGAACAGTGATTGTTGTCTCCTGTTATTTTTGTTATTAGAGGTGAAGTTATCTTTGTGTGGCTATCTTCTTTTGGATTTGTTGGAAGAGGATTACTTTCTTGCTCTTTCTAGGGTATAATTTCCCTCCTTGTATTGGAGCTTTCCTGCTATTCTCCTTTGTAATGCTGGGTTTGTGGAAAGATATTGTGTAAATTTGGTTTTGTCGTGGAATATCTTGGTTTCTCCGTCTATGGTAATTGAGAGTTTTGCTGGGTATAGTAGCCTGAGCTGGCATTTGTGTTCTCTTAGGGTCTGTATGACATCTGTCCAGCATCTCCTAGCTTTTATAGTATCTGGTGAGAAGTCTGGTGTAATTCTGATAGTCTGCCTTTATATGTTACTTGGCCTTTTTCCCTTACTGCATTTAATATTCTTTCTTTGTTTTGTGCACTTGGTGTTTTGATTATTATGTGATGGGAGGTATTTCTTTTCTGGCCTAGTCTATTTGGCGTTCTATAGGCTTCTTGTATGATTATGGGCATCTCGCTCTTTAGGTTAGGAAAGTTTTCTTCTATAATTTTGTTGAAGATATTTATTGGCCCTTTAAGTTGGGAGTCTTCACTCTCATCTATACCTATTATCCTTAGGTTTGGTCTTCTCATTGTGTCCTGGATTTCTTGGATGTTTTGTGTTAAGAACTTTTTGCATTTTGTGTTTTCTTTGACAATTGTGTCAATATTTTCTATGGTATCTTCTGCACCTGAGATTCTCTCTTCTATTTCTTGTATTCTGTTGGTGATGCTTGTATCTATGACTCCTGATTTCTTTCCTAGGTTTTCTATCTCCAGGGTAGTCTCCCTTTGTGATTTCTTGATTGTTTCTACTTCCATTTTTATGTCCTGGATGATTTTGTTCAATTCCTTCACCTGTTTGGTTGTGTTCTCTTTTAATTCTTTAAGGGATTTTTGTGTTTCCTCTTTAAGGGCTTCTACCTGTTTACCTGTGTTCTCCTCAAATTCTTTGAGAGTGTTATTTATGTCTTTCTTAAAGTCCTCTATCATCATCATTAGAAGTGATTTTAAATCTGAATCTTGCTTTCCTAGTAATATGGGGAATTCAGGACTTTCTTGTGTGGGAGAACTAGGTTCTAATGATGCCAAGTACCCTGGGTTGCTGATGCTTATGTTCTTGCGCTTGCCCTTTTGCCATCTGTATCTCCTTAGTGCTACCTGCCCTGTCTATGACTGGAGCCTGTCTTTCCTATTTATCTTGGTTTTTTCAGAACTGTGTGGGGTGGGTGTTACTACTGGGGTAAAAGCTGGGGCCCAAAATCTGCTCAGTGCTCAGGTACAGACAAGATACTGCCCAGGTTAGAGCTCTGGGAGCCCCCCTTCCTCTGGGTTCTTAGAGATTGGGGGCAGAGCTGCTGCCCAAGATCTGCTCAGTGCTCTGGCCCTGACTGGAAAGAACCTGTGCTCAGGACCAGGAGTGACTTCCTGGGTCCTTGTGGGTCCCAGTTACTCCCTGTTTGGGGAGGGCGTTGCTTTCTGCTTACCTAAGATACTTCCGGAGTTAGAGCTCCTGGGAGCCCTGCTTCCTCTGGGTTCTGTGTGACTGGGGGCAGAGCTGCTCAGTTCCTGGGCCCAGACCGGAAGGAACCGTAAAAATGTTTTTAAATCTACTCAAATTTTAAAACACTTAGAACAACATAGATCCCAAAGAAGAAATAAAATAAGCCTTATGATTAAAAATAAATAAATAAGTCAAATTCATTAGGCAGGGCAATGGTGACACATGCCTTTAGTCCCAGCACTTGGGAGGCAGAGGCAGGCGGATTTCTGAGTTCGAGGCCAGCCTGGTCTACAGAGTGAGTTCCAGGACAGCCAGGGCTACACAGAGAAACCCTGTCTCAAACAAACAAACAAACAAAAAAATCCATTAGGCAGTATGTGACCTTTTTTAATAGACAGATGAGCTAAAACCTAGAAGAATAACTACCTAAAGAAGTCCTCCCACCACCCATCTGTGAAATGGAAACTACAACAATTGTTGTAAATCCACAAAGTGATACAATGTATGGCAGAGTCTTGATAGGGCCTCCAAAAACTCAAAAGTTTATGACCAAACATTTTTAATTTGACAAAAGTTGTATGCATTTATGGTATTGGTCACATGTGTTCTTGTTTTGATGCATGCTACATTGTAGGATACTAAATCAAGCAAATAATATACACATAGCATTCATTTTTGTGAGGGTGGTGTTTAAAAACCACCATTTTAGCCTTTTATAAGGATTCAGTGCATGGTTGGCTGTACACACTACATTGTACAATAGAGAGCTTCTAGACTTATTTCTTCTTCCTGCATAAAGCTGTGCCCTTTGAACATTCCTGATACCTTCTCTTTCTCGGTAAGTTTTCATTAGTAATTCCTTCTCCACATAGTCAAGAATGGAACTTACTATAGGATGACAGGTGAGCATTGAAACACCCCAAGAAAGACCCTGCTGGAAAAATGAGTTGAGTTACACTGAAACAGCCCAGCCTCCTCCACAACACACGCCAGCTGTCTAGGAAAGTGGCCTCCTGGAGCGATACGGTTGAATCACCTTTGTCTGAGTGTCTGTGGTTCTAAGCAGTAATAAGAGGGAAGGGAACATGATTTACTCGCGAACCAGTAATTATCACGAAGTAATTCAGTCTCCCAAAGAAATATTGTCAACCAATGTCCATCAATCACAGTCTCCAAAGCCCCAGTTGTGATTAATGGGCATTTCCATCAAAACTGCTCCCACAGTGGACCTTAACCAGATGGTGGCAGGTGATTAGCAGATCCACAGGATACAGGGCCAAGTATTCATAAGTACCATTATTTATCAAGTGTTTTCTGGAGCTGGCTCCAGACACACAAGCTGATACATTCTGGGCCGTCTGTAAAGATTATAATGATGGTCAAGATCTGAGCCAGGTGGGAGCCCTCCAGCCAGCATCCTCCCATCAGGGCACAGAACGGCCTCATTAGAACTCACACCCCTGAGTTCAAGTTAGAAGACCCAATGCAGGATCATCACCACTGATCTTCTAATGCAAACATACAGGATGCTTGGAAATACCCAAATGTCTGGTAAAGTGTCAGTCTTGTGGTACAAGACTGACAAGAGGAGGTATTAATAGAAGGATTAGGATTCCACAGGACATCTTGTGGCATTTAGGGAATAGTTACATTAATAAGTTATTTTGAATACAGATTTAGCTTGGTGCCCTGTATTATCTGTGCATGTATGTGTGCATATACGACCATGTGTAAGTACGCATGTTGATGGTAGGGACACATGTTGATGTGTCAATGCATGTATGTGCCCTTGGATGTGGAGTCCAGAGGTGAATCTCAGGTGTCTTCCTCAGTCACTTATTTTTTGTGGCAGAGTCACTCACTCGAATCAGAGCTTACTGGCTGGCTAGGCTGCATGGTCACAAACCCCAGGGATTCTCCTGACTCTCCCTCCCCAATACTATGATTATAGGCATACCACTGCTGTGCTTGGCTCTTAACGTGAGTGATGGGAAGTCAGACTCTGGTCCTTAAGCTTGCATTTTACCCACTGAGCCAGCTCTGTAGGCTCGGTGCCGTGTATTAATCTGAGAATGCTAAGAAGGAGCTCCCCCAGATCAGGGGTAGCAGCTGGCTACCTTATTCTCCTTTGTATTGATAGACCCCTATGCTCCCCTATTCAACAAAACAGATATATATATATATAATTTTTAGTCCAGTTGTTATGTTTTGAAGTAGACACGAAGTACTATTTACTGTTTTCTCTTTGGCTTTACAGAAATAATAAAACCCTTGTTGTTTATTGGCTAGAAGGGTCTTTGTCTTGTTTTTGAGTTAGTTCAAAGTTTCCAGGGCATCTAAAGGTTTGTCTTGCTTCTGTTATCTTGGGTTCTTCTCCTATCAACAGTGCACACGCAGCAATTGCTATGCAGAATCAACCACAGAGAAGGTGCTTGCAACATCTACCACGTACATAAGCTGGGTTTAACAGAACATGTAGGCTTACCTAAGTTACATATATAAAGAAGTGGCAGAGACAGGATTCAAATGCAGGTGTGACTCTAGGACCTGTAGTGGGATGTGTCTGTTGCAAAGCCTCTCCATGGAGATCGCTGGGGGGCTTTGCTCTTAGACACTGAGGAATCTTCCAGAAACAAGCCTGTCACCATATTTATAGGATAGCCTTTCTTCAAAGAAAGCAAATGGATCTGCTTGACATTTTAAATTCATTACCACTTGGCCTTCAGAAACAGAGCATCAGGGGTTTGAGAATAGACCCAAGCTTGTTGTCACCACGAAACTTGGGCTATGGAGGCAAGCCTAAAGAGAAAAGGGCAGGAGATGTGTTCAAGACCTGCAGCCCAGGCTCAGGAGCCTGGAGATGCTGGTGAGAAGTGTGTCATTCTCCTCTGATTGACAGCTGACCCCTGTAGGCCTGAGCAGGGAAAGAAACCACAATAGATGAGTATGTGATACTTTGGTCTGCAAAACCACCCTGGCTGTCAAAAGATAACCAGAAGTACTGTGTTCTCTAGTGACGGGTGGCCATTGCTTAACCAACAGTCTCTGGACAGTGATGGCCCCAATGGTCAAGAAGTGTCCGAACAGGACCTCAAGGGATTACTCGAGCAAATCATGGCATGAGAGCCCCAAGACTGAAGGCAGAGTCTGTGGAGGAACCAAAGCCATGGGAGACATGCCGCAGAGACGTCCAAGACCCTTCAGGGAAACCAATAGCCCACAAGACAGCTGAGGACAGAGGCCAAAACAAACTCATTTCTGTAAAATATCCCTTGTCCCCAGCTGACTTTCTCTGAAGTAACGAGGGTTCATTAAAAACCATGCCAAATCCATTCTTTTTACACAGTTTTCAAGTTCAAAGATGTTGAACATTATCTTCTCTCTATCCTAACAAGATAATGAAAAGGAAAATATAAGAAATAATTGGTGTAAAATATCTTAATACATACATCCAAGAATGTCTTTCAACATAAAAATCTGTGCTTAAATAGATAAGTATGTTTTTTTATTCTGTCATTAAAAAGTATTAATTCCACTGCAGATCTACTTCTGGGTTTTGCCAAAGGGAATATATACCTTAACCCCCTTAGCATTCTGTGATCCCTTGTAGGGGTCAGTTAATTTAATTTATTTTTGTACAGATCTACTATTTTTTCTCATACTACTCTGAAAAATATGAACATTGTTATTAATAGGAAATTTCCCCATAGCATTGGTCCTGTGCCTTACAGGTTACCAAGAGACCACATGAACATTTTTTTAACTCACATATACTCTGTGGGTATACAGGGCAGCTTGAGTCAGGAATATAGGTTAGTTGCTTATTAGATCTCTATTGAGTCAAACGCAATGTAAGTGATGGCTTGCTATAATAGTTACCATTTCTGAAAGAATTCTTAAGCTCAGACACTGTGGTAAATTCCTTCCTTTGAACTATTTAATCCCAGAAGCCATTGGTGATAGGCCATACAGGCAGACACACCCATCAAGACCCTAATTATTGAGGTAAAGAACCCTTCGAGATGGATTCTTTTCTCGGGGGTGTGGAGGGGGGAAGCTATCCTAGCTCAGTGCATAACCCTATATCACATCATTCCCATACCAGCTTGTTGGAAGCTGACCAGAGCCAGAGGGCCCATGCTCTAAAGGCTTCTACATGGATGTTCATTGGATTAAAAGCACAAGGGGCATGATGGAGTGGAACCTTGGCCTTCTGTTTCTTGGGTGGTCAAAATTTCTTGAGAGAGGCAGAGACAGACAGAGACAGAGAGATAGACAGAGAGACAGAGACAGAGGCAGAGAGACAGAGAGACAGAGAGACAGAGACAGAAAGCACCTTCAAATCTCCCAAGCCATAAGGCAGGAATCGATCTAAGATCTTGGGTTTCAGCTCTTCAGTGCTCTTCAAAGGAGCCCCGGAGACAGGGCATTCTGAAGTCAAACTGCACTTGTGGGTCATGAATTGCAAGCCAGGATGGGAGGTATGCAGTATCCACAAGGCACTGGATGTGGGAGTCTAGGATTCTATTCAGTGCTGAAAATTGAATGCAAAACCCCAGACATGCAAGGGATCCGCCACTGAGATGCCTTTTGTTTTCTGTGCTTTCTGATGCCTTGATATCTTGTGGACCTAGGAGAGATCATCCCTCCAAGGTTCATTTTAAAATACAGCAAAACAAAGCACCAGAATAAATAAGAGAGGTTGAAGACTGAAGTCAGAAGGGTCAGTGTCTTCACATGGGGTGATTTTCCTTGAATTTATATGTAGAAGAACATCTGGGTCACATGGTAAGTCTCTGTTCAACTGTCAAACTGTTTCCAGACATGATACAGCATGTTATCTTCCCACAGGAAGTGTGCTAAAGTTCCCACCTTCCACATCTTGAGCATTCATTTTTTTCTATTGTATCTGTGCTAGTTGGTATGAGGTTGCATCTCATTGCGGTTTGGATTAATATTTGATTTCGATTCACATTGATTACATTAGCGATGACTAATGACATCTAGGATCTTGCCAGTCTCCTTTTCCATCTGATGAATTCTTTAGATAAATAGTTATTCTATTCAGAAACTTTATCCACTTGTTTATTTGGAGGCAGAATCTCCTGTATCTCAGGCCAGTCTCAGACTTGCTGTGTAGCTGGAGATGACCTTGAACTCCTGACCCCACGTGATAGAATTACAGTGCATACCACCACGCCCAGTCCAGTGCAGTGCTCGGTAGGGACTCCCTACCATACGCTAGCCAAGCACTCTACCAACTGAGCTACATCCCAGACCCCTTTCTTTATCTGTGTCTTTGATTAGGATGTCTTCTTGTTGTTGAGTTGGAAAGATTACTTGTATTTCTTGATTACAATTCTCCTCAAATAAACTTTTAATTTTTATTTTTTCCTATTAATTGTGATTTGTGTATCATATCTATGAAGCCACTTTCTAATCCAACATCATAGCAATTTACTCATGTTTTCTGTTATTCTGGGTCCTGTAAATGTCCATATAACTTTAGAATCAGGTTATCAATATCTAAATTCAAGATATTGAGATTATGGTAGCATTTTAAATTTTTTTAAACTTAATTCCATTACATTCAATAAACATAACTTGTACAAAATTAACTTTTAAAATATTTCCCTAAAATCAATAGATGATAAGATGAATTTTAGCTTTTATTATTTCTAAACTCTCTCTCTCTCTCTCTCTCTCTCTCTCTGTGTGTGTGTGTGTGTGTGTGTGTGTGTGTGTGTGTGTGTGAATGTGCATATAAGTGAAGGTGCCAATGGGGTCAGAAGTGGGAATTGGACACCCCCACCCTGTGCTGCAAGCTGGAGTTACAAGTGGTTGTGAGCCAACAATCATAGGTGCTGAGAACTAAACTCATATCCTCCAGAAAAACGATATGTGCTCTTAGCTCCTAAGCAATGTCTCCAGCCTGAATTCTTAGCATTTAAATAAGACCCAGAATGATTCAATATAACTTTGTGCTTGGGAAAGTAGCATGACATCTTTTTATTCAGTGGGTTTCCTAGTACACAGCATGACGCCTTTGATATAACTGCTCAGATATTAATGGAATGAATAAGATCATGGATGGATGAATGAATGCATGCATAAATGAATGAATGAATGAATGAATGAATGATGAATGCACATAAATGGATATATAATGGAATAAATAGAAATATATGGATGAACCTGTTTATCCATGTGGATACATGAAGAAATGAACATTTGGTGTCAGGTTGAAGGAAGTTCTGCTCAAAGATATGATTTAACTGAAACCACTGAAAGAAAACCCAGGTGGCACCCAAGACAATACAGGTGTGGGAAAGGGCTTTCCACATAGAACTCCACTTGCCTAGGAATTGAGACCAACCATTTACCAGGAACCTCATAACTAAAACAGTTCAACACAGCTAAGGAAAGAATCATGTGAAGAGGAAGCCCACGGGACGTGAAAGAATCTTGCCAGCTGTATTTCTGACAGAGGGCTAATACCCAGAATATATAAAGAATTTTAAGAAAAAAGAATCAGAAGAAAATCACAACATCCCATTTAAAAGTCTGTCTTCATAAAGATTTCTCATCACACTGTAAGAAAAAGGAGAGCTACTGTAGGAAACAAAGTGAGCTCTTTGCCTAAAGGTTTATGAAATCCTGAACCACACAAAGGTGAGCTTGTCTTTACTGCAAAGCTTCTTAGAACCTTTTCCTACGCAAACGTGTTAATGGGAGGTGGAGCATGAGCTGTTCCCAAGCTGCATTGGGCACTCCCACATGGGAAACTGTTCTCTACACATGGTGCTTATGAGGATATCAGCTCTCGGCAAACACGGAGAAACACGGAGAGACTCGGAGAGAAGGGTCTGATGCCTGATTTCTAGGTACAGATCCCCTTGGAAGCAAACTCTGAAGGACTCCAAGCAGAATAAATATAAGTGTTTTGGGAAGTGAAAAGAACGTCAGAACGGAGGGTAGAGGACTGAGGCAGGCAGGATAGAACATGCCTTATCCAAGCAGCTGTCACACAGTGGACAACTGGAACTTTGTCTTTCTGGGACATCTCTGGTCACACTAGATCTCAAAGGTTGATGGAGCTAAAGGTTTTGTGCCATGATTTCCATTGTGAGAACTGTTCCCTGAATATGTGCTTCTAGCTTGTCTGATACATAACAAAGAGGACAGGTGACCAGAGGTGGCCCTCAGGTGAAGGCATGTGGTGATGTCATCTGTATGGGTGGTCAGTGGGTGACCGGACCCGCAGGCCTAGTAATTCGTGGGGGCAAGGAGGACCGCATCCTGAAAAAAGAAGGGGGGGGGGGAAGAGAGAGAGAGAGAGAGAGAGAGAGAGAGAGAGAGAGAGAGAGAGAGAGAGAGAGAGAATGGACTCAAGGAAGCAAATGCTTGTCAAGAGTCGTATATTTGGGCGAAAAGCGCTTTTTTATACCTCAGTTTACAAAGGGAGGGGTAAGAGGGATCCAGGTGGTGGGAAAGTACAGAATTCTCGGCCTGTGCCCTGAAACAATGGAGGTCTAACTGCTTTTCTCAAAAGATATGGTACACTGCTTTAAATCTATAAGTCTATCTGTAACTGTCAAACCAGACCTTGTGGCTGCCAGGCAGGATGAAGCTGCAGGGGACATTGTGCAGGTGGGGAGAAGTAGGGGGTGAGGGTAAGAGGCGAGGGTCCTGGCTTCTGACAAGTGGGAAGTGAAGGGGGCATCTCCAAGAGATTGTTAGCAGCTCCTGAGATCCGATATTCCCCAGATATCACTTTCCAGAACCAAGCAAGAAGAATTGTTCATTGCTCCACATATAAAGGATACATGTACTGTCCAGTTTGGGATTTAAATGTAGGATTATTTTAAAACCACACAAAGACAAAAGCAAGTATGATAATGAAATGACAGAGTGGCAGAGAGGAGGGAGGAGCTGCTGACTAGCTTGCAGTGCAATGCTTTGAAACATCCAGGTCTACAGAGGATTGCTCTATACATCTTTGCTGCGTTTTATATAATTTCGATTTTTAAAGATTTATTTATTTTTTTATATGAGTACACTGCAACTGTCTCCTGACATACACCAGAAGAGTGCATCGGATCCCATTACTGATGGTTGTGAGCCACCATGTGGTTGCTGGGAATTTTACTCAGGACCTCTGGAAGAGCAGTTAGTGCTCTTAACTGCTGAGCCATCTTTCTAATCCCATATAATTTCTTTTATAATATAATTATATAACCCCTCTTCCCTTTCTTCCATCCAAACCCTCCTGTATACCCCACCTTGCTCTTTTTCAAATGCATGCCTCTTTTTTCATCAATTGTTGTTATATACATATCAATGTGTGCATATATACAGAAAAAAAAAAACTCATTCCTAAATACCTAAATACAACATGCTTGCCCTTGCTATTTCAAGGAGAAAGTTACCTTACAAGATCGGACCCAGTATCTATTCCAATCCCAGCATACAATGTTCCATCTACATGCTTTACCTGGTGCTGCTGTTATTCTCCTGTGGTCTTCAGCGTGATGAGAACCATCAAGTATCACAAGGAGAAGTTCTGGGCTGTATCAACCACAGAAGGACTGCAAAGATGAGAAGGGATGTCTCAAAGGATGCTCCAAGAGGAAGTTATCCAGCTGACTCCCTCTTCCACAGAACTGCAGGAAGAAATGTGTAGAATTCCAGATTCACACTGGTCCTCACCAGACACCCCACCTCTCCTTTTACTAGCCATGTGACCCCATGTCAGGCAAATACCTTCAGCTTCAGGATTCCTGACTGTAAAACAGGGATGAAAATACCGTCTTTGGGGGGCTTGTTGTAAGTACTAAGATGTGGAGAATGGTGGCTTCTGTATGTGTCAAAGGCTTGGTCCCATTTAGTTGTATTGAACAACTAAGAAGTGTTCAGATCCTGATGGTGCTGACCTAATCAATAAATTACCCCTTTGATGAACTCATAGTACACCGATATTGTTGGGAGACGCTGCTTTCTCCCAGTTGAAGAAAGAAGGCCACAGTGGGAAAGGTGGTTATATCCCAGAAAGATGTACCTTGTCTGAGTCCTTTCTTACCAGTCTCTGTGCCTTGCCTCTTGGTCACCACTTAGTGAGCAGCTTTGTTCCACCACAATGCTTCCACCATGATGTTCTGCCTCCCCACCGGCTTAGAAACGACGGAGTCAGCTAACTATAGCCTGAAACCTCGACAACCATGCACCAGAATAAATGTTTCCACCTTATAATTTATTTCAGGTATTTGGCACAGCAGCAAAAACTAAATGCCAGGCATAAACACATTTTCAACAGCTGTAAAACATCACATGAAGATTAGTCATTACTGTCTGCCTCAAGGATTCATACCTAAACCTTGTCCAGTGAGTGTGTAAGATCTGCTCCATCAACGAAAGAACAGAAAGGTTTTGCTCCAATCAACTCTGCTTCTGTGAGAGGGACTGTTAAGCATCCCCTGACGTCCTAACCTTTTATTATGTTTGTAAGAGAAAACTGTATGCTTCAGAACATGCCACCTTACAGAGTGCATCATGTCCTCAATTGTTAGTAGTAAAATCTAGTTTAAGAGAAGGAACACTTTGTTTGTTTGTTTGTTTGTTCTTTTTCTTTTTTTTAACCCCCCAGGGATTTGAAAGATGAAGCACTTAATTACCCATTCTGTAATTAGTTTGTAATTCTCACAAAAAGCACATGGGGAATGGTATATGGTGGCTGGGTACCGTGCAGAGGCCACGGCATATTTCATATTAAAGGACTGGCCCAGGGAAGGGGTCCATGGAGCACACTTTGGGATCACCTTCAGCTCTGTGCATCTACAGGAAATCCTAAAGATGGTTCCCATCAGAACAGTGACAGAGCAAGGCAAAAGTCTTTACAGATTAGAGTTTTCCAAGGCATTTGCCCAGAGAGCTGATGGCTTAATTACCTTAGTTTTGTGGAACTATTGGTCATCCCCCAAGAAGGAGATGGAACAGCACAGGGATGATATTTTGTGTTGGACGGTCCCGGAAGCCATGGGGCTTGATTGCCTCTTTTGAATTCTTCCTTTTGCCAGCGTCTTACCACTCCTCACAAAAAAAAAAAAAAAAATGGTTCCCTTGGGTAGTAAGCAATTACCGAAAGCTTTTCAAATATGAGGGGCTGTGGGGTATATTCACAGCAATCAGGACCAAGAAGCCTGCTCTCCTGGGCCAAGACCAAGCAGTGGGGCAGTAATCACTGTGCTTCCTCTAGTTCGCTCAGTGGGTGCCTGAGCAGGCATGGCCCCATGGGAGGAAGTGCTGATTTTCTGTATAAACTATAAAGTGACTTAGATTCCTTTTTTTTTTTTTTTTTTTTTTTTTGCCTCTGCCTGCTCATAGAAAAAAAGGGAGCAAATGGACAGATTGTTTGCAGAAAGTGGCCTCAATTATTCCCCCCACGTATCCATACCTGTTTGCAGTACGATTCTGCAGTTCTTCCCACTATCATCTGTTTCCCAACCTCCTGTGTCTGACCTGGTTTCATGCTTTACTTGGCCAGGGGAATGTCATTGCAGTAACATGAGACCAGTGCCCAGCCTGTACTTGAAGGGACCTTGAATTTTTTCTTGGAACCATACCCCACTACCATGCAAATGAGAAGCCCAGGCTAGCCTGCTGATTGACAAATCCATACTGTTATAGATGTGGGTCTGAGTCCAGAGAGGGTTTCTGCTGAGAGTGCTTATGCCTGGACCAACTAACCGAACCAGGAACTTACAGTTGATAGAAATAAAGACAATTGGTCAGAGAACAGAAAGATGCTCTTGAGGATAAAAGCGAACTAGAGAGCCAGGTCAGTCCAGAGACCTGCAAGCGGCTCGCCAGTATTTTCTCTGGGATATCTCAGAGATTCACACCTGTTCTCTTTTGTTAAATGCAACCCATGGCCAGAGGGGTTTTCAGATCTCTATCAATTGACTACTTTAACATGATAATCTTGATCTTCACACACACACACACACACACACACACACACACACACACACACACACTATTCTTCTACTATTCTTCTGTTACAAAATGGTCTAGTCCCCACCGCATTTCTGACAACACCCAGAATTTAATTCAGATTTAGAACTTCCTAACTGACTCCTAAGTGGATACAAGAATATGCCTGAGCCTAGGTCTACACCTCCAACCGACGGGATAAGGAATTAAATGAATGGTGGTAAATCTAAACCACAAAATTCCCACATGGTTCCCTATGCAGCAAATCTCTGTGGAGAGGATTTTAGAGTCTATTCTAGTGGTGGATGTGAAGCAAGATGGTGCCAGAGAAACAATGCATTTGGCTTCTGAGCGACGCAGCAAATGCAAAGGTCCATCCTAGACAGAGATTCTGCACCAGCCACCCGTGCAGCCCTGCTTCTGCATCAGGCCTTGGTCTTCCCATCTGGAAGGCTGTGAATACCAGACCCTATGCATACAGAAGCCTTTCCCACCTTTGGAAGGAGCTCCACCCCTAAGCCATAACTGCTTGTGCTCCATCTGTCTCTTCAAGTCTCACTCACTAGCTCAGCTCCCACTATTCACCTGCTCAGACTGTCCTGCTGGTCTGAGAGAGCTCAGAAGGGGTCCTGCCTCCTCTTCCTGGTCCTGTTCACTTTCCTGCTTTCTGACCTCTGTCCACACGCTTCTACAGGGACTATTCACCTAGGACCACTAATAGCCTCCTAGGTCCTATGTTGAATAGCCTCATATCCATTTTCTTCTTAGTCAACATTACATTAGTACTTGGCACTTCTCTGTGACTTAAGGTAGGGCTTACTTATGAGTGCTTCTGAGGAATCTTGCTTTAGATATCCTTGTATTCAAAATAGTCTCAAGGCTTGAACGTGATCATCACAAAGGGCTTGTACCATCAGAGTCCTTTCTAAAGAAAATGATGCATCCTTTTCCAAAGAGATGGCTGCTGTAAGAAGCCAAATGTGAGTTATTTGGTTCTTTTTTTTAGTTTGCTTTGCTGTTTGGGTTCTCAAGGGCACCACAAGAGCATGGTACACAGAACCAACTAAGCAAGGCTCACGGGGGCTCTCAGAGATTGAACTGACAGTCAGGGATCCTGTAGACATATGACCTGAGTCCTCTGCGTAAATGTTATGGTTGTGTAGCTTAGGATTCTTGTGAGACTCCTAACAGTGGGAATAACGGTTGTCTCTGATTCTTTTGCCTGCTTTTGGGACCCTTTCCTCCCACTAGGTCGCCTCATCCAACCTGGGTATGAGGATTTGTGCCTAGTCTTATTCTAGCTTGTTATGACATGTTTAGTTGATATCTCTAGGAGGCTTGCTCTTTTCTAAAGAGAAACATGAGGAGTGGATCTAGAAAAAAAGGGGAGGTCGGGTGGGAGAGACAGGGAGGAGTCAAGAGAGGGAAAATTGCTGTCAGGATATAATATATGGGAGATGATAGATAGATAGATAGATAGAAAGAATCAGGAGTTGAGAACTGATACCAAGTACTGTATCTCCCTGTTGCCTTTCTGTGTAAACTACTTAATATCTCTGAGTGGCATTCTATCATCTGTGAAACAGAAAAAAATTCTGTCAAACTAGGACCACCCACAAGTATAATTTCTTTGTCTATTCACTGGTACCTACAGGCCCTACTGCACTGCCTACAACATAGTAGGTACTTGATAAATGTTCAAAGGAGTGTTGAGTAAATTTTCAAAAGGCCTGCAAGTTCAGAGACACAAAATCATAAACTTGGTTGGTATCATTACCACTTCCCTAACTTGGCAAATCCACCAGAACTCAAATCACTCACTGTGGGTTTTTTTTCCCCCACTGCCTGGAATTGTTCTTGATGAGAATATGAACAACTTTTCCTCTGACTGGAGTTGTCAGCAATGGAACAAAAGATAAAGGTGGCGCTTGCTGTTGTCAACTTGGCAGAATCCAGTTACCTAGGAGATGGTCTCTGGGCATGTCTAAGAGGATCATTTGATTACATTAACTGGGATGAGAAGAATGACCACTGTGGGTAAGACCATTCTCTAGGCTGGGGATCCTGGATTGCATAAGGTGGAGAAAGCAAACTGAGCACAGACATGCATGCATTCATCCATGTTGCAACCAACTGCTTCAACTACCTACTGCCTTAATTTCACCATCATCATGAGCTGTACCTTGAACTGAGAGGTAAAATAAGTCCTTTCTCCATTAAGTTGCTTTTATCAGATCATTTTATTGAAGTAACCAGAAAAGAAACCAAGTTGATGAGCTTAGTCATTGCAAGGAAGGTGGGCCTCAGACTCACACAAGTAAGTGCCGGTGTCTGTGAAGCCTGCACTCCTGGGTCCCATTCTCATGAACTCTAAGTCTTTTTAAAAGTCAAGTTCTTCAAGTGATTCTGATGCCTGTGGTCTTTGGTTATGATTTCGGATGCATGCTTACATTTCAACCCAAACCTTTCTTTCTCTACTCCAACCATCCTCAGAGAGTCTTAACATTTTTACCTATTTCATCCAAGACCTGAGATTTCAAATTTATTTAATTAAACTGGTACTCAGAGGGGAATGAGTTCCTGGCCTCCAGAGGTAGCTGAGTTCTGGTCCAAAATAGTCATTCAGAACCCGTGGAGCAGGCTTAGTGAGACAGGCTTAGTCCACTATGAAGTTATGAGTCAGACCATCTTTTTCAGTCTTGAAAGTGATTAACAAAGCAGAACAAAGTCTTTGAAACATTGTTTTCCCCCATAACAAAGGGATGAGCATGCATCTATTTAAGTTGGTGCGGTTGTTATAGAAACTACCTATTTTAAGTGAGCAGTAAAGCTGCACATACTCCCCTGAAATGAACAGGCTCAGGAGGGCTTAATAGTTCTAAATGTACACGTTGGCTGGCTCCCTGTTCCTGCTGATGTGTTTGTCTCTCTTCGTGGAGACTTTGAGCGATGGATCCTCAGAGCTCTCCTCCCTCCTAGCAGAAGCCTTAGATATCCCAAATCCTTTATTCCACATACCCTGTTTAATCCTAAGAGAAACGGAACTAGCCTGCCTTTTTTTCCTCTAATTACATGAGTGTAACAATATGAAAACTCTTCTCATGATAACATCACATCAGGAAAATAATCTTGGATCTCTTTGGACCCCATGATGGACCCCAAAAAACACCTGCCCCAGACTGGAATTCCTCTCAGTGGGTGACTCCGGAGATTACTGTAACCTAAGCTTAAATCAAAGGAAGCTAAGTTTCCAATGAAAGAAACACTCCTGGCCACTCATTTCCTTCCCCACCCTCCTTCCTCTCCTACCCTGTATCTCGTAGTAGACACCATGAAAACTCCTTTGGAGAAAGACACTTTGCATTGTGTTGGTTCTATACCAGGTGTCTGTGGCCAAGATAAAAGGATGTAATAGAATAAATATTTCAGATATTTTAGGCACAACTGTTCATTCTGTCCTTATAACTAAGAAGCAAGTCAGGCATAGTGACATCCACTGTAATCTCAGCATTTAAGAGGATGAAGCCAACCCTAAGGTCCACACAAATTACATAGATAGTCCCATCCTGAAACTCACAGTGTAGAACCACCACCACACCTGACTTAAGTCTTGCCTTTGTCATAGTTGGCAGGCCTATTGGGATTTTATTTTAGACAAGAAAACTAAGAACATCAGAATTGGAGTGTCTAAAGAATAATATGTTAAAATGAGATTGAAATATCCTTGAATGGGTTTCACCTCCTAATAACAGAGAATCTCAATGTAAAGGCAAGAAAGGGATGATATCCAGAGGCGAGGTACCCTTCACCACCACAGGCTATGTAAAAGGTGCTAAGCCAGCGTCCTATCCAGGCTGACTCATTCTGTGTGATAGCATCCTAGGTCAGGAAAGAATCGTTTCTCTGGTTCCTTCCAGCATGAACAGCAGTCAACTAGATGAGAGTAAGCTGGCTTTGCTTGATTGCAAGCAACAGAAATCACAACCTAAGAGCCAGGCACAGTGGTACACTGTAATCCTAACACATGGAACATGGAGGCAGGAGGATTAGGAGTTCAAAAGTCATCAATTGTATAGAAAATTGGATGGTAGCCTGAGCTACATGAGACCTTGTCTCAAAAAAAAAAAAAAAAAAAAATAGAAGGGGGGAAAAAAAAGTGGGGAAAGGAAGTGAGAAGAGAGGCAAAGAGAGAAGGAAGCAAGAATCAGAGAAGAGAAACAGAATCCAAAAGGAATCTACCATCCAGTGTAACTGAAACTCCTTACCAGGAGTTTGTATTTGTAAGTCAGGCTTTGGGGGTATTCCTTTCAGCAGGCCTTGCCTTCACTCTGTTTCTTCACTCTGCCGTGAAGTGCAAACATCTACACTGCCTCCAGTTCCAAGCCAGAGGAAAGAACTCCTGCTTCTATTCTGCACTCCCTGGCAGCCTAAAGATGCTTCGCTGGATTAATCATAGAAAACACACCTCAGTGGCCAGAATGCATACAACGACTTGAATGGCTTATGCAACCTTCCATACTGGAGCTTAAGAACAAGAGTGATGAGTTAAATCCCAATCATTGGTAACAACAGACAGAAATGCCCAAATAAAAGCAGGCAAATAAAATCTGGCCTTGTAAGTGTATTTTATGTGTGTTATAAATGTAAGTATATAAGTAGACAGACAGACAGACAGACAGACAAAAAATAGAGAATTAGATGATTGATAGATAGATAGATAGATAGATAGATAGATAGATAGAAAGAAAATAGAGATATAATATGTAAATTGCTTTTAAAAACATTTCCCTGCTCATATGAGTTACCCTCAAGAAACCATAATCAAAAAGCAATCATGATAATCTCCCATGTGTTTGTGTTTGGGTTGCTCATATTCAATAGGCTCCATCTCGTTCTTGTACCTCCCAAGAAAGAAGACAAACCCCAGATTCTTATTTAGAAAGATGGGTTTGGTTTTTTTTCCAAATTGAGACTGTGGCTTGTAATATTTTTCCCTTGTAGACCTCAAGAGTACCAGCAGATAACCTCCCCACCCCACCCCCTTCTAGGTACCAAAATGAGAAGATTTATAGTCTGGGGAGAAAAAAAAAATGCAGACAGAAAATTGTCTAATTGCTATGTTTTACAGTTGAGGAGAACAAACAGGATAGAATTGAAGTCATGGTTTTGACATCAGCAGCCAGGGTCTTCTGTTTGCATTCCTCACACTTCCCTGGTTTCTGGAGAAAGAAAAGCTTCACTCACTGTTTCGCTAAGGGGAAGAGGTTCCAAGGATGTCTTTTTCTTTGCAAGTCTGAGGATTCAGCCTGTGCTTGATGGTGGCAGTCAAGTTTCTGCTGTCATTCCGACTATTCATTTACGAGAGTTTCAGAGTTAGGTGATGGGCAGTCTAGCAAAACTGACAGCAAAAATGGATTGTGACAACCAGCAGGCCAGATGTCATGTGCCACACTTCCAGCTTACTCCAATGCATCGCCTGTAGTTAGTCCATAAGAAGGGCTAATGACACAAAACTCAGGCAAGTCACAAAATGAAAATAACCTGGGCCGTGTTTGGAGTTAAGGCCAGTAAATGTTCAAATGCACAGAGACCACAGAGACCCAGAAGGCTCCCGTGCAGGTGGTGTGGGTTTCATTAAGAGTTACATCCATGCTTGTCCCTGCTGTCCTAGCAGAATGGTCGGTGGGTGGACAGCCTCTCCAACACACAAACAACACAGCCATGGCTTCAGCTCCTGTGACCTTACAAATTTGGGCAGGTATGTGTGCATGGCTGTATGCACATTCATGTGCATGCAGGACCCGGGGTGGGGGGTGGGAGGAGCAGGGTAGAAGCCAGAGGCTAACCCCAGCTGTTGTTTCTCAGTTACCACCTACCTTGTTTTTGAAGAAAGGTCTCATTGGCCCAGAGCTCAACAAGTAGGCTAGGCTAGCTCACCAGTGAGCCTCAGACACCTTCCTATTTCTGCCCCTGCCCCTGCCCCCGCCCCGCCCCACCCCCACCCCCTACCCCAACACTGAGCTCAGAAATGTGCCTTGCTGTTCCCAGATGTTTTTTACTTTATATGGGCTCTGGGAACCACACTCAGATATCATGCCTGCAATAGCAAGCGCTTTACCATCTGAGCTGTCTCTCTAGCCCTGACCTTGAAATTTTAATGTTCTTTTTTATTTTTGCAAGTAAACAAGTTATAACATTTAATTTGCTGCAATTCATTTTACTTACTCCTTTTCCTCAACATACTGTTTTTTTTTTTTTGTAGAAATTGAAAGAAAAACATAGGACACTGAAAAATAGAGGCAAATTTATTATGAGTCCAATTTACCAACAGTAGCATCGATTTCCTTTTGTCCTGCCAGTAAAAAAAGACAAAGATGAAGAGATAGGGCATAAATGAGGAATATGAAAGTGTAGCACTTTGTAGGTTGGTGAGTAGTAGCTTTGTGGAGGGGATATCTCAGAAACATACAATATATTTAAAGTACACTTTCGATGGCTTAAAGCAGCCCTGTATGTCAATGTAAAAAGCTATGGGCTGGCAAGATGGCTCACTGGGTAAAGGCACTTACTACCCAAGCCTGATGACCTCAATCAGACGCCTGACTCTCATAGTGGAAGGAGAGAAGCTATTCCCAACATATGTACTATGTGTACTACGACCTCCACATGAATGCTGTGCCATATGTGTGCCCACGTTTACACACACACACACACACACACACACACACACACACTTAATGAAATAAAAAAAACCATTAGCCAGAGAACAGCAAACTATAGCCCAAGGGGCCAAGCACACACCTGGCTCAATAACTCAAGTTGGTGTGAACATGGTCTCCCTAGTTTAAGTTTGACCCTGGCTGCCTTCACACTACAGTGACAGTGGTAAGTGGTTGTCACACAGACTATCACCTGGTCTTAGACAAATAACAAAGGTTTTCCAAACCTCTGTCCCAAAGGCCAGAACACAATGCCTTCTATAGGGCCCTTGTCTTAGTGTCTAGGTTTCATCTCCCCATTGGCAAGGAAAGTGTTGGGACAATCTCTTATATGAAGCATCACCTGTCTGAGTGTTTTGTAAACATCTTCTCCGTCACCTTCTGATTGGTTTAATAAAGAGCTGATGGTCTATAGCAAGACAGGAAAGGATAGGCGGGACTTCCGGCAGAGTTAGAAAATCTGGGAGTCAGAGGCAGGGTATTTGCCAGTCAGACACAGAGAAAGCAAGTGCTGGTACTCTGGGGTTAATGAGCCAGATGGCGGTACATAGATTAGTGAGGATGGGCCAATTTAAGTACAAGAGGTAGTTGGGAACAAGGCTAAACTAAGGCCAAGCTTTCAAAATTAATAAAAGGTCTCCGGGTCGTTACTTGGGCTGCTAGACAATCCAGTGATTGGAAAATCCAAGAACAGATGCACTGAGGTGGAAAGCAGGTGCAGCCTCACTGCCATAGGCTTTCACAGGGAGGGACTTATCCCTCATCAGAGCTGACACACTGGACAGACCCGGAAAGGAAGCTCAGACTGACAAGTATCAGGTACCATGACTGCTGGACGACTGGGTAAGTACCGTCTCATACTCTCCCTTTCGTTTGTTTGTAAAGACTTCGTGTTTTTAAGGTATGTGCTTGTGCGCGTGCGCACATGAGTGCAGGTGCCTACAGAGGCCAAAAGAGGACATCAGTTATCCTGAAGCTGCAGTTATGGGAGGTTATAAGCTACCCAACTCGGGTACTGTGAGAACAGTACACACACGGAACTGTAGCTGCCACAGGAGTAGGACACAGTGTTAACTGTTGAGCCGTCTCTCTAGTGCCTCAGGCGCCCGCTGTTATAGTCCCCACAGCGTATGTTTCCACCACCTCAGACAGACTTCGACTCCCTCTCTTCAATCCTACCCCTCGTAGCTATTCCCCAACAAACTATGCTTCCTATTTACAAGCTGCTCAGTGCCATGGTAAAAGTAAACAAAAAAAAAAAAATTCAAATATGACAAGTTATACAGTCATGAACTTTAGGGTTTTCCTCATCTCTTCTTTTGTTGTTTCTTCTTTTTATTTCCCAAATGGAAAACAAGCTATTTTAACATGATTAAGCATCTTGTCCTCCTTTCCTTGCATTGGACTTACCGTGATCGATCTGAAACATTTATTTCCCTTGAGCAAGTGAGTGGTGGCTGTACCGAGAATATAAAAAGAAAAACAGTTAATACTCAGCTTCATGGCTCCAAAATGGGATTTTGTAGCAACTTAATGGCTTATAGAAGCAAGCTTCTTCAGGAGAACGGGGATTTCCTAAATCTCGTTAACTCTTCAAAGCTATGTCGGCTAATCATACATGTCCCTCCACCTCTGTGCTTCCCACATCTTTATGTGCATGGAGGTTACCTGGGATCCATGAGAACCCTATAGAGCCTGAGACTGCATCTCTTATGAATTCCCAGATGTTGCCCCTGTGTATACAGGGACCATATGTTCAGTGAGATACCACAGCAGATTACCTTTGGTTGTTTGGTGGATCACCATAAGGCTCTCTTCACTCGGGTAGAAGAAATTTCAGTGCTGGAGAAGTGGAAAAGCCAAGTCTCTCCCATCTCAATGGTGGACTATAGTGGAATGAACAGAGAGCCAGAGTGTCGGGCCTAACACAAGGTCTAATCTCCATTCCACCTTCACCCTTCAGTCAGGTACACAGGTGGAGGGCGTGATCCAGGACTAGAGAGATTTACATACTAATAAGATACTTGAAGGCCAGAGGGTGGAGCCAAATAAGCATTCCTCTCCAGCCCCTCCCCCCTTCCCCTCCCTATATAAGTCAGGTCCACCCTGGGTTTTATGGGGTGTGCATCCAGATCCATCCACCATCCGCCATGTCAATAAACTGGTTTTGGAAACCCAAGGACTTCCTCGTGTATTGGGGCTGTGCCGTGAGGAATTGTGAGGAACCGTGGAGAGGCCTTTAGTTAATGAGCAGCCGTGCCCAACTTCCAGCTGGAGGAACCCAGAGAGTTCCCAGCCGACTACCCACAGCATGGCGGGAGGAACCCTGGGTTCCCCAGACATATTTTTTCCTACACCAGAGGGCAGTAAGATGTACCTCAAGTTCTCTTCGTTTTTTTTGGTTTTTTTTTTGTTTGTTTGTTTGTTTGTTTTGGTTTGGTTTGGTTTGGTTTTTCGAGACAGGGTTTCTCTGTGTTCAAGTTCTCTTCTTTAGATTTCAGACCAGACATTATCCGTGTGTTAAGAAGGGGTAAAAAGTCTGAGGAGAAAAGACTTTGTCCAGGTGAGACTGTCAGTACTGGAATGCATTGTCTGTGGTTTGCCGCTGTTCTGGGGTGAGCCCTTAGCCCCAAATCAAACTGAATGATGAGACAGGCTTCTGCAAACTCTTCAAGGCTGCCTCCGAAGGATGGCTTCAACAGCTTCCCAAGTCTCCTGAAAGTCAGTCAGGGGAGTCTCACAGAGGCAACTACCTCAGGGTGTTCCTGGTAGATGCCAGAGTCACCAATAGCACCCTGGGAACCTGGGAACTAAGTTAACAGGGAAACCTAGGAAAGCCAGAGAGAACACACTAGTGGGCACAAATGCAGAAGATGTCAACAGTAATCGCCAGCCAGCTGAACACTCCCCAGACGGAACCAGTTGACCTTGGACATCTCTAACCCACACAGCATCTCAGCACAGCCCCTCTGCCCCAAACAACAGGATGGTTCTAGAAAACCATTCATGGCCCAAGAATCACACTACCAATACAGTGGGCAAGGCCACACAGCCACAGCCTCTAATGCCACCACTACTTTGAAGACATGCATAGGCTGAAGACAAGAATCAAGGGTGTGTTCTACTCCGAAGAAAAGGTGCACAGTCCTATAAAGAGGATTAAACTTGCTGTCCTGTGTTCAGTAAAGCTGGGTTCAACTGTGACCGATTGCAGATCTATAACTACTCATAACTACTTACATTTGAGGACAATACGCACTGGAAAGGAATTAATTTCTTCACATCTAAACTTCCCCTTGTTTTGTGGAGCTTCAGATAATTAGCTGTAATTTCTCTTTGCTCTTCCTCCAATATTTTTGTGGATGTGTGTCCTGACACCCTGACAGATGTCTAAGGGAAATAAATACCTTCTTACAAGAATGCATAACCCCCTAGGAGACTCTAGGTAATTAAATAATGCTCCCTCTGAGCTCTCTGCAAACTCACACTGTCAGGAAGAAATGTAGAGGTGTTATCTGAGAACCTCCCTGGTACAGTGCCGGTACTGTCCAATGAGTAACGTGCCTGCTCTTGGGCCCCAAATGGGAAGAGATTTGGCCTGCCGAAAGGATTCACAGATAGGATTTATAGCATCCCTCCTGATCCAACAACAGAGAGAGAAATGGCATGACCAAAAGAAAAAAGAAAAAACCCTACAGAGAGGGTGAGGAAAAGAAAGGTAAAAATTCTGACATTACAGCCATGCTTCTCAGTAAAAGCACCACAGAGAATAGAGAGGATTTCTCAGGATTTCTGTGATGTCTCTGATGTCTTCCGGATTCCCATACTCACAGAGATCTCCTATGGCCAGTGGGGAAGAATTTGCTCTCAAGTTGCTCAGATAATAAAAGGAAGAGAGAGAGGGAGGAAGAAGAGGAAGGAGAAGGAGGAAGGAAGGGGAGGAAGAGAAAAGAAAAGGAAGAGAAAGGAGAGGAAGGGAGGAAAAGGAGAAAGAAATATGAAACAGTTCAGTCAGCAGGGTGTTTGTAAACACTAGTACCTGAGTTCCATCTCCAGAACTCACATTAAGGAAAAAATAATAATAATAGCTGCCTTTGTAACAAAAGTGCAGAGTTGGTAGAGATAGGCAGATCCTTGGGGCTCCTTGGCCAGCCAGCTCACCATAATCAAAGAGCATCCAGCTCTGTGTCCAAAATACAAGGTGTACAATTCTGGAGGAATGACACCCAAGGCCATCTATCCTCTGGCCTCCACATGCAGGCACACATGTCATGTGTACTTGTATACACAAGTGAGTGCACATGCACACACACGCACACATGCACATATGCATATACACAAAACAAGAAAATGTTAAGATAGGACCATCTTACATTGGGCAGACACACTCTGTTGTGTCTCTCGCCCAAATACAAGCCAATGTTTTGCAAATGTCCTGAGAACATAGGAAGCCTTTTACAAAGCTTACTTGAAAAAGGCATGATACTTTAGACAATTATGTAAATAAGCACAAGAGAGCAGGGATGGAGGAGGGGGGAGGCCTATAGGTGATTATGTATAAAAAGCAAAAAAGCAACCATGCCCAGAGAGACAGGATAGACAAAGTCTACACACTGAGTCATAACTCCCCCGGGTCTGCTCTTGAAGCTGATTACCAGCCGGTGAGTGGTTAGAAGATGTGCTTCTGTCTTTTGCTGTCTAAGTAGTGCCTGGCTAACTGGACCTCGTTCTCATTGCAGAGTTCTCAGTTAACCCTTTTAGCGTCGTCATAAAGATCTAGGTATATTCGTATTTATCCAGATAGAAACTAAGTAAACCATACCATATTCAGAGTCAAGATTATAGTGTCCCAGCTGGTCATAAGAAAAAAAATGGGCAACTGTGCCCTGCGAACTGTCTCACCGTGAGCCACTGGGTCCTGTGTAATGTGCCATCCATATTTACCTCTTCAAAGTTAATGACACACTCCATTCTTAAAGAAAGTGAACTGTGTCCTCCTTCAGAACATATGGGAAAACATCCAGGAAAAACAAGACTCACTAATGGCCAAAAGGTGGGTTTAATCTCCCAACACATTATGAACAGGTACTGTAGCCTCCTGCCAAGCCTTCAACACACACACACACACACACACACACACACACACACACACACACACACACATACACACAGTACCCACTGGGCTCACTTCATGTCCTCCTGGCCTTTTTGAATCATCCACATCCATTAAGGCTCAGATCAAATTTCACTTCCTTAAAGAAGCCTCCCTTGGCCACTCGAGCCTGCATTGATCTCTCCTTTCACAGAAACTTCTAGAGCAAGTATCGATTGTACTGTAATTGCAGTATTTAATCACATATTGTCTTGTATTCCTTAAGTTCGTTTGTTTTAAATGCAAAAGTATTTTCCAAAAAAGAGCTGGAAGATCTCACTATCATAGGGTTTCTCAGCAAGGGATTGGGTCCTAGGCTTCCCCATAATCATAATATAATTCTTTTTTAAATTATATGGTTCATTGATGGAAGCCCACTGTTTCCTGCTCTTAATACAGCAATGGACCTCTGGAACCCTGCATCTTGAAAGCTACCTGGGAAGAGGCTGGGCTTCCCAGCGCTTCCTGATAAGCCCTCACCCCTGATTGCTAACTCCTGGTAAATTGCGGGCTAGCATCCCTATTCGCCACTGTAGTTCATCTCTCCGCCCACTGGCAGGGCATTGTCTTTTCTCATGAGACTGCCGCTTGCCCTCTGCCTCAGCTCCCCTGGCTTAGAGATGCTTACGAAGAAGTGTTCTTTGCAAACACTTCCCGGGTAGCCAGCTCTTTGCAGCCTGGTTGATAACCTTGGCGCACAAGGCCACTCGGAGCCATTTGGTAGCTCTCTGCTGCTCCCTTCTGGCAATTTTATGACACTGCGTCAAATCTGTTAAGGAACTCAGCCTTACAGCTTCAAATTCTAGTTGCAGCCTGTAGGTGGGGGATGGGGGGGGGGTGGGGAGTGCTAATGGCAAAAACCAACCAAATTAAAAAAAAATACTTAATATCTCATGAGAGATGAATGTTTTCAAATTTACCTACATTTTTCTTAACACTTACCTATTTCATCTTTGGCACTCCAATCAGCTTCGTCCGCATCATTAGATACTAAGACAATTCTGCTTAAAAGGTTACCCTCTACAATAGCCTCCAGGTTTCTGCATCAGACACTTCTACAGATGCAAGATTCATGTATGTGTGAATGTAAGTGCTCTCTCGTTCATCCAGTAACAAAAGTTAAGGCTAACAGAAAACAGCGGTTTATTCACAAAGATTAGTTTATATGATTGCCTGAGAAGTTTGTTGAAAACTAAAATTCCTAGACATCTCCCCCAAGAGACTCTGATTTTCTAAATGGGGCCCAGAGACTAATTTTTAACCGGCTCCAGGTAATTGGACAGACTGTGGCAGACATTAGTATCCTAACCTTCTTCTCCCCTGTGAATCCACTCTTGATTCGGCCATAGTCAATTTAATCTGAGGTTTAGAAACCGGCGCCACAGACGTTGGGGGAGGGGAAGTGGAGACACGCTTCTCGGAGTAAGCATCTAAGTACAGCAATCAGAAATTCCCTCTCCTTTGCAGTGTGATCATTGCATTGGCCAAAATATGCCTAACGACAGCATCTGATTCACGGGAGTGTGACAATTTAATATCTCTCTGTCCCATAATTTATCACATAAAACCTCGCATCACGTAGAGCCGCTAAATCACTGAGTTAGCGAATGGTTAAGCATCCAACAACTATTCGAAATGCATTGTGGTGCACTTCATTAGGCCTAGAGATGAGGTTTAGAAAACGTTTTGTTGGATTTCAATTATTTGCTCAAGCAAAGGAAGTACCAGACCAACCTGATTTCTTAATAATTGTTTAGCAGAAAGAAAGAAACTTCTGCAAGTATCGTGGCTGCTAAAACTAACATGTCAGCGGTGGTGTACATGTTAGCGCTTGTCCATCCTAAGCACGCACTTAGATCGTTGTTGAGATGTAGGTTCATTTTCAGGTCTAACATACAGACCGGATTCGGTGGTTTCCTGTGAGCTCTGCTGAAAGCTAGAGCCAGCCTGCACTAGCCGGCTCGCTCACCTGCGAGCTCGCTTAGCAGCTGGTATCATCGGTTTTCTGGCTCCTCTATCCAGGCAATGCATTCTCAAGAGCTTTGTCGCAGTTAGCACCTCTGACAAATTGGTCGCCGTGGTGATGGGTGCCCTAATTTGGTTTTCAGAGACAACTTAGGTTGCATAGACCTTCTAACGTCAGAGGCCAGAACTTCGCTCAGAGCAGACACTCAGAGCCAGCTAAAGCTGTTGTTCTCTGAGCATGCGCCCTAGGGAGAGCAGTAAGGTCTGGCTGTGCATGAACACAGACAACTACTTCGCGTTCTCATCCTTTAATCACCTTTCCCCACACTCCAGACCACCCTATTTCTTTAACCTCTAAGTACCTCTACACTGTTTCCTCCGAGAGGTAGATTTGAGGCGTCCTGCCCCAGCATCACAAGCGACTTCTTCAAGAAGGTGCTCTTGGTAACAGTTCCCACATGGTCTAGCGGTTAGGATTCCTGGTTTTCACCCAGGCGGCCCGGGTTCGACTCCCGGTGTGGGAACAAGATCTTTAGCTGTGTCATGAGGAGGGTGTGAGTTCTTTAGCTGAGTGATGAGAAATATATGAGCTCTTTAGAAGAGTGCTGAAGGAACCACTTGAAAAGCAGAGGTGAGTAACAGGTTCTCTCTGCCAATTCAGGCCAGCATGGTCTACAAAAATAAGGAAAAAAAAAAAAAAAAGAAACCCACACGACAGCGAAATATTCAGTGCTCTCTTGCAAAACTCACTTTTTTATAGTAATTTATTATTATTCACTTGTAGTGATTTTTGTACTGTACATGTATTAGCATTTGTAGTGCTTGGGATTGAACCCAGGGCCCCACACTTGCTAGGTAAGCACTCCAGCACTGACCTTCATCCTGGCTTTCTTTAATTTTTTTTTTTTTTTTAAATGTTGAGACAGGGGCTCACTAATTTGCCCAGGCTGACCTTGAACTCTGAAACACGAACAAGCCTTAATTCACCATCGTCCGGCCCTAGAGTCTGGAATAGCTCGATTTACAAGCCTGTGCCACCCAGTAAAACTCTTCCGGGATTGAAGGCAGGCTATGCCGGTTGCAGCCAATCACGTGGTCAGCTGCAAGGCTTGCTTTCAGTTTCTGCTCCGAGGATGGCTATCTGCCTTATAATCCTGCTGGCAGCCCTTCTTAACCCGCCTGAGGAAGGGCACGTTTTCGGTATACTTGGTTTTACTCAGGCAAACAATCGTTGTGAAAATTAAGGGCATGGCTGAGAGGTTCCTGGTTGGTGGAAACCGTCCTCCTATTCAACACGTGACCCCCTGCTTTCCCCGCCCATTTGCATCACATTCCAGCCTGATAAGTGGTCTTCTCCGTCTCCCGCTGATCTCCACTTGCTCACACAGTGGAGACAGAGAAGGGCCTGTGACAGAGCGATCTGATGACACTCTGCTGTTGGCTTTAAAGACAGAAGAAATGGCAGTGAGCCAAAGAAGATGGAAACAGACACTATGGACAGATTCTCCAGAGAGGCTTCTGAGAGTGTAAAGTCCAGCTCACATTTTGCCTTTAGCCCATCTGAAAGGAGCTGAAACTTGTGCCTCCAGAGCTCTGAGGGAAGAATGCAGATCAGCGTTGACCTGTGCTTTAGTGGACTCCCCCACTGCTCGAGTGCACCAGCATGAGTTGTCTGGAGCTTCTATATAGATGGTAAACATCTATATAGAACAAGCAAGTATGGAGCAAAAATATCACTCACTCAGAGAGAGAGAGAGAGACAGAGAGAGAGAGAGAGAGAATAAGAGGCAGAATTGCTGTCACTTATAGGGTAATTACTATACGCTGTACACTCAATTGACATACTCAGTTCTGACACTGAACACAGTAAAGAAGGAACAATTGCTACCCCTAACACATATAAAGGAAACCAGAGCTCAGTTAGTTAGCTAACTGGCCTGAAACCATTGCCCAGAGCTGGAACAAAACCATCAGACGTCTCCCTAATTGCATTACAATGAGAAAAGGATAGTCCTTTCAAAACCCAATTCACCCTAGAGTGAAACAAAATCTATCAAGTGCCACATAATGAGTCTGACTTGTCATTTCTGTTCAAAGAAAGATGAGGCCAGCCTACGTCCTGGTTAATGAAAGCTTGGGCGCAATTCCTTTTCTTCTAAAGTAGAATATAATCAAGAGCCTTTTGATTTTTTTTTTTTTTCCTCTAGGGATCCCTGTGATATAGCAGCCTTCAAGAAACCATCAAATAGAAACAAGGAGAAACCTCCGTGGGCCTCCCATCCTTCCCTCCACAGGCACGAGTGATCACTCTGACCCAGCTCAATCAGCCTGGGCTGGTAACAGTTGCATAGGAGAGTTAGCTTAGACTGAAGTGGCCCACGTGTTCTCCTTATGTGTAGTTTGATTCTTCATACGTCAAACAGCACACACATTTATTACTGACATATTTCAAGGGAGAGTGATTCTGCCAAAAAAAAAAGTGCTTCTCTTGCAACCATGATGACCTGAGTTTGACTCCCCAGAACCCAAATAAAGATGCCAAGTGTGTTGAAGAACTTGTAATCCCAGTGCTGGGTAGACAAACAAGAGGATCCCAGATGCTTCCTGCCAGCCATCAACCTAATTGGTGTGCTCTAATCCAATCAGAGGCTCTGTCTCAAAGGAGATGATGACCTTCCTAAGGGTGACACCTGAAGTTATCAGCTGCCTCCACACTTGCAAATATACAAATACACACTTGTCGTACACACACACATACACAAAAGGGGGGAGAACAGAGACAGAGACACACACACATACATACACAAAGAGACACAGACACACATACACAGAGGGGGTACACGAAAGGGGGGAGAACAGAGACAGAGACACACACACATACATACACAGAGAGACACAGACACACATACACAGAGGGGGTACAGAGACAGACACACACACAGAGAGAGACACAGACACACAAACATACATACATATACACAGAGACACATACATACATACATATACACACACATACATACATACACGCAGAGACACACATACATAAATGCATACATACACAGAGAGAGACACACAGAGACACACACACAGAAAACTGATACATTTTTTAATTTTTTGGAATATTTAATGAAATCGATGATATACATTAAGCAGAAGAAAATTACTCTTTAACATTGTGTCAGTTTTGATGTCTGAGTTTGGCTCTCACGGGTCAAATATGTGCCTACAAGGTGGCTCAGCTGATAGTCACCTGCCACCAAGCCTGGCAGCCTGATGTCAGTCCCTGGGAGCCATGGCATAACCTCCGTGTGTGTGTGTGTGTGTGTGTGTGTGTGTGTGTGTGTGTGTCTGTCAGGACCCACAAGTTGAGTTCGTTGGACATGGGGAAGAGCTGCAGTGGCTGAGGGGTGCATCCCTGTTCTTAGAACAGATGGCCCTGGGGTACAGTCATTCTTACATCTTGACAAACAAGTTTGAGATCAAGTCACCCTCCCTCTGGCTTCCCTGCAATGCCCAGCTCGGAAATACACCCTTGAACTCACTTAATCTTCTTTTTCAGCCACACTCTTACCTCATCCCCATTTCTTGGGTTCAATGCCATATGCACACTACACATACTGTGTGCGCACATACCCACACACACGAATGAATGAATGAATGAATGAATGAATGAACGAAATAAGTCATTAACATTTTGAAAGCATGCAAACCAGACTTGGTGGTTCTTGTCTTTAGTGTTAGCACCTGGGAGACTGAGGTCAACCTGGTCTTCATATTGAGTTCCAGGCCAGGCAGGAGCTACACATTAAGACCCTGTCTCACATACATTCATGGTACATACTACATACCTGTGATTTCAGAAGTCAGGAGGCAGAGGCAGGAAGTTGGCGAGATTAAAGGCAGGGGCTTCTCTATACTATCTTCACAACTCTTTTTTGCAGGATTAAAAGTTATTTTAAGCTTAAAGAAAAGAAGTCGCAAAGGGTATGGTTAATTAGATGGACCCTACAGAAAAGAAAAACTAGGGGTAGACATAAGGGGAGTGTGTGTCTATGTGCGTGTATGTATGTATGTCTGTATGCGTGTTTGTGTATAGGTGTGTGTATGCCTGTGTATGTGTGTGTGTGTTTGTGTGTATATGTGTGTTTGTACGTGTATGTGTGTGTACACAAAGTATGTGTGTAGTCTCAATATATGTGACTATACTTGAATTCTGGTGTTAGAAAAGGGAGTGGTTTATAAGCCAATGGGCCTGGAGCTCCCCATTGGGAATCAATGAGCCAAGATATTTGCATGAACCTTAGAGGAAATGCTTCAGCTTGGAGCTCTAGACAGGTGTTTGCTGTACCCTAGTCGAGCATGAACTTACCAACTGAAACAAAAACCTAACATAGGGGGCACCTGGATTTGAACCAGGGACCTCTTGATCTGCAGTCAAATGCTCTACCACTGAGCTATACCCCCGTGACCAATGTAGGCCTCATGTAAATATTTGTTCTGCCTTTATGACCTACATAACACCTCATAAATAACTCTCATGTCTGAGATTCCTCTAGGATTAAAAACCACCCTTAATTATCTTTTCGGTGCACTGCCTTCTGCTTTCCCCAGAGTTTAAATATTTATTTTCTTCCTGCCACCTAAAGTTCAGACCTGTCTCCTCAGTCTAATAATCTTGTCATCAACTGCACACTCATCTCCAGGTAAATCACTGTTTCTAATCAGAGCGGCCACCGATGAGTCGGGGCTAGGAAAAGATCCAGACTTGTCTGTCTACAAACGGACTTCGGAAGTTCATGTTCAACTCTGAATTTAGAGACAAATGTAGCGTGTGTGCATATGCTGCGCATGTTTTCATCCGATTTCCAGGTAAGGACATCAGTTCTGTTTCAGAGTTAAAGCCAAGCAGAGACACAAAATCAAAGCAGAGAAAGACAGCTCGAAGTTCACAATTCACCCCGACTCCTATTCCCTTAGGTTCTAATCTAAGAATTCTCAATCCTGTACCTGGCTAAAATTGAGCCAAAAAAAAAAAAAAAAAAAAAAAAATCAGGGAAGCGCCCTTCACTGTAACAGACTTACCCTGACAAGGCCACCTGTAAGGGCCTTACCTGTCAGCCACTGTAAGGGCCAAGGTGCAAACAGCAAGAAGCTGAGGCTGTGGAGCAAAGGCTTTCTGAAGGCTTCAGATACCCACTTCCTCCCTCTACCCTTATGCCCAAAGGGGACCTTAGATTTCAAAACCATTATGCCCCAAATTAAACTCGTTACAGCTCCAAGTCGTTTGTTCTTCTGTAACATTAGCTCAAGGTTCAAACCCAATGGGCATTTGCAAGGTGCCCCCTCACACACACACACACTGAATGGAACATCTCCCCCTCCCCTGCAAAGTGAGAAATGGAGGCACAACACAGTTGACGTATCTAGTCCAAGGTCCCATAATTAGTAAGTTATAGGGCTGGGATTCTAGTGTAAGGTCAGGACTCTGCTGGGCCAGCATACCCACCCATCTGACAGCCTTCCTCCTTCCTACCTTGCTTGTTGATGCCACCGTCATCTGGGCCAAATATTTCTGGCAACTCTGGGCTGTGCCCATCTCCTTTTCCCAGCTCCTGGTGAATCACTAAGTGCTGTTGATTTTACATTTCAGGTTCCCCCTATCAATCGCTGCCCTTTTTCCTGTCCCCACCTCCATCCACGCTGCTCCCAGGGCCTATCAGAAAACCAAATCTGTTTATATGCCCCTTGCAAATGCTTTCTCAATAATCTCCTAAACCAACAACGCAATGGTCTTCACCCTTAATCTCTACTTGTTCCTTCAACTTCTCACGCCCCACGTGTCACTCTACGCAGCAACCTGGCTCCAGCTTCTTCTGACCCACTACCATTTCACTTTCACCCAGAACCACCTTTCCCCCACCCCCCCATCCACTTCTCTTCCATGCTCCATCGTGGGATATTATTCTCTGAAACCAACTGGCCATAAGCTCCTCTTTGAGGCCTCCTCTAACCTCCCCTCCTCTAGACGGAAGTAATCACACTGCCTCTTGACTCTAGTAAACCCGGAACATCCAGCGCAGCACACATTGCCTCCTAAGGTTCATGTTTGTGTCCCTATTGAGAGTGGATGGAAAACAGGAGCTGAGACTCACTCACCTCCAGGGTCATGCTTAGTACAGTTCAGTAATGTCCTTCAAACCGTTACCAAACAGCCAAGTTTGCTACCCATCCACCATAAGCCAATGAAAAGAGCCAAATTAATAGCAAAAAAAAAAAAAAAAAAAAAAAAAAAAAAAAAAAAGTCAGAAAAAGAAGATCTACCCAATATGAACCATATTGGGACAGAGACAAATAAGAGATCCTGAGACCCTCCTACCCCTTCCAAGTCAGTCTTCTGGGGCCTGACCTGAGAGGGTTTAGCTAAAAAGCAAGGCGTATGCACAGGTAAGCCACCTGGCTAAGGCGTGGTCCCCTGCCTACCATTGCTGCAACCCCAAGTCTCTCCAGCAAGGTCATCTGACTAATGTAAATCTTTCTCCAGGAGACAAGTTCCCTGTCTGGCTGCCTACAGAGGGCCATACATTTTTCCCCCACAGTAGGAAATCCCTGGGGAAATTCTAATGTCTTCCAGTTCATGTTTTCAATAATCTGATAGTCAAAAATGAGGTAACAAGTGTGTGTCTCTTAAGAACACACTCATCCCTGCCAGACCGGTGCTTCCAGAACTGACTAAAAGACACAACCTTGCCTATGCAGTGCACCCCGCCTATCCCCAACTTGACATCTAGGGACAAAATGAAGATAGCCAATGTAAGAGTGATGGCTACTGAAGATAGGTAGATGGAAGATGACAGAGACCATCAAGCCTTAGAGTACAAAACAGTGCTACCCACCCTTCTTAATGCTGTGACCTTTACTGCAGCTCCTCACAGAGTGCTGACTCCAACCACAGCATCATTCCTGTCCCTACTTCATAACTGTAATTTTGCTACAGTTACGAATCATAATGTAAATATCTGTATTTTCCAGTGGTCTTTGGGGATCCCTGTGAAAGGGTCCCTCAACCCTCAGGGGTCATGACCCACAGGTTGAGAACTGCTGGCGTGGAACGCATACATGTAGTTTCTTAACTTCAGGCCAGTTTAGATTTCTCCCCAGCAGTACTCTGTGGATAGCCATTTCTATCCTATTTACCTCTCTTGTACACCGTGTGTGTGTGTGTGTGTGTGTGTGTGTGTGTGTATGTGTGTGTGTGTGTGTGTGTGTGTGTGTGTGTGTGTGTGTGTCCCTGTTTCTGTCTGTGTGTGTGTCTGTGTCTCTCTGTCTCTCTGTCTCTCTCTCTGTCTCTCTCTCTGTCTCTCTCTCTCTCTCTCTCATTTGCTAGGATGGAGCCTCACACAACTGCAGACATGCTCTGTCACTAACCTACATTATCAGGATTTCTTTCTTGCCTTCTCTCAGGGCACAGTCACTAAATTTCTTGGATCTCCCTGTAGCCACAATGTGGTATAGATCAGGGGACCTTGGAAACCTCACATGAAAGGATTTTATCACAAAGTTGTTTGGTTTGGTTTGGTTTGGTTTGGTTTGGTTTGGTTTGGTTTGGTTTGGTTTGGTTTGGTTTGGTTCTTAAGGAATCACATAGCCCAGATTGACCTCAAACTCATTCTAAAGCCTAAGCTGGCCTAGAACTCCCAGTCTTCCCATTGCTACTTCCTAAGGGCTGAGATTACGGCTGTGTGTGCCTGACACACCGTTTTCCATCAGAACAGTGAAGTAAGTGGTATAGTGAGGTCACTGAAGGCATGTTCTGAATTCAAATCCCAACTTGCTCTTTACGGCTTTTGACTTTTACACATTACCGATCAACCCTGAGTCTCAATCTCCATGAAAGAAAATCACACAGTATTCACACTGGTAAAACTGCTGAAAGAAATGCAGGAGACAGTGAAAGTATAGAGAGCTGAGACTGGTACTTGTAATGCCCAAAGAACTCAAGGAAGGTTGTTACGATTCAGCCATCCATGAACCACAGAACAAAATCCAAACTCAGCCCATACTTAAAAGCAAAAATCAAGAGTGCACAGGGGGCACCTGGATTTGAACCAGGGACCTCTTGATCTGCAGTCAAATGCTCTACCCCTGAGCTATACCCCCAGTGAGATGAAATTGTTTTTATAGTGTATCTGTCTCTCTGCATTCTAGTTCTTAAAGCCTCCAGTGACTCAGGGGAGCTATAATTAGGAGTGCTGCCTGGAAGGAGTCTGGGCATTAGACGTTCTAAAGGAGATTTATAATGAAACAAGACAGGGATCTGAAGAACTAAGTTCACAGGGCCAAGAAAATCTCCTATGACTGGCCATTATTCGATGTTTCATCCCTGCCTATTGTGTTTCATATAAAGCAAACCTCACTTCCAAGGAAAAATCACCGGTTTCGCCACAGCTGAGAACATTAATATAAATAATATGAGTGATTGGATTTCCATCATGACCGCCTCAGCTCCAGTTTACATGGATCCTCATTGTTCTCCATGGCCACACAGAGCACAACTCCAAGTTGGCACTTGAGAGATAATTGCAGCATTAAATTGACTCAGGAGGGGTGTCCCAATAATGATTGGTGAGAGACAGCTGTCTGGAGCTATAACTCTAAGTTGATTTCAGTCCACTGAAAACAGATGGTCAGTGGCACTCTTGTGTAACATAAATATTAGGTTCTATATACCATAACTCGCCTGAAACTTGCAATATTGTCTACTCTGGAAGGCCATTTGATGTAAGAAACAGAAATTAATGCTAGAGGCTCATAAGCACCTAACTAAATTGCCGACCCTAGTCCCAATGACAGAGCTTCTTCTTAACCTCCAAATGTCCCCACAGTTCCAGCAGCCTATGTTTCATGACCTCGTAAATACTTTCTCTTCCCCTAGTAACATCTACACAAGCATCTTATGGAAATCTGATGCACACATCCATTGGAAGTATTTCTCCTGACAATTTCCCAGACCATACACACTAGTTAGGTCTTTCCAAGTCTCTTTGTTTTGGGGAGTGGTCAATCAGACTGAAGGTTGTGCTGAGCAGGATCTTGGCAGTGGAGAGAAACACCATCCCATTCTTGACTGCCCTGCCTCACACTGGAAATGAGTGCATCAGTTACTTTGGACCGTTGTGACAAAATGGGTCATCTGACAAACACAACTTAAAGGAAGAAAAATGTATCTTATCTGGTGATTTTAGAGACTTTTGGCCTGTAATGGAAGGCAAGTCGTGATAGAGTGAAAGTCTGTGGCAGAGGCAGTGTGGGCGTGTGCTGAAGACTGTTTACATGGTGATGTGGAAGTTTATTCTTTTTTTAAAGATGTATTTGCTTTATGTATATGAGTACACTGTAGCTGTCCTCAGACACACCAGAAGAGGGCATCAAATCCCATTACAAAGAGTTTCCAGGACCTCTGGAAGTGCAGTCAGTGCTCTTAAACGCTGAGCCATCTCTCCAACCCGAGAATGAATGATTGAATTTTCATCATGGTGGGGGGAGTCTTAAATGGTCTCAAGATATTCTGTTTTTGTTCTGCCTGCCAATAAGCCTCCCTTACCTCTGTAAGATTTTCATGCAAACTTTGGATCTCCCGTACCTGATAAACCTTTGTTTATACAAAGGTCTAGACTCATCCTCAGAACCCGATGACCTCGGACAGCAACCCCTTCCTCTTTCCCTTCCTTTCCTTTTCACCAATTCTTTTTTCAACTAGTCAACTGTGAAAGACTGTGAGGTCAGACCCCATCCAGTGGAGAATAAAGTACATTCACTACTGGCAAAAACCAAGTGAATGTCCTGTCTCCGTGTGTTTGATAGCTGGGTCCTGGTTCAGGTGTAGCTGTTTTTGCAAAAATGGAATTGCCTCGCTGAGCAACTCTTTGTTTGTATGTTCCCTTGTGCAAACACCAAGACTATTATTGGTTTGTCTCTAGCGGTGGCAGCTAGGAAACATGGAATGCATTTGAACAAGAGGCTGGGCCCCACTGGTTAGGGAATACACGTTCAAAGCACAAACCTGTGATGAGCAGAGATGCCCAGTGCATGCTTCATTGACCCCTTGTTCCTTTCTCACTGTGGGCATCAATGGGAACTGAGATTTTAGCAGTGACAGGGAGCCATGTGTTTCACACTCAAGGCCCCAGTGCTGGACGGGATTTAAAAGTCATCCCAATCACATCTTTTATAAAGTAAAGAGTGAGAAATGATGAACAGCCTTGCTTAAGATCACTGGTGAACTTGGTGAGGTGGGTAGGATTTGAACTAGAGTTTACTCTAGTCAAGGTTCCTCATGGGGAGGTGGAGGTGAGGGGTGACCTTTGGAAAAATCCCCATGGCCAGGGACGATATTGGAACTCAAAAACTATTTGTTGGATGGATGTTGGATTGTGCTCACCTGGTTTTCTGAGGGATTTCCCAGATTTTAGGAGTAAGCACCCTGCATCTCAGGAAACCCTTCAGAGAAGTGGATTCATTATCATCCTAACTACCATCCCCCCCCACACACACACACACACCAGCATCCCCAGTATTTCCCAAACCTGATCATTCACTTTTTCCTGTCATAATTTTTAACTATTTCCACAAATGTCCCCTGTACTAGTATTGCTGGCACTGATGGCTAGGGAGGTCTCGGAAATAGAGGCTCTATCCAGTGCTTCCAGGTTCCAGTCGCCACCCAAGAAAGAATCCAGTGATAAGATAAAGCAAGGGAAGTTTATTTACAGGCTAAAAGTACACGCCTGAGGCAGGGAGTTCCAGCTTCTCAAGAAAAAGCCTCACCACCCAGCCCTCTGGATAGACTCTTCCCGGACAAAGTCCTGCAGATAAGAGGTACAACCGGGAAAAGGTAGAGAACTCCAAGAATCAGCCAGGGTTTTTCTCCAGAAATGTTTCTGTCTTTAAAGGGGCTTCCCGGATGTGCCACACCATCAAATGATTACAGGAGGAGGTAATTTGTAATGCTAATGACACTGAAACTTGGTTACACTGTAGCAAAAGATAATTAGCAGACGTCTTGGTTAGTTGACCCCAACTGGTTTGAGATGGTCTTTCTTTACTTTTTTATTTTAATCTTTTTACCACTCAAATGTAGTCTCAAGATGTTCTATTGTCTGTCAGACAGCTCTGAGGTTGCATCAGCCTCTGGCTGCCTCTCGGTTGGCTTTCCTGGAGCCTCTATAACCTACCTCACTAGTGTTTACTTAATGTTCGTTATGAAACCAACCCATTGTTTTTTTTTTTTAAAGTTAGCCTCATAATAAGCAAAAATATCTTTGAAAGCATGCCAACTGTATTTTGTTCTATTGCACATAGAAATAAATACATAACTATGGGAATACATTAAAAATTGTGTTAAACACATGCTGCGCTTACAGCTTGCACTGAATGCTTCTCTTAACACTTTAAAAATGCTAATTCAGTTAGTCTTCAAAATAAGCAATGTAGGAGGAGCTATTTTCACCTTTATTTTACACGTGATGAGATCAAAGCACAGAGAAGTTAACTTTGCAGAGGCCATACAGCTAGAGAGCGTATACAGACAGAGCCCAAGACCAATTAGAAATCCTCACTGTAGCCACGGCGTGTCGCTCAACTTGAACCACCAGTTTGTTTCAACTTGAGTGGGCCATAAGAAGCCCAGGGATTTTATGAACTTCATTCTGGGTGTATGTGGGCTGGTGGTGCTGGAGGAAGGGCGGGACTTGAATGAGATTAGCATTGCCATCAAGAAACTGAGCAAAGCAAATTATTCTCCGGAATGTGGTGGGCCTTACACAGTCAATTTAAAGACTCAGAACACAATTGCCAAGTAAGAGGAAAGTGAAAGCAGGCCTGGCTGCCTTGTGCTGGAGACATCCATCTTTCCTGATTTCCACACTCAACTGAAATCTCAGCTCTTCTTGGACTCAGTGCGCTATCAGCTCTCCTGGGTGTCCCGTTTAAGAGCTGTAGACACTGCGGTTTTCAGTATTGGTAACGGTTAGAGTCAACTCCAACACCTTCTCCCACTCTCCCTCCCTCCCTGCCCCTCTGGATTCTGGAAAACTGCTAGTGTCTCCATTTTGTCAAAGTATATATGTGTGTGTGTGTGTGTGTGTGTGTGTGTGTGTGTGTGTACATATGCATATACAGATACAGGTATACTTACATATACATATATTCAGTGAACTTCAGAACAATCCTTGGGACAGATAGACATTGAACTGACATGTTCAACATTTTCCACATTCCTAACTCTGCCCTGGCGACATAACACATATGAATCTGATCTCAGTGTCAAAATGTAGGCAAAAGTCAAAAGTAATATGTGTCCTAATTAAACAAAATACAGGCCAGTCTGTCTGAGTTCCAAGTCCTAACACTGGAGGATTAGAGCTACAAGAGAGGCACAGCACAGCAATACTTGCAGGACTGTAGGGGAAAGTGTGGTTGTTACTCAAAGCATGATCAGCCACAGCGTCTGGGAACTGAGTGGTCCTGATGCTGCCAGTTCCCTAAGCACTATTTTACAGGGAAAACTAAAATTTAAGTTTTCAGAACTTCTGCACAGTAAGGAAACAATGGATATAATGAGGAAGAAAAAAAACTACAGAATAGAAGAAATTCTCAAACCTATATCTGATAGGAGGAGTGCTAATCCTATTAAAAGTCCTTTTTAATTCATAACTATTATGGGTTAAATTATTAAGTATGTGTAATCATAAAAGTTCCTATTAGGGCTGGAGAGATGGATCGGTGGTTAAGAGCGCCAACTGTTCTTCCAGTGGTCCTGAGTTCAATTCCCAGCAACCACATGGTGGCTCACAACCATCTCTAATGGGATCTGATGCCCTCTTCTGGTGTGTCTGAAGAGAGCGATGTTATACATAAAATAAATAAATAAATCTTTAAGAAAAAAAAAAGTCCCTATTAAACACACACACACGTTCAACATAAGAAAATATGGAAATGTAAGCCAAAAAGAATTACAAGTGAGTAAGGCTGCAGATTAAAAAGGAGCCTGTGCACTGTCGGTAGAACTGTACAATGCTGGAATCCTTGTAGAAAATAGTGAGTTCCTCAAAAGTCTGCAGAGAGAACTATTGCATAGTCCAGAAATCGTCCTCCTACCAGGAAAGGAAATCAGCATCTTGGCGATCTCTGTATCCTCTGGTCATTGCAACATCACTCATAAATACCCAGGACACAGAAACAACACTCACCACCCATCAACAGGTAAAGGGGTAGAAGGAGGAATACATGCTTGCAGGCACACACTGTGGAAGATTGATCAGCTATAAAAACGAGACAATTCTGCTATTTGCAACAACATAGATGAAACTTGAGCGCATTATAATAAGTGTAAGACATTGGAAAGAAAAATTGAAGGACCGTATTATCTCGTTTACATGTGGACTCTAACAAAAAGGCTGAGATGTGGAGGAAATGTGGAGACGCTCGTCAGAGTCTATGATGCCAATTCTATGATAAACTGGTCCTGGGCATCTGATGAACAGTTTGTTCAGGATTATAAATAATGCTGTATTGTATACTGAAGATTTGCTAACAAAGCAGATCCCAAATGTCCTCATCACATACATGTACACAGTCACATGAATGCACACACACATAAGACACACAGACATACACATGTGCAGAGTCACACATACACACATACATGCAACTATGTAAGATGGTGGATGTATTAACTTGATTGTGGTAATCATTTAAATATACATACATAAATGCATATATATGTATATATATAATGTATATTGTGGTAGTTTGAATAGGAATGGCTCCCATAGACTCATGTGTTTGAATGCTTGGCTATAGGGAGTGGCACTATTAGGGGCTGTGGCCTTGTTGGAGGAAGTATGTCGCTGTGGAGTCAAGCTTTGAGGTCTCCTATGCTCAAGCTATACCCAGTGTGACACACAGTCTCCTTCTGCTACCTGTGGATCAAGATGTAGAACTCTCTGCTTCTCCAACATGATGTCTGCCTGCACGCTGCCATGCTTCCCACCATGATGAAATGGACTGAACCTCAGAAACTGTAAGCCAGCCCAATTAAATGTTTTTCTTTATTAGAGCTGCGGTGGTTATGTTATCTCCTTACAGTGATAAAACCATAACTAAGACACACACCTTTGTTGGGAGCTGACTTAAGCAGAAAGCGGCTAGATCAACTTTGCAGCCATCTAGAACCATATACCCTGATGAAAGACTTGGTTGTCAAAAGCCTATAACAGCTGAAGCACACTCTGATAAATATATTGTTTATCCCACATAGCTTGTTTTGCTGTTTAGTGACCTCAGCTGTATGGTGCACGTGGTAAAATGTTTTCACCTGTGTTCTCCTGCTTGTGTATATAAATACCTCAGAATTCCCTTCAATAAGGGAGACATGAGAAAATAGAAGAGACTGAATCACACCCTGTCTTGTCTCCATTCTTCACGTCTCTTGCCCCAAGAGCCACACTCTCTCTTGACCAGAGCACTTAGCCCCAAAAGTGTTGAGGCAAAATGTGGGCCTCAACACACCTTTGATACAATTGTCAATTATATTTCAAAGCTGGAAGAAATATAACCCCAATAGTTAAAAGACTCCTCCCTTTTATTAAAATAGTCCTTCTTAATCGAGTTTTACATGGTTTTGCTAGCTTAGTATTTTGTTTACAACAGGATCTTATATATCCCAGGTCAGCCTAGAACTCATTATTTAGCTGAATAATACCTTGAACTTCCTGTCTCCTCCCACGATGTCCTGAGATTACAGGCATGCACCAGCCTTTCAGAATTGCACAGTGCCTGGAGATTAAGGTCAGGGTTTCATGTGTGCTAGACAGGCACTCCACCAACTGAACCACGCACCTAGCCCAGGTTGGGACTTCTATACCAATAAATTATGGCAGAATTAATAATGTGGGGTTTCCATGGTGAGGTCAGAAAGGAACAGATTTCCTTTATTTCTCTTGGAATTCCTACTTGTAGATCCCAGGCACCATGCCATGAAGAGGCACATGCCAAGGCTGCATGCTTCACTTGTCACCTCTAGTCTCTCAGAAAGTCTTCCTGCCAACAGTTCCAAGTCAGATCCAACAAGAAGACATATGAGCAGCTAGAACCCCAATTTTCAAGTCACCCCAACCTTCAGTCTTCCCAGCGGGGCCCCTAGACAATGTGGGACAGAGGAATACATGCACACTACTAAAATTTAGGCATAGTTCATGCATCCATATGTAGCTGGAAGTGTGTGACTGTGTTCCCTGTCACTGCTGTAGTTGTTGGGGCATTCTACTACCACATCCCTCAAGAAGGATGGAAGATTGTTGGTGACCTTGGGCCCTGCACTTTTCCTATCTTACTACCTTCTACCATATCAAGCACACTGTACTGGGATCCTGTCTTTGCTCTGATTTGCTAAGAGAATGCTCTGCTTTGTGAATAAATCCCAAGAGTGTACACACACAGTTCTGGGCTGGTGAGGTGTTTCATTGGGTTAAGGCGTTCACTGCCAAGCCTGTTAAGCTTCAATCCCTAGGACTCACACAGTGGAGAGAACCAACTCTTTAAAGTTGTCCTCTGGGCTCCAAATTCATGCTGTGGTTCATGTGTTATCCCCACCCCCAACACACACACACACACACACACACGTGCACACACACACAAAATCCATTTAATTTTAGTAGCACATAACCTCACAGTCATAGTGACATGACTAAGATTAGGCAGTAAATAAGGAAATCGTTGTCTAACATTGGGCCTTGGCAATGTGGCCTGCTGTGCCGAGTCTGAGACTCATCATATTGTTGTCATTTGTCCTGGCATCCCCATCTAGCAAATGACATTATATCATAAACTTCCTGGAATCAGTGACCAATGGATGACAAGCTCCTGGCAGATCCTAAGCTTTGCTGGATAGAACTCCAAGACAAATACCATTGCATCAGACACCTCTCTAATTAAGCCAGCAACGGTGCCTTCCCACCAGCTCTGATGCCCTGGTCAGCATCCACCACTTCTCCTACACACTCAGAGTCCTGTAAGCCTGAAATCTCAAGGCATCCCCAAAATTAAGATATTTTTTTTTCTCCCAAAATATTATTGGGCCACAGCCTGTATGTATTTGTCAGGGTCATCAATGCTTTCTGATCAATACTGCAATAGCGATACCCCTAAGTGTGTTGTGGGTGGGGTTATGGTGGGGAGGGCTGCAGGAACCAATGAAATGTCCCCTGATTGGATGCTGAGTTAGGGGCATGGCAGGAGACTCCACCAGCCTTCAATCTTCACGACATATTCATTTGTTTGTATGTATGTATGTATGTATGTGTGTATGTATGTTTTTTTGTTTTTGTTTTGTTTTTGTTTTTGTTTGGTTTTTTTTTGGGGGGGGGCAGGGTTTCTCTGTGTAGTCCTGGCTGTCCTGGAACTCACCCTGTAGACCAGGCTGGCCTTGAACTCAGAAATCCGCCTGCCTCTGCCTCCCAAATGCTGGGATTAAAGGCGTGCACCTGACCACCACCAGCAGCAGCAGCAGCAAATATCATATCTTAAAATCCACAGGCATGACGTCTGTGGAGAAAAACGTGATGTCTTGAAGGAACCCTGGAATTGACAAATGGGGATCCATGCATCTGAGGCCCAATTGCTCAATATGATATGATTAGTGCACTTTACCATTGAAGCTTGGTAAAAGATTAAGTCACTTTACCACTGATTGTGTGTGGAGGTGGGGTGGGAGTGAAGGGTACCCTGTGCCCCCAGAAGGACCTACATTTCTCTTTGCTTCACTTCAACATTTCCTCATTTTCCAGGACCCTCAGATGAGCACAGAAGAAGGGGGGAGCTGCCGATCACAAAACTTTAAATCCCAGATCTAAACTTTGAAACCCTGAAAGATGTTCAGCTCTAAAAAAAATGCTCCACTTTCAGAATCTGCTCTATAAATAGTTTCCAGGGTTGGGGAACTCTCAGAGATTTAATTTGTTTGACAACGTTTTCATGAATCTCTTCCATACTTCCTAATGTCACTGTCTATGCCATTTCATGCCCTAAACTTCAGATTATTGTGGACATCTGCTTCCAGTGGATATAGACAGAGCTGCCGGCCACGGCCAATCTGCTTCATATTCAAAGAAAGAAAAAAAATAAGAAGTAATCAACAGACAACTCAATGCGGCATGTAAGAACCAGAGCCTTTCCCAACACAGTCCTCTCTTCCATCTCCCCATCCTGTTCCCTCCATCACATCCAGGGCAACACCATCTTTCAATGGCCAAATATGCAGAAGCCATGGGTCTTAGGCAACCATTCAACCCAGAAAGTTTAAACAGTGAAAGTTGCATTTGAGGATTCTGAATGCTCCATTCATTTCAGCCACAAGCTTATAATGAGGAGAGTCTAATACTTGCTAGGCAAGCTGGTCCCTGGCTTCTGGCCTGATGGCCATTGAGTCTCTCTTATATGTTGGCTGCTGCTCTAGGCCAGTGTCAATTAAATGGAAGTATGCAAAAAATAGACAAGCTACATACATGAACCTAAGCAACCTAAAGTAAGCTGTGTATTTTCACGATTTAAGTTAGCCCCATTCTGGGGCTTGGTATCATCCTGTGGTGAGCTGCCTACATATCCTTTTCTACTCAAGGTGTACAGTGAAGCCTGAACTAATTCTCTGGCTAGTATACTCCTTTCTGAACGAAGCTCGGAGCTACGGAGATGGCTCAGTGGTCAAAGAACCTGCCATGCCAGAATGAAGACCAGAATTCAGATGTATAAAACCCAATGCCCAGTGAATACCGGGATACTCCTATAATTCTGGTGTTCTGAAGGTAAAGTGAGCTGGCTAGGTAGACTAGCCGAATTTGTACACTCTGGGTTCAACGACAAGCTCTGCCTCAATGAGTAAGACTGAAAGCTACTGAGGAAGTCATCCAATGTTATCCTCTTGCCTCCATGTGCAGAAGCACACATGTACATGTAAACAGACATACACAGACATACACAGACATACACAGACATACACAGACATACACAGACATACACAGACATACACAGACATACACAGACATACACAGACATACACAGACATACACAGACATACACAGACATACACAGACATACACAGACATACACAGACGACTCATAAGCAAAAAACAATGAACAAATGACTATCTCCCAGGTGAGACAATTGGATAAGAACCCTTGTTCCTGAGGGTAATCATTCAGAGTAAACCACCCAACACTTGCCAGACCTGGCGGCATACACCTGTCATTTCAGCACTGAGGAGACTGAGGCAGGAGGATCAGGAGTTCAAGGACAGCCTGGGATATGCAGTAAGATTCTATCTTGAAAAAACAAAACAAGCAAGCAAGCTAACAAACAAGGAAAAGAAAATGATAGGAAGTCAGTTAAACTTGAGTTCCAAATAAACAATAATTATTAAAAATGGGGTTTACCGAATCTGTAAAATTATGCACTATTTAACAAAAATTCAAACTTAACTGGGCTTTCTGTACTTTTCTTTGATCAATCCAGTAACTCTACCAGTTCTATTTAATTCAACTGGGTTGGACTGTCCTCAGCTAAGGGGGACTCTGGAAGCATGTAGAGGTAGGTACAGGTGAAATTTCACACAGCCAGCAGAGCTGGGAAAGGCCAACTGGTATACCTTGGCCTAGCTCTGGCAGAAATAGTAATATACTGGCCATATCTTCAAAGAAAGGAGCCAGCAATGGTGATAAAGAAAAAGAACATAGCAGCAGCTCAAGGCACAGGATGAAAAGACACAGTGGACAAAAGCTGGCCTACTGAGTGAGCCTGTGCTTTTATGAGGAGAACCACCATTACTAAAGACAAAGGAGGAAGGTAGGAAGGTTTGTACCTACACTCTACATTTTCATCTTCCATTCTGTGAGTTCACCAGGATGTCTGTGCCTCCTTGTTTCAATCTCTTTGAAACAAGGTCTCACTGTGTAGCTCAGGCTGGCTCAAAGCATGCAATCCCCCTGCTTCATTGCAGGGGTGTACCACTACCTCTGGCGATCAAAGCCCTGGTATCTATGTGTCTCCTATAGCTTTACAATTTACTATAGCTTCTCCTGCCTAACAAAAACATTTCAAGGTGGTGCCAGGCCTACTGGCACACACCTGTAATTCTAATATAATTGGGAAGCAGAGGCGGGATGAATGGCAGCCTGAGCTATACATCAAGACTATCTCAAAATTAAATAAATAAATAAATAAATAAATAAATAGAAAAAAAAAACTAAGAAAGCAACTTGGCCTGGTGGCATATACCTTTTAATCCCAGCACTTGGGAGACACAGGCAAGCAGATTTCTCTGAGTTCTAGGGCTACCTGGTGTACACAGTGAATTCCTGGCCA